>NW_025317351.1:403127-764448 GCF_018873765.1 Telopea speciosissima | reverse complement strand
TGATTCTACTGAAGAACATCTGATATACAATATATGTGTATAACTTTAATTGAAGATAAATAGCAGATGCCACTGTGCCCCAGTTTATCTTCCATAGTCTTAGGTAGCCCCAACCCTTTTTTGCTCAACAGTGAATGCACTTCACTAGTTCCTGTTCAAGCAATAGATTCACTTTTATTGTTCTGAAGTTATCCCCCACTGAAGATTGGATCAGGAAAACTTATGGATAAACACATTATGCTCTCTAATTTCTAGTAGTTGAGACTTAGTTTGTGACATGCACTTATTTACATGTAACCCTTTTCTATGCCAAAGCATGTATTTGTTGCCCATTCCATACTCAGATTACTGGAGAATACTTGTGCAGAAAGCTCCATCTTATATATAGGAGTATAGGGCAGTATTCAGTTGTGATTACTGATAAAGATCAGATACCATGGAAAAAGAGCATGCTTGCTCTCTAGCATGCATTGTCTTTGGGATATTGGAACTGGAATGGAAGTACTTAGTTTTGCCTCTAGTGCATTATTCTTGCATTATGATTTATATTTTGATGGTGTTTGTTTTGCATTTTTTGATTGACACTGTTGTATATTAAGTGGAGATGTTAACTTTTTGAGCATGTCTGTTGATATTTTTGAGCAGGCAAAGTTCATAAATCGGTACTATGGGAAGGCTCATGATGTTCTGTGATGGTTCTTTCGTCAAATGTTAGTGAGGGCTATTTACTTGGATGTACAGAGTTCAGCTCATTTCAGATGGGAACCACAAGAAGGCCTTCTTGCTTTGGTTGTCAAATTATAGACCTGAAGCTGAGATTCGGTGGTACTCAAAAGGTTTAAAGGCGACTGTCAAATGACCACCCACCAAAAGTTCCTGAAGCCCGGCAAGATATCATAGGATAAAATATATAGCAGCTTTTATATTTTTCTGTTTTTTTGGATTTTGGATAGTTTTGCTAGTAGATTTGAGAGGGTTGTAATTGTGGAAATAATCTTGGGCTCATTTGGAAATCCAATGTGTTCAGATATCTTCATATTTGCTCCCATCATTCTATAACATTTACTTAATGTACTCAATGAATAATCTTCAGAGCACTAGAGAAGATTTATTAGTTTTAATGAAAATAGTTGTGTTTGTTTGGCAATTCAGTCTTTGGGCTTTCTTTTTTGCAATCTTGTCAGAACCACCACCAGCATGATGTAAATTCATATGGTAACCAACTTATTTGAGCCCGATCCCTATTCTCTTCCCTTTGGGATAAATCATAACTTGATTATAATTACACCCAAAAAGGAAAATGCAGTTCATGTTGAGGATCTTAGACCTTTTTTTTGGGTGAATGAAAAATTAATTACGAAGAAAGGAAAAAGAATATACAAGCCCAAGGGCCAACAAAACTGAAGCTAGAGACTAGCTAGAGCGCAAACTGGAAGATGGAAGATCCCAGGAGACAACAATGAACTTGTTCCTTGGGGTATCCTTATTATCAACAAGGGATAAGGAACTAATTTTAGATGAAACATCAAAGAAGATGGTCTTCCAAATCTTGTCGAAAGAGTGGGAGTTGGACGTCCATCTTTTAAGGTTACGCTCCATCCAAATATGGGAGATAGTGGCACAAAAAGGCCACTAAAAGAAGATTTATTAGTTTTGGCTAATGGATTCAAGCCCATTTTGGATAAGATTGTTTCTCTTCTCCAAAACTGCTTTTGTTAACTGCAAGGACGACATTATTATTGTTGATAGGATTATGCATTATCTGATTAAAAAAAAGTGGGAAGGTTGGATATCTTGCTTTGAATGGGGTTTTTAAATGTGACATCTTGGAATTTCTAGGGTTTTAATTCTCATTGGTGTGTTTATTTACATTTTAATCTCCTTCTGCTCCTTTGCCATTAACTTAAAGGGCAATGCCTTTGATTCCATTGATCCAAGTCAGGATCTTTATCCCTTGCAATTCCCTGCCCGGTCTAGTTTCCCTAGTGCCCCTAAGAGGGGGCGCAATGACCATTCCACCCCTGCCCGGGTGGGATCCACCCCCTCTTATTACAAGCACTACAGAATTGCAGGAAATAATTTTCCTCCAAGTCATGGCCTAAAGCAAGGATGTCGTTTTAGTCATTTCCTTGATAGTAACATTTAAAAAAAAGGTTTTTGGATTAGTATCATTTCTCTGTAACAACTGATCTCTTCTAGCTGGTATGCAAAAGGGTTGGAGATGGCTCTTCGGATAATATCTACTATGACCCTTGGATTCCATCTATTCACGGATTTATAAATAAAAAAATAAAATAAAAATTCCCTATGCCATTACTCCACAGTCCACACCCACATTGCACTCTGAGTCAGTGAGCTTATTTGTGGCAATAGACAATGGAATGTTAATTTTCTACGATTTCTTTCACCTACTGGCTACTGAGATTTATAATCACATCTTATCAAAAGTCAAAACTACTCTGAGGGTGAGATTTCGGCCAAAATTGGTGCTGTTCACATTAACCGGATCACCAACCAGGAAAGTCCTTTTCATGGAAACAATTTTGGAGCTTCAAAATTCATCCTAAATTCCAATTTTTTGTATGATTCATCCTGTTTCTAATGTGCTAGCTAGCCTCTTTCCTGCATATCCAAGAGTCCTGTGTTTTCTGCAACCAACATTCCATAACTGTGTGGCATCTTTTTATTTCATGTGAAATCCGCAAGAAGTTATGGACAGTAGGACCCCTTGGTTTTTTATTTATTTATTTTTTTTAAAATTTATTTCAGCCCCATCTCTACCAGATTTCTTGTGGCCCATAACTGTTAATGTTAATCTTTCATTATCATCAGGGAGATGGGTCCTTCCAGTGTTCTCTTTATTTGTTAAGCCCAATAGAACTAGAGTTCTTGAGTCAATATATATGGGAAAAGGCTGGGTATGCTAGCAGTATACCATAAGCTAGCACCCTATATGTCTTGTCTCTCTCTTCCACCCTTTAAGGGGTAAGGAAGTCATTTCAAAAGGGGGAAGAGAGAGATAGACAAATAGAGGGACTTGGCTTTTGTGCAGCCGTGGCGGGAGCTGCATAGGTGGAGCACGAAAACCACCCTAAATACAGGGGGGAGGTGGTCATTTCACATGTGGGGCCCAGGTGGGACCCACATGTGACATGACTACCTTGCCCCTGTTTTTGCTGTCGTCTAGTGGTGCTACAGGTGGTCATTTCACATGTGGGGCCCAGGTGGGACCCACATGTGAAATGACTGCCTTGCCCCTGTTTTTGCTGTCGTTTAGCGGTGTTGCACAGGTGCAGCTCCCGCCACATAGAGGGAGTCATATATGTCTATACATCCATTTATAGAGAGACTTTAAAAACTGCTCTCTATAAAAGTATATTTACTTTCGATGCTTTTGCCCTCGCACCTGTTGTCCTAGATGCTCAAACTTGTAAATATGTTGAGCACATCATTGTTTGTTTCTTAATTCAGTCCAACTCAACATTACCATGTGTTCTAAATAAATGTTTTGAAGATTGTTTGAAACAAATCCACTTTGTTCAACTAATTAAATGAGAAAAAAAAAGTGTGACAAAATAAAATAAAATACTTCCAATGCAAATAGTTTCAAATGTGTGAGCTCGTGGAAACCTCTTCTTGTTACTAGGTCTTGGGATATAATCCTACCTTCAGGGTGAGCCAAATTACCAATTAACATGGGATTTAGAGGGAAGAAAAACAACCCCCCCCCCCCCTCTCTTTCAATGAAGTAGTACTTGGAGTCCCATTCCGGTACTTTTAGTGTCCTCTGTTTCAACAACAGAGAAGTGAGAAGCTTCATCACCACTTTCTGGAAGAGGATCCAAACTAGAAACCCAAAAGGAGGTCACAGTTTGCCTAGAACATAAGGTGTGTGAAATGTAAAGTGACAATAATTTTGTTTGCCTCCATACAACCTACAATTTGTCAATGCAACTCTTTAAGATGGAAACGGGATTCAATCTCAGGTAAAGGAAAACATACTTCAAATCCCAACAAAAGATACCACAATTGTTATGTTTGACTGAAAAGTATTCCAAGGTCCACATTTAAGATAGAGTGAGTGTTCTTTCCTCCAAATGTTTTGGATACAACATAAAATACATGAAAAACCTTCATACATGGTTTAAAGAGTCGGGCAAATAAAGACCCATACATACAGAATAATTTTAACTCAACGTACAATACTTTCACCGTCTTACATCTTTACAGTTCAGCCATAATCTAAGACATCAGTTGCCAGTCTCTATAGCTGATGCGAATAAATTATCAGTGATTAACAATAAGAAGTGGTCTTTCCAGTCAGTAAGGCTTGCAAATGGCAACAAACCACCAAATAATGGTAAGAACAGAAGTATAATGATATAAAACACAAGCCGACGTAACCAGTATGGGAGCACTGCCCTTGCTTTGGTACCTTGGACTACAAGGACAGGTCCATACAGGATAGAAAACAAAGCTGAAGTACACATGTTTGCAAGTAAGTGCAGCAAGCAAAGAGCCTCCCAGTATAAGAGCCAATGATATCCATTCCCTCCCAATGTGTCGATGCAAAGCTTGCCTACAATGCCACAACCAACTCCTAACAGCAAAAGGATGAATGTTACTGGCATCATCTGATTTGAAGTGGCTGACCGTTGGAAAAGCAAATAAGCAATTGCAACCATCATCATAACACCAAAGAGCATCCGACTGAATACTTCAACCTGACATCTCAGCATATCTAGCCTTGAATTGAAAGACGCCACTGACTTGGGAACCCACCAAGAAGTAGCCTCCTGAAACACAACCAAATGTCATTATGATATTTCCTAACATTAAAGAAATGTCAGGTACAAGTACAGCATAACAATAGCAAGCACACTGATTAAATTCATCAAGGCCAAAGGTTATTAATTAATTCGGTTAATCTAAATTTTTGGAAAGATTGAGAGAACTCTTGAATGGCCACAGTCAAGAAAGCACACTGACTAGATGGTCCTAGTAAGAGGAGGCACCTGCTTGATGTGAATTTGTCTACAGAGGAAAATAGGAGGAAGGGAAAAAAATAAAGAAGGTGATTAAACAGAGAGCATCTGTTATTATGATGTTGTTATTGTTATTAATATTGTATTCTCTATTACTAGTATGGCAGAAATTTCTCTAGAAGAGCACATCTAGATGATACCTCTTGACAAGCAGTGTGGTTCTGCCATGTGGAATGCGGAAGTGGTCAATCTGATTTAAAGCACACCTCAGTTTGTCTGCATGTTAAATTTCATGGCCTACCACCTGGTGGATCTTGTCTTTTCAAATGTCAAATCTGTGGAGTTCTGGTGTGGCAATTCTAACCTTGCTTAGATGGAGGACCATGTGGATTCACCATTCTTCCGATTTCAAAGACAAACTCAATCATATTGCCTATGATGATTTTGAACCTCCATCCAAAACTCGCCCAAAATGACCTTTTAATTGTGCCACATGGTGAATTGTCTTGGGGCTGAAACTTAACAGCAGGTAATGCGGTCAACAAAATTTGAGCACCAACAGAGCTATCACATGGCAATTAAAACACCCAAGGGCGCTCATCAAGAGACATCCTTTTGATGTGCTTGTCTAGAGAAACTAAGGCCATGACCCAGTGCAATTCCCGCTTTTGCAGGGTCCTGAAAGGGGTGGACAGGGTCAGTCATAACCTTCAGCATTTTTTTTGATGTGGTAGACCTCAAACTTGAATCTGCATCTTTAGCTGCTGGCACTTTTCCCATTGCCCAAAGTGACGACCCTATAATTAAGTCATAACTGTAATTGTCATTGTTATTTTTATGTTGTATATCATGAATGATATGATCTATGAGATGGTCTATTGTTATACCGAGCACATATATTGTTTGGTTCATAGAGAAGCACTGTCACAATATTAAATGATGGTACAGCCCAGGCCAATGTTTTTGCACGTATCAGCAAGCCTTACATTAGTGTAGTTCATGGAGAGGAGAGAGAGAACTGACCTTGGGAGAGGATGAACAAGACCCTGTGGCTTCTGTGATCCGTTTGTATGAATGAACATACGCCCCATATAAAAGCGAAGCTGACATTATAAGTAACCCAGCAACAAGACAGTCTACACATTTCTTGAGCTGTTCTGTGTGTCTTGCGTCTTCTAACTGGTTTTTGAATTTCTCAGCCTTGAATGATGCCTTTGAAATACCCATAGATAATTTAAATCTCTCCAAAAAATTAGAATTTGAATGGAGAGCCAGCTGTGATTCTTTCAGTTGCAACCGCTTCATGGTCAGTTCAATCTCAAATGTCTTGAGGTCATTAGAACGAGCTTGTTCCTTCACAGATTTCTCAAAGGTGCTCAGCATCAAATGATTATAGCCAGAATCCAATCCACTCGAAGAAGCAGCAGCCAATTGTTGGTTCATTTGTCCATGCAGGACAAGTTCTTGATTTACTGAATCTGATCCCAAATTCTCTCGTCTTTCTTCCACTGTGTTAGATGGTCGGCAAGCTTCAATAGTAGATGCAACTGCTTCTGGATGTCCTTGCTTGCAGGAAGATTTAGGTAGGACCACTTCTGAACCACAACTTTCTGTACTTGACTCTCTCAAGGGACCTTGTCCCTTATATAGAGATGCTTCATTGATTACTTGTAAGGTCCTCAGAGTGCTTCCAAAAGATTTCTCAAAGTTCCTCACAAAACAGTCAAACCTGTCCCCGAAAGCCTGGAAGAACATACTTAATGAGAAAGAAAAGGCACAACTATTGTTTCAGAATCTGAAATCCTATCACATACCAACAAGAACAACCAGAGAAAATTTAACTGGATGAAAGAAGTCAACAGATGATTCAGCTCTGTAGGGTCAGGCTTACATTGGCTAGAGACTCTCTAACAGCTGAAGCACAAATCTGCAAATGCAATAATACATTCAAATTAGCCATAATTCTATGTTTCTGATTTGACTTCTCAGTAAAATTACACAGCATGGTCATCATAGGAAAAACAGAATGCATGGAAGCACAAGAGGAATGATGGGCTTATATTTCAATGTACTAATGATTTCTTAAATCCTTACATACTTATGGGCCATTGTTTCAGAAGTTTGGCAACTGAATATTCTATTTGCTTACTTAGGCACTAAAAACATTCGGAACATCCTATAAAAGGGTACCAGATGGGTAAATTTATAGTTTGGACGTGAACAGCCCAAGATGTGGACAACTAAAAGCATTCTGAACATCACATAAAAGAGCACCAGGTGGATAAATTAGCAGTTTGGGCATGAACAGCCCAAGCTATGGACAACTAATGGAGATCCGTGACTGATAAATGTAAGATCATTTTGATCTAAGCAAGCATAATTTATGTTGTCCTTGAAAGAAGTCACGAAGAGTACCGCTGAGAGATGCTCAAGAGGAATCTTTTCTTTTGTCACATGTTCTCTGTCCAGAACCTGAAACAAATGTATACCCCCATCAAATTATAAGCCAGAAAAGAGGAGGAGCATTAGCATAGCCAGATAACAAATATTATCAGAAAACCATACAAAAAGGGAAAAAGGGGTTTGGCCAGAGCATCAAGGAAGTCTTGTCTTGATAGCCCATCTGATTTTGAGCCACAAGGAATGGTGGTATAGTAGATCCGACCACTGCAGGATATCCCACATGTCAAATTCTTTTTCCTACTTCAATTGTATGGCCTATGATGCATTGACTTTTGTCCTTCTAGTTTCATCCATCAAAAGAATATTGTCCAAAGGTTGATTTTTCTTCAACATTTCTTAAAGTTTTACATGGCCAGGTGGCTAACTGCATTTAAGAATGAAACATACCCCATTATTATGTAGTAAAAGAGGGCATGTCCAAAAGATTTGAGTGCCCACTACGCTACCGTGTAGTGGCAAATATCTGGGCAATCAAGGAATGTATCCATTCCCAGGCAGTCAAGGAAATAACTTTAAATAATAAAGGTTAAATTTTTACCCTTTATTTTAAAATTCTCTCAAAACTTTCTATTCAGGAGGGTAAGATAAAAACGAGTCCTTTTATTCAGGGTAGACAACCTATTCTTAGTGATAACAGAGGTCATCTTAAAAGGCATAGTAGGGATATTGCCATTGCTACGCCCTTCATATAGATAGACAGACTACAGTGTGGCTACTTGTCTAGAAGCAGCAAGTAATTTTATGTTTTTCCCTTGTCACATGGTATTCTAATATTTATTGATAAACTAATAAGGCTTTGTAAACACCTCACCATTCTCTTATCCTCCCCCCCAGGACAAGCAGAAGTTGACTGGGGGCAGGACAAACTACAAAAAGAGGGGAAGAAACTAAGAGGACCTCGCAAACCAATGTTTTTAAAGCAGACCAGGTGTCAGACCATTCTCACCTGGTGCTTGGCAGTCCAATGGACAGAATGGTTTGACTGTCAAGGTCATGATGTACTGTAGGTTTAAAAAAATTCAATATATAGGTTACAAGTATTAGGATTTTCTACAATTATCTGTCTAATGCAGTGGCTAGAATAATTGCTTGCAAAAGGACATATTAGGTCACATTCAAGTAAAAATATTTAGCTATAATAGCTAATATATAATATGCCCACACTGGACCTCAGCATGCAGCTTAAATGGTCTCAGTGAGCTGGATTGTCGCACCATTCAGGCAGACAGTCCCTTGAGTAGTCAACAAATTCTAGCAACCTCTGACCCTGGGCGTATATGGACTATTATTAGTGGTGGTTAAGGGTCTGAATTGTCTCACTGTCTCTTTAGTGTCCCTGAAGACACTGTAAAACTATCTAGGCTGGGAACAGATTGCACAAGAATACATGCAGAATTAAAGCAAGAAAGATCTCCTATCCATGCAGATGTTAAACTAACCCCAAAAATGTCACTACGTTTAGAAGCATAATAAAGACAAGCTTCTAAACACTGTCAGCCACCCAATAAGCACGTTACCATTATTATCAGAAGCCCTACAAGTTGCGGTGAAGATACTTAATCAAACATGTGTCCATCTGAGCACTCTCTAACTCAATAATTCTAATAGATACCAATGCAATCTAGGAGCTATTGTCAAAGTAAGATTTGTCGCAATGACTACATAAGGAATTCGGTACAATGCTAGGAAAAGCACAATACAGTAACACAGTTTGCCCAAAAAATATCTAAAAGGATTGTTTTCCTCAATTCACTTGTTTCTTATGATTGCCATACTAGTACACAAAAGAAACCCAAACAATTCTACAACATAACATAAAAAGGGCTAGCGCTGATCCTGTTTTCCACTAGAATAAGCTATTCATCTTCTAGTAAATGCTATGACCTGCTCTGCCTGAGGAATGAGAAAATCTGCAAACTGCCCTTGACCTGTTGCATCCATCCTGTAGCATTGCTACAATCTTTGTCCGTACCTAGCCAGTTATAGACCTAATAAAAGCTATCTTGAGAGAGAACAGTAGGTAAGCGATATCAATTCAGATTTTGTAGGAACCCACTCTCTGGCAGGTCCACCCCTCACCATCCCTAAGAAGGTCACCAACACGTGGCACCCCGAGGTAAAAAAAGTGGCAGCCGCAAAATTAAACTAGAAATACAAGTTTATTTTTGGAAGGGGAGAGGGGGGGGGGGGAAATCATCTACATTATATCATATGCAAGTACCTAACAATCTGGAAAGCATGGACCATATCTCTTCTTGTAGAAGGCCTGACGGATTGTGATTACTGATTATATTTTCCTCCATAAAATTTTTCCTCATTTTCTAAAACGAAAATTTTTAAACATCCAGTTCCCTTGAATGTGAGGCATTTTGTTAGAAGCTATGCGTCATAGAATACTCTGATAATTGTTCTCTCTATTGTTCGTAAAAACTAGTTTTCTGCTGTTAAAAGTCCTTGCTTTTTCAAACGCATTACAATTTACAACCCAGGCACTGATGCCCGGCATAGACTCAAACAGCTTCTAGGCACAGAAGAAATCTCTTGTCGTTGATCAAAACAGATACTTTGTACAAATTTTCAAATAATTAATACTGAAAATCTGAGAATAGACAATAAAAAAATAAGGGAACCCTAGAATAATCGAACCTGAGCCACAACCGCAGCGATTGACATCCCAAGAGGAAGCGCGAACGCATCGAAATCACTCTCTCCACGATGATTACCACCAATGGACACTCTTGGAGGCCGGTGTTTAGATGTAAGACGCAACCCTCTCTGTTGAGAAGGAAAGGAAGACAGAGAAGAAGAGGAAGAAGAAGCAGCAGGGGTAGAAACATTTCTTGAAGCCTTCTTCTTTCTCCTAACAATCTTTCTGCCATTAGCCATGGTTGTTGAAGCCTGACAAGAAGAATAAGAACAGAGCTCTGCATTCTCAACCTCGGAAGACGGCTCAACAATCAGATTCGAATTGGAGTGGTTAAGAACCGATTGGGCCGTAGGGGTTTCTTGAGCTTTCGTGTCATCTCCTTCACGGGTGAATGGATCGTCGTTAGACTCCAAAGCTTGTGAAGCAGAACCCCAAACGGCTTCCATGTCCGCATCCGTCGTTTTACTCGTACGAGTTTCGATGGTACCTTTATGGTCCAAGAAGGGTGTGAAACTGTGAATAGGGGGCAACCGGCCGGGCTGAACCGGGTTTTCTAAACCCCCAATCCAAGGCCCCTTTACCTCAACTCAGGCCCGGTCCTGGTTCAAGATCAGGCTGAAATATCGCAGACCCAGCGTCCCAGCCCAGTCCTGATTGACCTTGATTGAATAGAGCTGGGCCGGATTGGCCCCGAGTGGCCCAGGTAATCCTTATTTTTGTCATTTTAGGGCTAGTCAAGCCGAGCTAGCCCTCACTTCTAACTGTATGCAGGACCATTATCACCTCCAATTCTGACACCCTCCAATTCCCCTCCAATCCCTCACATGGGAGCTGAAATGACCACTTACCCACTGCCTGGACATATTTCCCAAGGCAGTGGTTAAGTGGTCATTTCACTCCCATGTGAGGGATTTGAGGGAATTGGAAGAGATAATTTTTTTTTTTTTTGGGTATAAAGAGGAGATAAAAATTCACTGTATGCATGAATGCACACTTATTAAAGTGTGATCCAGTGCAGACTCGAATAATTATCACCTCCAATTTCTTCACTTCCTCTAATAGGGGGAGTGGACCCCACCTTGGGCAGTGTTTTCGAGCAGGGGTTGGGTGATCATTTTCACCCCCATGTGAGGAATTGGAGGAATTGGAGGGGGCAGCAAATTGGAGAGGATAACAATTCGAGCCGAGATATCCATCCCTTCATTCCTTGTATATTACATGTTTATATACATATATATATAAGGTTGGATCGGGCCAGGCTAGGCCTCCGCCCAGGCCCAACCCTATCTCTTGCTTGAATATGGGCTTGCTAGGCTAGGCTTACACCCCTAAATGTGTGAATTGCAAAAGAAACCGTTTATCACAAAATAAAACCAAATTGCTTGAACTGGATCATCTATTAATTGGTTCAGTTCTGATTTTAGAAAGAAATCAGTTATTAAACGGTTCAGTTTGATTTTGAATCAATAAACCGTCAGTTTTGAACCAAGAATGATCTTAAACCAATTAAGCTACAGGTGAAGAACATTTGAAGGCAATTAAGAATGTCGTTGAAGCTATCCCTATTCATGGTGGCCTTGGAGGTGCTAACTATTTCAAGAATAGCCAAGGAGAGAGTGTTGAAATTGTGAACCCAACAGATAAAGAACCATTTGCGCCAAATAACCAAAGGGCTTTGTTGGCAAAGCGCTTGGTCAGCAAAGACTAAAGTGTTCTGGGCGAGTTGGAGAGACATGTATCAAAGAAGTTGCAACATAACTTCTTGACTATGATCACTTTGCCAATGTGTCTGCTACTCAGGGTTTTAAAACATGGAATCGGGGACGGAATTAGTCATTGGCGATTGAATAGCTACTTTGGATAGGGAAGGTGAGTTAAGTATGTGTGTAGAAACTAATGTCATCACTTTTTTATTTGATAAAATTTTCTGTTCTATCAACAAATTTAAAAAATTAATGTACTTACTATGCCGTCATTTTCAAAAAATTATCATTGTTTAACATGGTTTTCAGATACACATAAAATGATAAAATTTTACCGTCGTGAAAAGAAAAGGTGTATTATATTAAGAGATAAAAAAAACGTTACAAATTATTTGACACCTAGAGGTGTAAATAAGAAAATCCATACAATAATTGCCTTTTAGAACATTTAAGCTCATAACTATAGTTTTCTTTATTTACCAAAACTATAGTTTTCTTTACTAGAGAATCTCCATGTATTGTTCTAAAGAATTTAACAAAGGCAAGCTAATTAAAACATCAAAAAAGGAAAGGAAAAGTAAAAAATTAATAACTCATATTTTCAAACATTAATGCCATTGAAACTCCATGATAGTGATTAGCTATACCCTCCAGTTTCATGGATAAGAAGAACTATCTACCTTCAAGGTTCTATCCATAACGGATGACCTTTCCTTCATCCCTAAATTTTTGTGGAATTAATTGAGCCCCAAGTGAATAAAATCCACTACTGAAACCTGGAAGGTTTCCCTGATCAGTATTGCTAGAATTAGCCTCTTGGTCTCCTTGTCTAGCCATGGTGTTCTTCTCTCCTTCAGTTTCTCTATACTTGTTAAGATACACCTTCAAAGGCTCGCTATAGTTCTCAAACCCAAGAGTTGTCATGGCCCATAAGAGATCATCTCCATTGATTGTCTTTCTCTTTTCTCTTTGACACTTATCAGAGGCTTCACCTGTAATGAAACTGATAAACTCAGAAGCACATTCTTGGACAGTTTCCTTTGCTTCTTTCGATATCTTCGCGTTTGTTGGAAGTGATTTCTTCATGATACGGCTAACATTAGCTATGGGGAGTAACTGATCTTGGTCTTTAGAGGAGTCCAAGATTGTCTCAGCTGCTGCCATGGTACCAGACTCGGATTCTGATGGAGGGCTCCTGACTCTATTTTTCTGCTCTCTTCTTCCTGTCATGGAAGAAAGAGTTCAAAGGAATGGAAGAAGACGAATAGGAGAGAAAATTCTGATGGAAGACTCATGAGGTTTGTGAGAGATGGAGGGATCTGAGAAAGTGGTGGTTTTTATACTGAAAGAGATGAAAAGTTGGGTTGATGTGGACAGAAAAAGAGGAGAGCATGCAAGCACTTGTTAATAAGAAGTTAAGAACCCTCTCAAATGAGTGTTCTAAAATATAGTGAAATGGGAAAAAGATCCCCACGCCGACTGTGTGGACATGCTTTCTCACGTCCTCTCACATCCTAACCATGTGAGTCTCACATTGATCATATGGGTTCCTTACTGGAAGAAACTGTTTCCAACGTAGTGATTGGTGTAGGGTAAGAGATTCTCCACCACACTGTCGGCATGGGAACCCTCTCTTTGATAAAATATAGAATTTTGTTTAGGGCAGAAAACTTGTTTTAGTGTGGAATAGTCAAAAAATTAGTATAAATCAGATTTCAAGACTCAATGACTGAACCAAAGGCTTTTGACTGAAGCAACTCGCTTTGTTTATTGGCATAAACTGGGTTGGTGACCCAACTTGACCTAAAGAACATCAGGATTCAAGTTGAGTGTCCCAAAGTTATAATTGAAAGGCTTGCAACTCAACTTATTGCTTTTGGTGCTCTGCATGTGTATGAGGTGAGCAATATCTTTTAGATCCTCTCAATATATTGGGTTTCACATCCCTTTGCACTATGGACAGAGACTTCATGGGTCTCTTAAGTAGAAGAGATTTGTCTAATTGCCTTAATTGAGCAGTTGGTGTAAAGGTAATGACCAATAATGGAGGGACCCTAAGAAGCTCCTAAGTGACAACTAACTAAGAAGAGGCTTTTGGAGTTTAGTTAATTGAAAACTGGTGTTGGTTCTAAGCCTAGTCTTTCAATTCATGACTATGGTTGAGATGCTTGAGGTATGTAGATTTTGAACTTGGAAGAGAAAAACCCTCTAATATAGGGTGTACCTGTCCATAAGGCTCCCGCCATTACAGGGTACAGCCTTACCCCTGCTTCGCAAAAAGGCTGTTTCCTAATTCGTACCCGCAACCACTAAATCACAATAGAGCAACCTTACCCTTGCCCCGAAATCCACTCTCTAGTATACTTTTACAAAAGTGAAATAGGTGCAAGAGCCAGAACACACACCACTATATACAAAAGGTGGGCTCCAATTAAGGAATCAAGCATTGGTTCATTCTAGTCTCTTGAATCCTAATTTCACAAAGAAATTACTCAAAAAGATAGTTATTGCTTTGGGTTTCTAGGGTTTTAATCAATAGGGATACAACTGGGAGAGGTATCTTGAAAGGCCACAAAAAAGGAGAAGAGAAAAAGGGGGGGCAACTGGCACAAATGCCTAATTCTTCTTTTGCTTCTAGTGCCTCATTAAGATTCTTCCCATCACATCCATGAAAAAGGAAGAACATCAAGTCCCATGTCTTCCCTAAATATCTGCAGCCATGTATACATGCCTACATCTATTAATAGAACTTACTTTTTTTTTTTGTTCTTTCTTCCTTTCAACCTTTTCCTTGAAATGGAAAAACCTCAACTAAGCCTCTTTATTCTGAAATGTGACAAATGCCTACTTGGGGAACTAACTTCTTCACCTTTTTTTTTGGGTAAAAGGGGAACTAATCTCACCTACATTGCATAAAGTTCTAAATGTCCATAACTTGCTGTCCAATTATTGAAGTAGGAGCCGAATTCTCAATAGATTAATACAAAAAGATTATATATTTTATGTGCTATCCTCCAATAATGAATCTGAAATGCAATAATAAAATATGAAATCATGGATCAGGGTTAGACATAGATGGAAGCTTCTAGGTCAAACTTGGTGCTAAACAATTATATTATTCATCTTGATTGATTGAAGGCATATGTTTATGCATAAAAGTTGTAATGTTCAAAAACGTAGAAAGTGAATGCATCCTAACAAAAGGGAGAACAAAAAAAAGGATGGTAGAGGTATCAAACAGTCAGTTCAGTATATTGGTTGATTTTTTTGGTTTTTCATAATCGGATCAGATTAAAACCGGACCAAAAAGGTGTTCAGTCAATTAAAAAAAATCCGATATTGATAGCTATTGGTCAAGTTGTTTTCGACCCACTATCGGTACCTAATTGGTGGAAAAAAAATACTAAATTTTCTTCTTTTTTTTTTTGCAAGGGAATTATCATTTTTCTGATTTCAGTTGGTTCCGATCGGTTTGTCTCTTAACAGTTTCTAAAAATCACGACTGCCAATACCAAATTATATCGATCAACCAGAACCGATAAGGGTTTTGATCGGTTCCATTGGATCAGTTTGATAGTTGACACCCATAGAAGATGGGTTCACTTTAGATTCCATGCAGCATAGCAATCAAGTGAAATAGGGGAATGGAATTTCTTTCTTTCCTTTTCTCACAAAATTATTGTGCATTTTTTAGGACAGTTTTGCAGTTGTGACAAAACAGGGCGGCAAGGTTGTTTGTCTCTAGAATCAATTCTGATGGAAGTCACAGCCAGCTGAGCTTTGCACCCAAGGAAAGGTCCATATAGATGCTCGTAAGGTCATCACTTTTCCAAGCAGCAATTTCAGTCCTATAAACATTAGTTATCAAGAAATTGGCTGAAACTTAGTTTTGGTACCTCTACTACAATTTCAAAAAGAGCGTATCTAATGCACGAGGTTCCCGCTATTGCAGTAATTTCAATTTTTTCAAAAGAGAGGATTTCCCATAATGCCGGTGTGAAAGAATTCTATACATCATACCAATGGTTCTCTTGTAAAAATGTATCATTCATATGAGAGCTCAAGTATTTAGAACAGTAAAAAAATAATAAAACAAATGGGTCCTTTTATGCGTTATTATGCCTAATGAATAAATCGCTTCACTATTTGCCACATATCAGTACTTGGGTTAGTCCATGTGATTGAGAACCCCACGGACATCTCAATGGCCAAATTTTAGTCCAAAATAAACAAAGAAAGTTGTTCAAACCTCAGATTCAAAGTTTTAGTAAAATTATCAAACCAACAAATGGAGATAAATATGAAATACAAAATGGCAACTTTTGTAACTTTAGCTATTTCCCCTACTCATTTTAAGCTGAAATTGTACCAACGAGATGCATGTCTCGTACTCTATCACATGGATTAGCCCGTTATACTTCACTAGGCATAGTGATGGAGAAGAAAGAAAAGCCTTAAAAATATTCATGTGAGGAAGCATACCTGGTCACGTGTGGTGAGTAGCTTCTGCGTCTAAACACAGGCCCGCATGAAATGACTGTCATGCCCTTAGGCGAGATAGGGGCGGTTTTTTTTATACAATATGTAAATCAAGAGAGACCTCATGGGGGAGCTGCACTCCAACCTGCAAGGCACCATCCAACTAATCAAACGATTGTTTGCAAATTCTAAATTCATCTATGGTGTTATTTTAATTTTAAAAAAAACAAAAATTCTCAAGCCACATCACCACCATGAAAATTGAGCACGGAACGCATGAGCAGCGGATCAGAATTAGGAGGGCAAGCCACTCCACACCACCTTTAATGGATAGCGTTATGGATAAGGGAACCTCGGACCTCCAAGTAACGGTTTCCCACAAACATCAGAACTTCAAAAGTTCCTGACCTCATTCCTGCTGAAAGTCATGCTCTCTCTCCCACTCTCAAAACCAGCTTCACTCTGTTTCTCTCTTTCCCATGAACTGTATAAACACCACAGCCACTCCCAATCTCAATTGAGAAGATTCAAAACCAAAGCCATACAGATTTCCATCCCACCGCAGGTATCTGACGCCCCACCAGTTAAAACCACCGGAGTCGTCATCGTCGGAGCGGGGCTTGCCGGTTTAGCCGCTGCAACTCGGCTGAACTCAGAGAACATCCCCTTCATCCTTGTGGAAGCCTCGGACGCCGTCGGTGGCCGTGTCCGAACCGACGTCGTCGACGGGTTTTTACTAGACCGAGGGTTTCAGATCTTCATCACCGCTTACCCTGAAGCCCAGAGAATCCTAGACTACCAAGCCCTAGATCTCCAGAAATTCTACTCTGGCGCTCTTGTCTATTACGACGGCCAATTCCACACTGTCGCAGATCCGCTGCGACATTTTCCTGACGCCTTACAGAGCTTGGCGAACCCAATCGGAACAGTCCTCGACAAATTGCTTATCGGATTGAAGAGATTTCAGGTCCTCGGTAAATCTGAGGAAGCGATATTGTCCGCAGACGAGGTTCCAATAATTGATTTACTCAAGAATACGGGGTTTTCTGATTCTATCATTGATCGCTTCTTCCGGCCGTTCTTCGGAGGGATCTTTTTTGATAAAGAACTAGAGACAACATCTAGATTATTCGATTTCATCTTCAAATGTCTTGCTTTAGGCAATAACACACTTCCCGCTAGAGGAATCTCTGCAATTCCGGAGCAAATCGCAGCAAAGCTTCCCCCTGGTTCGATTTCTTTGAATTCAAGGGTCGTCTCGATCCAATTCGACGGTTCCGAGGCGAAGCCACCAAGTGTGAAGTTACAGAGCGGTGAGATCTTGAGGAGCGAGTTAGGAGTGATTGTTGCGGTAGAAGAACCAGAAGCCAACAAGCTTTTGGCGGGAAAGCTCGCCGTCGAACCAACGGGTAACCGGCCAGCCCGGAGTACCGTCTGCTTGTATTTCTCATCAGACCGGGTTCCGGTTCAAGAACCGGTTCTCTTTCTTAATGGTTCAGGGGAAGGGTTCGTCAACAACATGTTTTTCGCGACCAATGTGGCTTCTTCATATGGTCCGCCGGGGAAGACGTTAGTATCGATCTCAGTTATCGGAATGTGTGACAGTGTTTCGGATGACAATCTGACGGCTGAGGTAATCCGGGAGCTCTCGTGTTGGTTTGGGAATTCCACCGTGGAGTCATGGAAGCATTTGAAAACGTATCGTATCGGATTCGCACAACCGAACCAAAGCCCACCAACGGATCTGAAGAAAAACCCAAAAATTGGATCAGGGGTGTATGTGTGCGGTGATCACCTCAACTCGGCCACGTTTGATGGGGCTTTGGTTTCAGGAAGGAGAGCAGCCGAGGCTTTACTGAAGGATAGAGCATTGGTTGCAGTGAGATCTAATTGACCCTTTTTTTTTAAATTTCCTGCTCAAATCCAAAGAATTTGGCTGAGAGTATAAGCTGGTTCAAATGTAATGAGCCCCAACCCCACCCACCCCACCCCTCCAAAAAAAAAAAAACAAAAAACTATTGTACTTATCACTTCTTTGGTTCATTGGAAGTGAGATTGAAATATAATAGTGTTCCTTGAGTGAAGGAAGAACACTTTCCATATAATCAAAATGACCTTTGAGCTTGCTGCAGTCCACTCGAAATGGTTCTCTCAATGCCATCTCTGTTGGCAACTCTTTAACAACTTCGGCAAAACAATTCATCTGCTGAAGGCAGTAGTTGACATCAAATCCATCTGCAAAACCAGTGAGTTGGCAATAATAGTTTATAGTTCTATACAAATCTTAACAGCAGAGCAAAAAAAATCAGAGTGGGTTACAAAACCAAGTTCAACCAAACTGTAGTTGAATTTGAAGCCTCACTTTAACTGCCAAATCCCAAGTGATTTTCATGTTTGAGTCAGGTTGGGTTAGATCCTAGGGGGCTTGCATTTTCTCCACCCATGCCCAACCTAAAGCATGATTACACGAACCACATCCAAACAACAGTTCTGGTTAGATCAGAAAAGTCTCAGATTAGCTAACCCAAGGGTAAAGGACCCTCTCTGCTAATGATAGTTTGCTAATAAAGCTTGCTAATGCGTTCACAAGGCGTGAAAAGGCAGAAACATGATTAGGGTAATAACACCAAGGGGAAATTAAGTTCCAACATTTACTCTCCTGGTAGGTTACTCTCATTGTCGGTTTTTAGGGTGGGTTACTGGGTTCACAATAAAAGTGGTTTCAGGCATTGGATATGGAAACAATTCTAATGGCCATAAATGTGTGCCAATTCAACTGAGTGGGGCTTAATTTCTGCTCTATTTTTAAAGGCTTTTGCTTATGAAATGTGCACATTGTGGGAATGAGACTACGTGACTAGATGGATCAGCTTGTCAAATGCTGACTATATATCCAGGCGCAATTCTATTTACAATTTTGTTCAGGACAGGCGGATTGGAAGTTACCTGCCAAGACGGGCAGTGAGAGTTTAAGAAAAATCAACAGGAAAAGTGGTGTAAAATTAAGTATTTGGGTACAGTTGTGCAAAGTGTTTCATAGGGAGTATGGGTAATTAATGACATGCATACTTGAGGGGAGATTGCAAGTTTTCCTGAATACTAAATAGAGAGTTCCACAGCTGTGGCCAGGAATTAGTTTCCAATTTTTGCCCTGATTTAGATGATTTTGGTACCCACTGAGACCAAGTATTTAGGTGATTTCAACCACAGCCACTACAAATTTTGGCAAAACCAGAGTCACATTCAACAAATGAGCGATACCGACACCATCACAGAACTGCAGTCACCAGGATACCATTCTCAGTGAAACATGTATAACACAAGATAAATAACGAACTCCACAACTGAGAAGTAAAACCTACACAAGCCTAGCAATCAAAACTAAAGAGAGCATTTGATTAAGCCCCCCAAAACAATCCACTCTGATATATCCATTACTTTCCGCAGGACAAGCTGCAGCATTTCAACAAAACTGACCCAATTGTCTGAAATGAAATCAGTTATGAAGAATTCAGGTTAAAGAAGCAAACACCTAAATCTATCCCTGCTTGAAATCATGAAACTACTGGGCTAACCAATAGAGCCTCCTTCCATCAAACATTTGCAGGGTCTCCACTCTAGTGCCCTTTGAACACTATCCTGTTTTCCACTGTGTGAATTAGACCTATTTCATTAAGGGGCCAATTACACAGCAAATTTTTTTATACAGATTTAGTTTTTCTAGAAAAGAAAATAAAACAGGAAACCAGTAAACATACAGTAGTGGATTCCGTGTAAGTGATCTTTCAGGAAATAGGATTGAAGGAGACAAAACGATCAGCAGTAGGGATAGAGTGACCAGGAGAATGCTGAAAAGGGGCTTCACGAAGAACACAATTATGGATCCTTTCACTTAGAAAACCATAGAGTTTGTTACCACAGTTACGATGGAATCAATGAGAAATTGCAAAAACAATACAATGCCAATTAGGATAAAGATTCGTACCTACGAGCGCAAAGTGGTTGCTTGTGGAAGGTCACAACTAAACATTTGATAGTAGTAGCAAAAGTCTCAGTATCGCATATAACACAGCATAAGCATACAAGTTACATTAAAAAAGTTATTTGTACACTGGTGGCAAGTATTTACATTAATGTACACATAAAAATTTGTTTCCAACATTCAAAATATTACTGTTGTTATCGAGATTCATGTGTCTCGGTATTAGCAACAGGCACTAACACCGAGACATTCTGTCACTAATACCGAGACATGTGAGAAGGGTAGTTTAGTAATGTTATGTAATTTGTTTTTTTATGTTATTTCCCTGTTATGCCCTCAGTGATTCTATATATTGAGGTTTAGTGGGAGATTACACACATTGTGCAACTCCCGAGCTGCACATCAGTTCTTTCTCTCCCGATTTTCCCTTCTCTTCTCTTCCTTTTTCTCTCATTATTAACATGGTTTCAGAACTATAGGCACTGTTACAGCTCTCTTTGGTTATCTTCATCACTTTTCTTAAGCCTAATATTGGAGATTGAAGGTTTGCGGTCTCTTCTATTTTTTGTTTGAAGGGGTGCAGCACCCTATGTTGTGTTTTGGAACTGTTTAGAGACTAGTTCATGTTCTAAATTAAGAACTAGGTCTCTCTTTGTGTTTGTGGAAGTGTTTGATGGAGTAAAGATTGCATTGGAAGCTGACGAATAAAATCGGCAGCACTTGTCAGGGTTTTGAGATCGATTTTTTGGACTCTCTTTGCTTAACTGGATTTTTTTGGTGTGTGCTGGCCTTTTTCGGACATTACTTGGCAGCAGATTTTTGCGTGGATCACCATCTCTTGGAGTCTATTTTTTGTCAGGATTTTGAGGTTCGAATTTTCCAGAATTTTTATCTCCTAATTTTTGCATCTTTCCTCCATAATGGTTGATAATTCGAAGCCTATGATGACCGAAGTTTTCTCTTCCTCCAATCGTATTACTGAAAAGAAATTGGAGGGGATCACCAACTTTCAACAATGGAAGAAAATTGTTGGTTTTGACCGGACGTGATAGGCTGGTTCACTTGTTTAAGATTAAACTTGATGATGACCCGTTATGGGATACTATTGATGCTAGAATCTTGGGACAGATGCTGAATTCTATGGAGAATCAGATTTCGATTTGGTGACACACATTGATACTGTTAAGGAGTTGTGGGAGTATCTTAATGTTTTGTACTCTGGACAAAACAACATTTCTCGTATTTATGACTTGTCTCAAGAGGTCTATAGGGTTGAACGAAAGGGTCGTCCTTTGACCCAATATTTTACTGATTTTAAGAGGATGTATGAGGAGCTTAATTCCCACTTCCTATTACTTCTAATGTGGAACAAATGCAAAGTCAGCGGGAGCAGCTAGTTGGACTTCAGTCTGTCTCCCCCTGGAGGAAGGTGGCTTGGGTATTAGAAGAATAAAGGAGGTGAATTCAGCAGGTATTATCAAGTTGATTTGGAAGATTGTTTCTAGGAAGAAAAGCATTTGGGTGGATTGGATTTATTCTGGGCTACTTCGATCGGATTCCATTTGGACTGTCTCCACCTCTTCGGATTCTTATTGAGTCTGGCGCAAAATTCTTGCTTCTCGCCTCATTGTCCTTGGATCTATTCTCTCCCTCATTGGTAATGGGAATTCGACTTCCCTATGGTTGGACCATTGGCACCCTATGAGAATTCTCCTTCATCAAGTCAGCCCTAGATCTATTTATGGCTCTAGATTACCTAGAAATGCTTTGGTGGCTGTTATCATTATGCTAATGGCTAGGCTCCTCCATACACCTCAAACCCTGTGCTTACCAATATCTGGAATCTCTTGCCCTCTATTCAAAGAAGGCCCCATCATAGGGAAGACTGTGTCGCTTGGCTTTCAAAATCCTCGGGTTCTTTTAGCTCCAAAGCTGCTTGGGATTTCATCCGGACTCGTCATCCTCTTGTCCCTTGGAGGAAGCTTGTTTGGCTCAAACACCACATTTCCCGGTACTGCTTTACGGTCTGAAGAGTTTTCTCTAACTGCCTTCCAACGCAATCCTTTCTTCGGCACCGACACGTCACTGCCCCCCTAATTGTGGTCTCTGCTGGAGTGGGATGGAGGACTCCAATCATCTTTTCTTTGATTGCTCTTTCTCCTACTCCATTTGGAAAGGTATTTGTTGAATAATGTAAACCAGAATACCGTGGGGGGTATTCTGGTCTTTTTGGTGTTTATTTTTATGTTTTTAAGTGTTTTATATACTGCATAGCTATGTCGGCTATGGCAAGGGTATTTTTGCCATATGGATGTAATTTTAAAGTTATAAATAATAGGCTTGGCTGATCACAATCGATCATTCAAGCATTCTCCAATTTCTAGTTTTGATAACATGGTATCAGAGCAATCTTCTCTGATCTAGGGTTTTTCAAAAACCTTCCTCCCCATTGTTCTTCTCTTCCATCTTCTCCATCGATTTCTTCTCTTCCTCTTCTTTTCCTCTTCTTGGTTCTCTCCATCCTTAAAGGGCAGCACTAATGAGGTGATCCTATTATGGTCTAAGTGCTGCCCTCCATCACACCTCAAATTTAATGCCCTAATACAAGATCGATAGCGGCTGTGTTCTTTCTCTCTGCGATTTTTGGACTGCTCCTATTTTTTGGAGATTGACCCTATTGACATGGAAGGTTGATTGTTCACTTTGGAGCACCACCAGCAGACCTCTGGACAGCATCTATCACACCTGAATTATCACAAACTGAAGCCCTCAAGTTACAGCCCCTCTTTTCCCTTTATCGATCTCAACTGTCAGGGTTTTTCAAAACCTTGGCACCTTATTGATTTTGGCTTTCTGGGCTGCTGTTTGAGGAGATTTTTTGAGGGTTAATTCCCTGATTATACTGCTGCACTCGACCTTTCTTTCAGCACCAACTGCTGCAGTTTTTTTTTGAAGATCTGATTTTTTCCAATTTCAAGGATTGATTTCTGCCTGGCTGAACTATGGGTGACTCAGAGATAACCTCGGCTACTTCAGGAGGAGATCAGACTAGGACTGATTTTCTTCCCTATGCTGCTGCCATTAAGCTTGATGGCACAAACTATTTAATTTGGGCCAGATCATTATCCTTGACTGTGGCTGGTAGGGGACTCACTGGCCATCTTACTGGCACCACCAAACAGCCTACTGAAGAAGGTGTTGCTCATACTAAATGGGCTGCCAATGATGCAATGGTGATGTCCTTTGTTCTGAACTCCATGACCACTGACCTCTCTAGTCAGTATCTTCTCCTTGACACTGCTACTTAGATATGGACTGCTGTTAAGGGTACTTATGGTTGTTCAGGGAGTGGTGCTCAGGTTTATGAGATCAGGAAAACACTTTAAAATACTACTCAGAAGGAGATGACTGTCACTAAGTATTATACTGCCCTCAAGTGTTCATGGCAGCAATTGGATCACTATGCTCGGTTTCAGCCTACTACTACTGCTGATGTTGCTGCCTACCACACCTATGTAGATCAGTTTCGGGTCTATGACTTTCTGGCTGGCCTCAATGATGAGTATGATCCTATTCGGGTGCAGGTTCTTGGTCGGGTTCCTTTCCCCACTTTAGAGGAAACCTTTTCTTATGTGCACAGTGAAGAGACAAGGAGAGCTGCTATGATGATTACTCCTAAAGTTGAAAGATCAGCCTTACAGACTGCTGGCTCCACCCCTGATAATTCTTTTGACTGTGTTGTTGCTACTGCTACAACTAAAGAGCCTGTGAAGTGTGATCATTGCCACAAACCATATCATACTAAGGCTCAGTGTTGGAAACTACATGGGAAGCCTGCTGATTTTGAGGCCAAATGTGGTCGTGCTAAGTCTAAAAACAAAGCTAATCACACTGAAAGTGTAGCTCCAGCTCCCATTACTGACATTGGTTTCTCCCAGGAAGAACTTCAAGCTCTCCGACGTTTGTTAAACACATCCGCTGCCCCTACTACATCTGCTGCCAATTTAGGTTCCTTCTTTGCCCGTACAGGTGTTTCCTTTGCTGGTCATTGTGCATCAGTAGTTTCCACTCCTTGGATTATAGACTCCGGTGCTACTGATCACATGACAGGTTCCTCTAGTCTTTTTAATACATATTTTCCTGCTTTTAGTAAGGACAAAGTTAAAATTGCTGATGGGTCCCTCTCCTCCATATCTGGGAAAGGATCCATTGGCTGTTCCCCTTCTCTTACATTATCCTCTGTGTTGCATATTCCCAAATTACCACAAATCTTCTCTCCATTAGCAGTATCACCAAATCTCTAAATTGTAAAGTGACTTTTTTTTCCACTCACTGTGTTTTTCAGGAACTAGACTCGAGGAAGACGATTGGATCGGGTAAAGTGCGTGGCGGATTGTACGTGCTCGATGGAGATGCTACATCTACCCAGGCTTTACCTTCTAGGCTCTGTTCCCCAGCATCCTTCTCTTCTGAACTACACATATGACACTCTAGACTAGGACATCCACCTCTAGGTTCTTTATCTACTTTATTTCCAGCATTAAGTAATACTTGTAATAAGGAAGACTTTTTTTGTGAGCCTTGTGTCTTGGCCAAATAGACACGTTCCAATTATCTAATTTCTAATAAAGGTCATCTTCTTTATTTCATGTTGTTCATACTGATGTGTGGGGTCCTAGTAGAAAAGTTTCTCTTTCGGGTCATCGGTGGTATGTCACCTTCATTGACTGCTATTCTAGGTTCATTTGGGTCTACCTTATGCACACCAAAAATGAGGTTTTTTCATGTTTTCAGCACTTTCACCAACTGGTTAAAACTCAATTTAATGCCATTATTCAGATTTTGAGGAGTGATAATGGGACAGAGTATATGGAGGGTCAGTTCCAAAAATACCTGGCTGCCCATGGAATCCTCCATCAGACCAGTTGTGTTGATACTCCAGCCCAAAATGGTGTGGCTGAGAGAAAATACCGCCACCTCTTGGAGGTAGCTAGAGCTCTTCTGTTTGCTCGCAATGTCCCTTCCGTTTATTGAGGGGGGATGCTATTCTTACTGGCTTACTGCAGCCTATTTAATTAATAGGCTGCCCAGTCGGGTCCTTAACTCTAGACCCCCTGTTGAGCTATTACTTGGCTCTTCCTCCTTTATAGTTCCCCCTAAGGTTTTTGGCTACGTTTGTTATGCCAGGGATACAAGGTCCCCTGGTAAACTTGACCCACGTAGTCTCCGCTGCATTTTCTTAGGGTGCTCTGCTACACAAAAGGGGTACAAGTGCTATTACCCTCCATCCCGCCGGACTTTTGTAAGCATGGATGTCGCGTTTCATGAGAGTGTTTCATACTATATGTCCCCACCTCTTTAGGGGGAGAGTGTTAGTGAAGATGTGCTGACTATAGACTCTCCACCTCCACTCCAGTCTGTTTACCATAAGTCTGAACCAGATCGGCCTGCTCCTAGTACTTCCCCTGAGACTGCTCCTAGTAACCCCCCTGAGTCAGGGGGAGAGATTCCTATGCAGGGGGAGCAAACTACTCCTGTCCAGAGGACTATTAGTGAATTTCAGAGGAGGATTGATGCTAGTAACATGAAGACCTATGCAAGGAAACATACGCAGGTTCAATCAACTGTTGCTCCAGTACCCATCTAATTGCCGAACCTGGATCTAGAACCTGCCTCTCCACCTGGTAATGTTCCTTCTCCTGAGTTACCTATTGCTCTTCGCAAAGGTGTCAAGACTTGCACTCAGCATCCCATATCTAATGTTGTTTCTTATGATACCCTTTCCCCATCCTTTCATGCTTTTGTTTCTTCTCTTTCTTCTGTTCGTATTCCTAACAATTGGCAGGAAGCTCTATCAGATGGAAAGTGGAAGGCAGCCATGATGGAAGAAATGGAGGCTTTGAAGAAAAATAACACATGGGAGCTTGTGGTTCTTCCACCTAGGAAGAAAACCGTTGGATGTAGATGGGTGTTTGTGGTGAAACAGAAGGTGGATGGCACTGTGGATAACGGCTCGTGGCCAATGGGTTTACTCAGATATACAGCATTGATTACCAAGAAACCTTTGCACCTGTTGCAAAGTTAAATACTGTTCATGTGTTGTTAACATGTACAGTTAACCTTGGATGGGATTTGCAGCAGCTAGATGTCAAAAATGCCTTCCTTAATGGAGCACTGGAGGAGGAGGTGTATATGGACATTCTACCAGGGTTCTCTTGTGACAGAAATAAAGGGAAAGTGTGTAGACTGAAGCGTGCACTGTATGGGCTGAAGCAGTCACCTCAAGCTTGGTTTGGTCGATTCCACAAGGCCATGATTTCTGTGGGCTATAAGCAGAGTAATGCTGATCACACACTCTTTGTCAAGAGGGTTGGTGAAAAACTCACTATTCTTATAGTCTACGTTGATGACATAGTGGTTACTGGCAATGATGGTGATGAGATCAGACGGTTGAAGACCTTCCTTGGCCAAGAATTTGAGATTAAGGATCTAGGAAAATTAAGATACTTTCTTGGGATTGAAGTGGCCAGATCTTCTAAAGGCATATTTCTCTCCCAAAGAAAGTATGTCCTAGACTTGTTGGCTGAAACAGGGTTGTTAGGCTGCCATCCTTCGGATACTCCTATGGATCCCACTGTTTGGCTCAAGGAGAATGAGGGTGAGCCTGTTGATAAAGGCAGGTACCAAAGACTTGTAGGGAAGATGATTTATCTTTCACACACTCGTCCTGACATTGCTGTCGCCGTGAGTGCTGTGAGTTAGTTTATGCATGATCCCTACACTTCTCATATGGAGGCTGTTCTTCGTATTTTGTACTATTTGAAGTCAGCTCCTGGAAAAGGCATTCTTTTGTCTGCACATGGTCACCTACGGATAGAGGCATACACCGATGCTAATTGGGCTAGTTTTGCAGATCGCAAGTCGATTTCTGGGTATTGCTCTTTCATAGGTGGAAATCTTGTCACATGGCGTAGCAAGAAGTAAAATGTAGTTGCTCGTTCTAGTGCCGAAGCTGAGTTTCGAGCTATGACACAAGGTATTTGTGAGTTACTTTGGCTTAATAGTTTGCTACAAGATCTTGGTATTCCTATTCGCCTTCCTATGATGTTGTACTGTGACAATAAGGCTGCGATCAGCATAGCACACAACCCAGTACAGCATGATCGTACCAAGCATGTTGAGGTGGATAGGAATTTCATCAATGAGAAGTTAGAAGATGAGCAGATCTGTATTCCCTTTGTGACCTCTGCTGATCAGCTTGCTGATGTCTTCACCAAGGGGCTGCCTGGAAAGTTATTTCATTCTAATCTAGTCAAGTTGGGCATGATCGACATCTTTGCTTCAACTTGAGGGGGAGTGTTGAATAATGTAAACCAGAATACCGTGGGGGGTATTTTGGTCTTTTTTGGTGTTTATTTTATGTTTTTAAGTGTTTTATATACTGCCTAGCTATGTCGGCTATGGCAGGGGTATTTTTGTCATATGGATGTAATTTTAAAGTTATAAATAATAGGCTTGGCTGATCACAATCGATCATTCAAGCATTCTCCAATTTCTGGTTTTGATAACAGTATTCTTGCTAAATGCTGGCCAAGAAATCATCGGATTCTTCCTTTTGACAGAGAATGGGTTTGGGTTGACATTACTTTTGGTGGTTCCTCCCTTTGTGATGTGGTAGGAAAGTTGGCTTTTGGTGTTGCGATCAATCATATTTGGATGGAGCGAAATTTATGGAAATGGACCTCCAAATCTCGATCTCTCAATCAGATTTGGGATTCCATCTCTTTTGAAATTAAAACCAAACTTAATTCGGTTGCTCCCTCCACTTGTAATGACACCCCAAGGAACAGGCTCATTGTTGATTCCTGGGGTCTTCCCTCTATTTCTCTTCGAGCAGTGGGCTCCTCTGTTTGAGTCTTAGGCTGTTGTTTTGTTTTCTCCCACCTATTTGAGGGTTGTAGCTCTTTTTTCTTTCCTCTTTGGTAATGAAGTTTCTATTCACCCAAAAAAAACATTCATCCACTCCCATCTCTGCCCTCTGCACTCCCACCCCTCTGTTACGAATCGATCTCACTGTCTCTGTTCCTTTCCCTCTCTCACTCTGCAACTTGGAACAGTGGTGCATATCAGGACTGCAACCAACACACTAACCCCTCTCTTCTCCATGACATGTTGAGAGTAAAGGAAGGCCATAGAGATCTCCGAATGGGGATATAGTAACAACAAAACAGTAGGAAGAACATCCCTCTAACGTTATTTGATAGAAAAACCAGAGGTGCATGCTTTGGCTTGATTTCACAGACAATGGCATGGTACTTTGTTGACGACCAAGACGCCTAACTCCAACACGTACGTAATTCTCCATTCTCCCCCTACATAATCAGTCAATAAAAGTACGAAGTATAACTACTCAAAATCCTGAAAATTGGAAAGCGGATAGAAGAAGTGATCATATTAAAGCCCTCTGCTCAAATACCTCAGGAAAACAAAAGCATCCCCTGCAACCAATCTCTTAGAAGTGACAAACGTACTCCATCCCGTTGTAAGCGAATGCCTGCAGGGCTGACCTGGTACATTCAATTTGAAAGAGGTAGGACTCCTCAGTCATTTACATGTCCACATACCACCATGTTTAATACTATTCGAAATGGAAATTGTAGCTTTGATTTGTTTGACAACATATCTGAAATAACTTGGACATCAATAACTACAACCAACCAAAATGTAATTTTGCCATAAAAGAAAACAGAAAAACGCAACTGCAGGTTCCTCTGAAGATATGCTTAAATTGCCACTTGTAACCATGAAGATCCTTTGCAGTCAATTCCTGGGTTGGAGTTGACTGGTTCATATCCTTCAAGATTGAAAACCACTAAAGGAAGTGAAGTACAAAGAAACAACAAAATAGAATGAGAAATACCAATGGAGGAAGGCATTCGTTAGCATGTTTCCGAAGAACAGAGAAGCCACCATGAGTACTTGTATTAGATGCAGTTAAAATCTTGCAGAAAGAGTGAACGGTAGGTCGCGGAGGTTTAGGAGTGCTTGGATCAGGACTCCTGGGCTCACTTTGCTGTACAAATTATATCAGAAAACTTTAAATTAAATTTTGTCCACATGCAACTTCACAATTGAACGGGTTGAAATTTGAAAAGTAAGTCTTACATCTGCATCAGATTGTAAGGTAATTTGCGCATAAACTTCATTTGTTTCTTGTTCAGCCTGGAAATAGTAGAAATCAACAAAAATACAAAACACCCAAAGAGAGAAAGAGAGGCGAAATTACAAAGAGCAATGCCAGCAACTCAATCTGTATAACACGACAAAGGATCTTCGAATGAAGATTAAACATAGGAATTTGCTGATTCAATTCCTGGTTCATCGATGCTTCTAGCTGTAAAATTTCAAATGGGAAAAAATATAGGGAAAAAAAATTCATGTCAGATAGGAAGAAAAAAAGAGTCTGATTCCAAAAACGAGAAACAGAAAAAAAAGAGCTCACATAGAAATAGAGAATCACTCACTTGTTCCCACCATTACAATCTGTTTTTCTCCCTCAAAGTGGTCTTGGGATAACACCAGTTCCGATGTGAGTCAGCTCCGGGAGACATCAATTCCACATCGAAGGAGATGGCTTTCCAAATCACATCAAAAGATCTAGAGTTGGAAGTCCATCTCCTGAGGTTCCTTTCCATCCAGATATGGTGAATAGCAACATTAAAAACTAGCTTCCCGATACTGTCACAAATGGAGTTCCTAGAAAAAGTCTTGAGCAACAAAAGCCATTCACGGTCAAAACTCCGGATCCATCTGCTACGTGGCCAGATAGAGGACAAGGCCTTTTTCCAAATGGTGGAGGTGAAGGGGCAGTCAAAGAAGAGATGAGGGATATCTTCACGGCCGATCCAACAAAGGTTGCAAGAGGGGGGGGGGGGGCGGGGATAGTGTGGTGAATTAGGAAGGCTTGGATAGGCAGGCAAAGTCTGAGGGCTCTCCAAACAGTTAGGCTATGGCGGGGTATGTGGCCTTTGAACCAGACTAAGTTGTGCCAGGGGACAGAAGGGCTAGGGTCTGTGGAGAGGTTCCAGGCAGAAAAGGAGGAGAAGAGACCATTGGGGGAGGGGAGCCAGATGACCTTATCCGCGCGAGGGGAGGAGTTTTGCTGCAACTGCTCAGATCTGAGAGATGATGTCTGGGTTAAGGGATGGGTGAGGGGTCCAAGAATCAGAGGAGATGAGGGAGGAGACAGGGGCAGCCTTGGGGAGGCCAGAATAAACTGTATTCCACAACTAAAAAAACTTTTTTTTTTCTTTTTTAATTAAAAAAAACTGTATTCCACAACTAAAATTAAAATAAAAAATCAAGAAAGATAAGAGGGGAAAAGAAAACCATTACACTTACATCTGCTCCTTGCATATATGCAAAGCAGTTTATGGTATGCCTCTGTGATAATCCTGATATATTTGATATGCTTACACCTCAGTTCTTTTAAGCACCTTTGTTCAAGATACTTGGCAATCTTCAGCAAAGAAAAGGAGACCAAAATTGTCACACCCTGGCCCGGTTAATAAGGGCCAAGTGTGGCGGGATGTCTCTGACATCCAACCAATCCCCAAGGATCACAAGTGCAGTACCCTATTTACAATCATCGCTCACAAATACAGTAATTAGAGGCAGCGTAAATAATTAAATAATAAAGGTAACATCAGTAGTAAGAGAAGTCTATGTGATATTTCATTTATATAAAGGACAAAGCTTGTGATACTACTATACAGTTCTCAAAGGTACTACATGGTAAAACTATACAAGAACTATATTATATCAATATAGAAATATTTATAAGCATAAAAGAGTGGGGAGATAGCCTGGACCGTCAGGCCAAGATCAGAAGAATGCGCAATCATCACATGCGCACGAAGTATCGTGCACTTCAAACTCCAGCGCCGCAAATCCATCATTAAAAGTAATTAAATCACCTGAAAAATAGGGATATCCACAGGGGTGAGCTCTCAACTGAGCCCAATACGAAAATGCATGCAAGACACAACACAATAATTCATGATGAATGTGCTAACATGGATACTAAGTCTCATGTGGTATAAGTACTACCGTGGTAGATGCTAACCTCGAAGAGAACCCGCCAGGAAAGCATAACACAAGGCAGCTAACCCAACAGACCCCCAATGACCAACCGGAAAGCATGACACCAGGCAGCTCCAGACGTCGGTCACCCGAGGGAAACTATTCTACCACGGTGAGGACCCGCCAGGAAAGCATATCACCAGGCAGCTAACCCAACAGACCCTCAATGACCAACCCTACTGTTTATTCCCACAACGGAGTACACACGCTAACATGGGACAGTGAATGGTACCCCAGCATACCCTTCGGCTGTACCACGGGTTGTCTAACACTTTACCCCCTGTTGGTAAGGGGCGTAGTACTGGGTTATGATATAACAGCCTAGCCCAGTGTAATCTATGCATGATAGCACATGTATGAATAGCTGAATATAAATAGAACAGTACTTCTCCAATAATAGTCATCAGTAACAAGTAAATATCAGTGCAAATGCAAGATGCCAATGCAACCTAATTCACATGCAGATTCTAATGCAATAAATAAAAGCTAATAAACTATATGAACAGGATAATTTTGATGATGCATGACATGACAATCAGAACAATAACAAATTAAAATGATAAACACTCCAAAATTAAAGTCAGAATTCCCTTACCTGAATCTGTAAATCAGATATTAACAATTACCCACCAAAGATCCCAGCAACACAGACAAGATCAGTGAAGAACAGGTTGAAACAGTCCTAAAACAGCAGAGAAACACCAAGTTTTGAGGTCAGAATACAGCCAAGGGTCAATCCAAGGGGTCAAGGGTATTTTGGTCCATTTTGGCTGAACCGGATTCACAGGGCATATGAACCGGAAAACCGGTTCAAACCCTCGTTTTGCATCCAGTTCAAGTCCCAGAATTGGGGGTTTTGCTTTAAATGGGCAGATCTTAACATGCATAGTCCTAATTTTTGGTTTCAGACCATAATTAAGGTGGTTTAAACTGAATTCATAAATTAATTTCAAAACCTAACATAAAATTGGGGATTTTAAAAAATGAACCCAAATTGGCAGACTAGGGTTCTATAACTTGAACAATTAAACCTGGATTTGAGTTCCTAAAATGGGGAAATAGGTTTTAGTCACAACTGAACCATTAATTGGTTCAAAACAGAAATTACATAAGCTGAAATTAAGTAATTAAAGCTTGGTTCTTATGCTTTAATGGCAGGAACCAAATTAGGGCAGAATTGAGACTGAAACTGAGAAGATTAAGATGGGAAATTGGAGAAATAGGGCTGGATCTTGACATGTAAAGGTTTAATTTCAGGCTTTGGACTTAAACTAAGGTGGGTCAATATAAATTTCAGGTTAATTTAAAAAAAAATCACAATTAATTTGGGGAAAGATAATTAAACTCAAAGAGTTCAATCAATTGGATAATAGAACTTGAAATTGGGTTCAAAGATGTGATTTACAGTAAATCAGGTACAACTCAATCTAAACAACACCAAAACAGTAGGGTACAGGTAGAATTTTAGTTAATAAAGCTTAGTTTTTAAAGCTTTAATGGCTGAATCAGTTAGGACTGAAATTAAGGAAGAAATTAGGGAAGAAGAGGATGGATACAACAGTATTTGATTAACTTACTCAAATTCTGCAGTAAGAATTAGTAGATGGCAGTTTGCTTCTAAGTTTCCAAGGTCTCTAATGGATATCTTCAAGCTCCCAAGCCAATACCAAGATGAAAGGCTCTAAGGTGATTCTTCTTTTCCTTCTTCTCCTTCTCTTTCTCCCACTTTCCTTTCTTCTTCTCTAAGGTACCAAGGCTGAATCGATTTCCCTTTAGTTTAGATATGTGAATAGTAAATTTGGAAATAAGTTCTATATATATAGTGCTTAAGTTAAGGGGCTGTTTGTTTAGCTAAGTTAAAAATCAGATTCTAAAATAGATTCTTAAAACAGATTTTAATTAGAATTTCGTACCTATTTCATTATTCTAATTATATAATGATATCATACAACATCAGGGACAATCCGAACATGGTTAAATGTTAGGAATTGGATTTCCCACTGGGGATGTAGGTCCCACAAGATAAAAATTACTATTCTGCCCCTAATACACTAATTAATTAGAAATACAATATATATACACATAAAATGGGATTCTTACCTGGGATTCGGCCTAAGATAGAGAGAGGCTTCGCAGGCCATCAAACCAGCATGCTAAGCACAGGAAAAAGATGTGATGCTGCCCATAGCTTGAGGTTAGCATGGGAAATATTGAACCAAAACCTGAAATCACTCGGGTTCCAAAAGTTTAATTTTTTTTTTTTTGCGGGTTTTCACAAAAATAACCTCCAAGTAGAAGCCATTGATACGCAAATAGCGAAAGGAGGTTAAATTATGTTGAAAGAAGGGAGTACCTTTGGAATTCGGAGGGGGTTCTTGGCAGCATATTCACACAATTTAACAATTTTCTGTTCATTTGGAGCTCCCTTCTACAAAATTACACAGCAAGACATCATTATCCTGGATGTTAAAAAGATAAGTAGGACTACTCTGTTTTTATAACACCATGTAACAAGAAGATAGATGCGTCTATCTCAAACAAGGTTACAAGACATCCAACATGACAACCCTACAAACTAGATAGGAAAACACATCTGTATATGTACTTTCTCTCTCTCTCTCTCTCTTTCTCTTATCTGGGAAAGTCAGTGTTTTTATCACAAAATCATGTGGTATGTTTCAATTCTGAAGAGCTCAGAAGGAACTTTCCTCAGCCACTTACCTGCAGATATTTCAATCTTGCCTCAGCTACCTCATCAGTTGGATTAATCATCCTTCATCAAAGGAAAAGGAAAGTAAAACTATAAGAGGAAACAGAGGTTCCTTTTTCTTTAGTAAAAGGATGTCTGAATCACTTTTATGTCTTGTATTAATTCAAATTCTTGGTCCATTTGGCCAAGCAAACACGAAGTCCTACAGAAGGTTCAACCCAGTTACTTGATTCACAATATGATCTTCCTGGCTTCAAGCTCTGAAATTTTGACAAGCAATAACTGCTCCCTTTCAGACGCAGCTGTTTCAACCTGTCAATTGAGAAAACATAGAACAATTTGCACTTAATTTGCCCTCAAATGAGACGTACATAAAGAGAACTATAACACAGAATTAATATTAGAAAGAAAGAATTGAACAGTTCCATCATGCTTCAGAGCTAGTAGAGAGCATTGGAAAATAAAATTTCACATAGAGTTGCTATTATGACCTAATATAATAAGCAAACATAAGGCATATAATTCTTTTAATAAGAAAAAAAATACTGAGTAAACCAGTGATCGGCTGTTGCATTAAAGTACTAGTGAGTTTATTAAAGAAGAGGAAACGGGCTGATAACAGCAGTTTTTTCGATAGGAATAACGATGAAAACTCGGATCATAACAATAATAATAATAAAAAACAAAGCAAACCAATACCAATCTGGATGAAATTCATGGAATGACTCCATCAGCCCCTCCCCCTCTGGCATCTTCCTCCTCAGTACCTACCTTCTCTTCCTCCTTGCCACCAACAACTCCATCAGCCCCTCCTTCTGCTTCGCAAAACCTCAGTACCAAATCCTGGTCATCCCTTCTCCAGCCACCCTCAACCCCCCTGCTCTGCTGACTCTTCTCTCCTCTTCATCCCCCTTGCTCTTGAAAATAGGCTCCTGGTTGCCCACTGCCCTGATTCTCTCCTGTCCCCTGAAATTCCTAAGTAAAATTCCTGTCTGGTTGGACACTTCCTTGGACCCAGACCTCCTTTCAACTTTGTGAAAGCCTCCCTGTTGAAGCAATGGAAACTTTCTGGCTCCTTTGACACCTTTTGGCTCCTTTGACACCTTTCACCTCAACACTGGGGTTTTCGTTTTTCATTTCTTCCCCGATGAAGCTAAAGCCCGTGTCATCGATGGTGCCCCCTGGATGGTTGGTTCCAAGCCTATCTTCCTTAGGCAATGGACCCCCCATCTCCTGCTCCACAAGGTCGACTTTAGCACTGTTCCCTTGTGGATCACCCTCCCTGATCTTCCCCTCCATTACTGGTCTCGTGACTGCCTCAGTCGCCTTGGTTCCGTCATTGGATTCCCGCTGCATACTGAAGCTCGTACACTCAAGATGGATCGACTTTCATTTGCCAGAATTTGTGTGGACATATCTGCTGAGTCTGCTCCTCCCTCTTTCATCACAGTTGTTGAAGATGATGGGTTTAGTTTCGCTGAGCCCGTCAAATTCTATTGGATACCTCCTCGCTGTGACCACTGCAAGATTTTTGGCCACTCTTCGAAGGACTGTGCAGCAGCTCCCCTTTCCCTCGCAGCCTTGTCGGCAGTCAATTCTTCGTCTCCCTCAGAGATGCCTCCCTCGATGCCTTACGCTGAAGTCTCAGAACCTGTCAATGCTCCCGCTCCTCAGTCTGCTCCAGATCCTATGATTGCCCCTGCTCCAGGCCCTCTCACTGTTGCTGCGTCTGTCTCGCCACAAAGAGGACGATTGATCTCCGGCCGACTGGGTAACAAACACCCCAATCGCTGCTGTATACTTCCCCCCACGGTGGAGCCCTCGAAAGAAGCAGCACCTGCAACCTCTGATGCCCCTGCAGTCCTGCCCTCTGCGCCTGGTTCTGTCTTCTCTCTCGGCAGTAGCTCTGTCCCCTCTCTCGGCAAAAGCTCTGGTCAACCTGATATTGCTGACGATGATGAAGCCCTATTGCCTGCGAGCCTTGAAAAGTCGCTGTTGTCGCCTCTCCTTTCAAGATCTGAAGATTTGGCTGAGATTGGCATCCCCATCGATGATCCTCCCTTTCCAGATATGGGTATCTGCGAGCCTGGCTTGGTCACTGCAAGTTCCCATTCTCGGTGCCTTAGCCATTTGCACGATAAAACCTTGGTCCCTGCGCACAGGTATGACCCCCCCTTTTGTCGACCTTTAAGTCCCCATCCCTTGATCAATCTATATTTACAAATCTACCACCCCTCCTATCCACCCCCCTCCACGTGGATTCCGGCACGTGATCCCAATACCCTTTTTAATCCCAATGTTGCAACCTCCTTAACCCATTCACCCCCTCTTTCAGGCCCATCTTCACGGCCCATCTCCCCTTCCATCTCACCAACCCCCTCTCAGCCCACTCGAGCCCTCCTTCACAGCCCACATCATTTTTTACCTACAACCTTCCCATCATCCAACCCCCGACCCATCTCTACCAAAAATCCTACCCCAACCCACTTTCCTTTCCCTTCTCCTCTAACCCAACCCTCTCCCATTCCACTTCGGAACCCCTTTTCTCTCCTTTTGGTCCCCCTACCACCCCCTTCTGTCTCCTCCCTTGTCCCCCCCTCCCCTACCCAGCTAGCCTTATCTGCTAAATTTCACCCCTTCCTTCCCGGGGTAGCGTTGCCCTTCCCCCCTCGTCGGCCTTTAGTGAGCAACCCAGTGGTCGCCTATGCCCGTAGGCGACACAAGAGCACCCCTCCTAGGATTGAGCTGCCCCCTTACCTTAGTTCCCATGTTGTTGTTAAGAATAGTAGTTTCGGGGGTATACTTGTACATAGCCCCATGCTTTTATCTTTTTTATGTTATTTGTATAAGGTCAGGGGCCTCTTTATAATTATTTATTCTTTTGAATATAAACCTGTTAGTCTCTAGTTTGAGACATAACACATAATCCCCAACATCGTGTTTGCTCTCTTAGAGCTTCTTCTCTCTTCTTCTCCTTCCATTCTAAAACCTAACATGGTATCAAAGCATCTTGCTCCTAGAGTTTGAAGGTGGTAGAAGGCTGTTTGGAAGGTAAAGAACAGTTCGTTTGAAGGAAAACCTAGCATACCTTCTTAGATCGATTTCTCTCTTGTTTGCAATCCAAATGATGAGTGACCAAGTGCTCTAGTTTCGTTTGGAAGTGCCCTTTCTTTCCCTTGTATCCTCTCAAGCATCTTGGAAGCTCCTAAGGATCAGAACTACATCTCGGCCAGGCCATTTCTGTAATTTTTTCCGCCAGCCAGAGGGACTGATTCGAAAGAGCTTGGTTTGAGAGTTTTTTTGGGCTATACCCTGTCGTTTCTTGGTAAGGAAGGTTCTTCTTCTTTGCTCCACTGCTATTTGATGATTGTTTAAAGTTCTACAAGCTATTCCAATTTCTGTCCTGGTTTGTATCTGTTTTTTGCTGCTATCTCTTGAGAACCCACTGTGTTTACTTGTGGTGCTGTTGTTTGGCTCCCAACTGTTTGCTTTGAAGTCACAATGGGTGAAAAAAATGGAGACACAGTCATACCTCCATCTGAAATATCTGAGACATCTGAGTTTCCCACTGTTGCAGCAGCCTTGCCTTTAACCCCTTCCCACGGTCTATGAAGCTCATTCTTCGGAGTAGAGGGAAGTTGGGGTACATATCTGGGAGCTTTAAGGCTCCTCCCTCCATTGATCCAAGTTACTCCAAATGGGAAACAGAGAACTCCCTTGTGATGACTTGGCTTATTTTTTTGATGAAGCAGGAGATTGGAAGAAGGTTTATCAGAAAGGAGACGGCCAAAGACATTTGGGATAGTGTTGCTCGTATTTTTGATAGAGTGGGAGACTCTACCAAGGTTTATCAACTTCTCCAATAAATTGTTAGCTTACGCCAGGGCAACAAAAGTATCTCTGTATACTATAGTCTGGTCGTAGGACTGTGGGAGGAGTATAATCACTATAGAGATCTCCAGCTGTGCCATGTCGATGAGCCTAAAGTGCATCGGCTGTTTGAGAAGGAGAGGGTCCTGTTCCTCCTTGGAGGTCTTAACCCTGAATTTGAAACTTTAAGGGTCCAGATCCTTGGCCGACCAAGTCTCCCCTCCCTGGAGGAGGTGTATGGTTATCTACAAAGTGAGGAGACCCGTAGGGTTGCTATGTAGACCACTCCCACAGTTGAGCGCTCTGCTCTTATTTCTTACACTCCTCAGGATTGTACTCCCCTCAGTAAGGGGTCTGGTAGGGGTCGATTCTCTTGTGACTATTGGGGCAAGTCTGGACATAAGAAGGAGTTTTATTGGGATCTTCATGGGAAACCATCCTCTGCCTCATCTGGGGGACAGAAAGGACAGAAGAAGAATGGGCCTAAGGCCCACGTTGGAGTTCATGAGCCTGATCCATCCTCTCTCTCCAACGAAGACATAGCTGCATTTCGCCGGATTGTAGCCCACTTGGATGGTTCCTCCTCTACTGCTACCACTACTTCCACTCCTCTACAGTTCTCTACCTCTTCTAGCACCACTCCCTGGGTCATTGACTACGGAGCCACAGATCATATGACAGGTAGGTCTCAACTTTACAATACCTACTCTGTTTGTTCTGGGAAAGATAAGGTAAAAATTGCTGATGGTTCCCTTTCTTCCATTTCGGGTAAGGGAGATGTCCAAGTCACTCCACTTATCCCTTTGAAGTCTGTCTTTCATGTTCCCAACTTTGCTACTAATCTTCTTTCAGTTAGCTAATTGACTCAATCTTTGAACTGTTTTGTCACTTTCTTTCCTACCCATTGTCTCTTCCAGGATTTGGTGACGAAGAGGGTGATTGGCAGTGGACGTGAAGAAGATGGCTTATATGTTTTGGACACTTGTGCTTTCCTTGTTGCGAAAGCTCAATCTTACGTGTGTGGGCAAGATGGCGGACGTACACAGGAGGATATTTTGCTTTGGCATCGTCGTTTGGGGCACCCCTTTTTTTCTGTTATGAGGAAACTGTTACCACATTTATTTACCTCTTTTCCTGTCAACCATGTTTTCCATTGCGAACCTTGTCTTTTTGTAAATAGTTGTAAGACAATTTATCCATCTACTAGTAATAGATCTATTTCACCTTTTCACATTGTTTACACTGATGTTTGGGGTCCTTCCCCCGTTACTTCTGCTACTTTGTCTCTTTCATTGATGATTTCTCTTGGGTTACTTGGGTTTACCTCTTGAAACAAAAGAGTGATGTCTATACCACGTTTAAAATTTTTTATGAGTTGGTGTATACTCAGTTTCAAACTCGCATTTAGATTGTCCGTTCCGATAAAGGTGGAGAGTATATGTATGGTGGTTTGGAAACCTTTTTTTCTGACCATGGCATTGTCCATCAGGTGGCTTGTGTTGATACCCCCCAACAAAATGGGGTTGCTGAGCGCAAAAATCGCCACCTATTGAAAGTGGCTCGGTCTGTTTGGTTTACTATGCATGTTTCAAAAACTTTTTGGTCCGATGCCTTACTCACTCCTGTCTTTCTTATTAATCATATGCCCTCCAGTGTCTTGAACTTCAGAGTCCCTCTTGATGTATTACCCTCACTTTCTTCTTCTTTTTCTCTTCCTCCAAAAGTGTTTGGTTGTATTTGCTATGTCCATAATAGCAAATCTGCCCGTACTAAATTGGACCCTAAGGCCTTGAAGTGCCTTTTTCTTGGGTATTCCTCTACCTCCAAAGGATACAAATGTTATCACCCTCCTACCCGTCGGTGTCTTCTCTCCAAAGATGTCCATTTTTCTGAATCCATTCCGTATTTTCAGTCACCTCTTCAGGGGGAGAGTTCATCCCTTGGTGGTGCGGTTGAAGAGGTTCCTGAGCTTGTTTCCTTTCCCTTACCCTCTCTTGTTCCTATTCGGCTATTCCCCCTTTTCAGATTGACAAAGGAAAAAAAAGTTCTGTGGATACTCTTGTTGAGGGGGAGAGTTCTATAGATGCTATTGTTGAGAAGGAGCCGCCTTGTGCACAGGTGAACAGAGAACAGGGGGAGCTACTGGTGTATACAAAGAAGGATGGCAGCCAAAATCCTTCCTCATGGCTTCCCATAAAGAAGACCTGCCAAAACCCCCTTTCGTCTCCTCATCTTGGATCTACATCTATTGAGACAGGTATACCTTCCTCTACTTCCACATCCTCAGACTTAGATCTCCCCATTGCACATTGCAAGGGAACACGGGCATGTACTAATCCCATTGCCAAGTTTGTCTCCTATGATTCTACCTCCCCTATAGGTGTTGCCTGCACTGTGGCTATCTCCTCCATACCTATTCCTAAGAATGTAGCAGAGTCTATGGCTGATCCGAAATGGAGAGAAGTAATGAATACAGAGATGGTGGCTCTTGAGAAGAATCACACTTGGGATCTTGTTGAACTCCCACAGGGGAGAATTCCTGTTGGTTGCAGATGGGTATTCACAGTCAAGTCCAAGTCTGATGGTACGGTAAAGAGGTATAAGGCAAGACTGGTTGCCAAAGGATATATACAGGTGTATGGCATTGATTATCAGGAAACCTTTGCTCCAGTGGCCAAGCATAATTCCATTCGGGTACTTCTCTCAATGGCTGCAAATCTTGATTGGACATTGTACCAGCTTGATGTAAAGAATGCATTCTTACGTGGTGACTTAGAAGAAGAGGTCTATATGCACTCTCCTCCGGGGTTCAAACATCCTAATGGCAATAGAAAAGTGTGTCGTCTTAGGAAGGCTCTTTATGGCCTCAAACAATCTCTTAAGGCTTGGTTTGAGAGGTTTAGACAAGCTATCCTACAGAATGGATACACCCAAAGTCAAGCTGATCACACCTTGTTTATACAAAAGAAGGGCAACATTATTATAACCCTCATTGTATATGTTGATGACATTATGGTCACGGGAAACAGTGAGGCTGAAATCTTAAAGCCTAAACTTTACTTGGCTCGGCAGTTTGAGATCAAAGATCTTGGTCCTTTGAAGTATTTCCTGGGGATTGAAGTTTCAAGATCCAAGCAAGGGATCAATGTTTGTCAAAGGAAGTTTGTCCTTGATCTGCTTATAGAGACAGGATACTTAGGATGTAAACCAGTCTCCTCCCCTATTGAACAAAATCACAAACTAGGGGAAGATTGTGGTGAACCTCTTGTAGATGCTGAGAAATATCAGAGATTAGTAGGCAAGCTGATCTATCTTTCCCTTACCCGACCTGACATAGCCTATGCTGTTGGAGTGGTAAGTCAGTTTATGCATGCGCCCAAAATGGGACATCTTAATGCAGTTTACAGAATTCTCAGATATTTAAAGTCATGCCCTCGAAAAGGTCTGCTCTTCTCTAGGAATGGTCACTTGAGGATAGAAGCATACACTGATGCTGATTGGGCTGGATCTATTTCTGATCGAAGATCTACTTCAAGATATTGTACATTTGTTGGTAGAAATTTGGTTACTTGGAGAAGTAAGAAGCAACCTGTGGTGGCTAGATCGAGTGCTTAGGCAGAATTTAGAGCCATGGCTCATGGAGTGTGTGAAATCTTGTGGTTGAAGAAACTTGTTCAAGAGTTGGGATTTGAGACTGTTAAACCTATGAGTTTATATTGTGATAACAAGGCAGCCATAAGTATTGCCCACAACCCAGTGCAACATGACAGGACAAAGCATGTTGAGGTTGATAGACATTTTATCAAGGAAAAGATTGAATCAAAGACAATCTGCACTCCTTTTGTGAAGACAAATGAACAAGTGGCCGACATCTTCACCGAAGGCCTTAGCTCTCATCATTTTGACTGTTTGTTGAACAAGCTAGGTATGTATGACATATACCACCCAGCTTGAGGGGGAGTGTTAAGAATAGTAGTTTCAGGGGTATACTTGTACATATCCCCATGTTTATGAATAGTAGTTCCCACATTACTTCATCCATCTCCCTCTCTCACTCCTCTTCCCAATTTGTCCACCTTCGTCTTACTTTTCACAATTCCCCCTCTCCCTTCTTTCTCACTGTGGTTTATGCTTTCAACCAGGCCATCGACCGCCTCTCCCTCTGGACCGATCTCTCCCTCCTTAAGCCCGGTTTGGATTCTCTACCTTGGGGAATCTGAGGAGACTTCAATGTGGTCCGCTCCCAACTTGAAAAACTGGGCGGCAGGCCCATTGAGCTCTCGGCGGTTGACCCCTTCAATGACTGCATTGAGGATCTTGGCCTTGATGATCTTCGGTGGTCAGGTTCCCCCCTTACCTGCCACAACCGTCGTGTTGGTCCTGATCGCATCGGCTGCAAGCTTGACCGTTTTCTTGTCAATGATGTCTGGCTCTCCTCTCTCCCCCATTCGGATGCATCCTTTCTTATCCAAGGCCTTTCCGGATCATTGCCCCTGCTTCATTTCCCTTCAGCCTTATTCCTCGTTTGGCCCCAAACCTTTCAAGTTCTTTGACTTGTGGACATCCTACCCCCTCTATCTGCCTACCATCAAGAAAGCTTGGCGCTTACCGGTTTCTTCTCACTCTCTCCCTCTGGTTGCCCTAGTTCGCAAGCTCAGAAATACCAAATCTACCCTCCAAAGGTGGAACCTCTCCACCTTTGGTAATATTCCCTCCAGGCTCTCTTCCTGTCGATCTGATCTCTCTCTGATCCAATTCAAGCTCCAGTCTGATCCTCTCAACCCGGCTTTTGTCGCCGATGAGAAGCGCCTCTCCGAAGAGCTTTTCTCTCTCTCCCTCGCTGAGGAAAGCTTTCTTCACCAGAAATCTCGTTCCAAATGGCTGAAACTGGGTAATTCGAATTTTGCCTATTTCCACCGCTCCCTTAAAGCTAGGCAGAATTTAAACTACATCACCCTCCTCCTCGATTCTGATGGGGTCTCTCTCTCCTCTCCCTCTGAAATCAAAGAAGCTGCCTCCTCTTTCTTCGCCACCCTTTTCAATCCCTCCCTCCCTCCCTCTTCCCCTATTCCCCCGGCTCTCATTGATAAATTTATTCCCCCCATGCATCCTTTCTTCCCCAGGCAATCCTTTCCTATAAGACCAACAAGGCTCCAGGCCCTAATGGCTTTCGTATGGGCTTCTTCCTCAGCTGCTGGGACTCCTTTTAAGGTTTTCAAAGCCATCCGCAGCTTCTTTTTCAAGCTTGGTCAGCTGGCTCAGATCAACCAAACCTTCATCTGCCTTATCCCTAAAAAGTACGGGACTATTTCTCTGACTGACTTTTGGCCCATCTCCCTTTGTAATCTCATCTATAAGTTCATGGCCAAGATTCTTTCCAATCGGATTAAAGCGGTAATTCCCTCCCTTGTTAGTCCCAACCAGTCGGCCTTCATCGCCGGCTGAAGCATTGCGGGCAACATCATCCTCTGCTTTGAGATCGTCAGAGGCTTGACCGTAAATCTTATTCCCCGGCGGCTCTTTTAAAAATCGATCTCCACAAAGCTTTTGACTCCATCCGTTGGGATTTCATCTGTGATGTGCTCTGTGAAACCAGGTCAAATTTCTGAATAAATTTGAACTTTTGGAATCTGTGTGATTTCAAGTTCTGGTTCAACTTTGCCCATACTAGCCTCTAAGTTGTGTGCCGTCTTGATTAAGAAATTTAGACCTATCTCATGACTCGTCTGTAAAGGCATTCCGATCAGCCAACTACCGTGACCTTAAATGAGTCTGAGGTGTCTAGTGGTAGATAACACATAAGCTTGGCATGTTGGATTGAGGGCCTGCGAAGCCTCTCTCCGTCTTAGGCCGAATCCCAGATAAGAATCCCATTTTATATGTATATATGTTGTATTTTTAATTAATTAATGTATTAGGGGCAGAATAGTAATTTTTACCTTGTGGGACCCCGCACCAGAGCTACCTATGTTGGGTCTGCTGGCTGGACAGACTGCAAGACCTCCCCCTTAATTAAACTCAATATAAGTATAATTTAAAATATATTTATATAACGTTTTGTACAACCAAATCGAGTTAGAAAGGTATTTTAGTAAAATTGACCATCTGGGACCCACTTTCCCAGTAGGCAATGCTGTCCCCGATAGTTACCCGTACTCGGATGACCTTTAATGTTGTCCGGCATCGAATTATAGATAGAATAGTGTATTAAATACAAATTTCAGATATATAAACTGTTATAGAAATTGATTTAAATCTAATTTCAGTTAAAAAGACTGAAATGCCCTTTAGTGCTTAAATGCCATTACCATATATATATATAAAACCTTCTCTTTACTATTACAATCACAACAAACTAAAGGGGCTGAGAGAAACGAATTCTCTCTTGGAAGAACCAGAAAGCAAGAAGGAAAAATAGAGAAGAAAGGAAAAGAAGAAGAAGAACCCTACAACCTACCTTCTACTTCTGAAATTGAACTTAGAGACTCCATTAGAAGGCTGCTGTACCTTGTTTCTTGCTCCTATATTAAGGTAAGCCTTGAATACTTGCTGTCTCCCTCTTTATTTCATTTCTTCTCCATCTCTAGTTCATCTATTAGGAAATTCTACCATTAAAGCTTGAAGACCAAGCATGGGATTTAGAGATTGAGCATGTTTGGACTAATTGGGAACAATTTTTGTCCCTATGAGACCTGAAATTCAGTAATTCATCAAGTCTGCAGGCTGTATTGCTGTTTTTAATAGTATTTCATAAACCCTAATCTAGTTAATTAGGTTTAATTCTTGAAATTATCAAAATTAGGAAGTTGTTTATGAAATTGAACCCCTATGTAGGTAGACCCACCTTAATATGGTGTTAAAACACCAAGATTTTACCCTTGCATGTAAGGATCTGCCCAAAAATAGGAAAAACCCCAAATTCAGACACACTCCCGGATGGAGTTGCAGGCCCAGAGGAGGTCGACCGGCTCCTTTGGAGTTTGCATCCGGCTGGTCATTTTTTATGCCTTTGATGCTCTGTTATGTTGGGGTTTGCCTTGACACTTCATGAACCTCATAAACACTGTTTTGCCATGATATTTAGGTCTATTTCTCTGCTGTCTTTGTGTGCTTTGCTGATCTATTGGAGAACTCCCTAGTTGAACTAGACTCCAATACAGGTAAGGGGATTCGACCTTAATTTCCTGCGTGTTTATCACATTAATTTCAACTTTATGCTGAATGCCATGCTCATGCATCATTACCTCTATACCTGGAGCATGTAGTTTTCTAGCTTTTATTTAATGCATTAGACTGCATATAAAATAGGTTGCACAAAGACATACTGCATTGCATTTGCATTGATTATTTATATGAAGTGAATTTATGATGATGGAATTCGGTAATTTATAACTCAGATCATGCTTGCCTCATCATGTTTAGACTGCACTGGGCTAGGTTGATATTCATTACCCAGTACTGCGCCCCTTACCAACAGGGGGAAAGGTGTTGGACAACCCATGGCAGAGACCGATGTGTTAGTTCCGGGATGCCATCTTCTGTCCCATGTTAGCGGGTCCCTAATTCCGCTGTGGGAATAAACAGGCAGGGTTGGTCATTTGGGGGTCTGTCGGGGTCCGATGTGTTAGTTCCGGAACTGGCGGGTCCTCACCGTGGTATAATGGTTTCGCTCGGGTGACCAAAGGGTTAGTTCCGGGACCGAGGTTAGCATCTACCACTAGTAGTAGTACTTATACCCCATGAGACTTGGTATCTGTGCTAGGAATATGTTAGTTTAGCACATGCATCATAGATTTATTATGTTTGTATGCTTGTACCCCCCTTACTAGGCCCAGTTGAGAGCTCACCCCTGTGGATATCCTTCTTTTTCAGGTGATTTAGTTACTTCTAATGTTGAATTTACGGCGCTGGAGTTTGAAGTGCACGATACTTCGTGCGCGCGTGATGATTGGGCAACCTCCTGATCTTGGCCTGATAGTCCAGGCTACCTCCCCACTCTTTTATGCTTTATATAGTTATAGAATAGTTTCTTGTATACTTTTACTCTGTGCTACCTTTGAGAACTGTATAGTTGTATCATAAGCCTTATCATTTATATAAATGAAATATCATTTAGACTTCTCTTACTAATGATGTTATCTCTATTAATTAAATTATTTCCGCTGCCTCTGATTACTGTATCTGTGAGCAATGATTGTGAATAGGGTACTGCACTTGTGATCCTTGGGGATTGGTTGGATGTCAGAGACATCCCGCCACACTTGGCCCTTAATAACCGGGCCGGGGTGTGACATGCTCTCCCTCATGGGCTTCCCTTCTGTCTTCATTCGCTAGATTTACGTCTGTATCTCCTACCCCTCCTTCTCTGTCCTAGTAAATGGTTCTCCAGCTGGTTTTTTCCGCTCCAAAGTCGGAATTCGCCAAGGCTGCCCCCTCTCCCCTTTTCTCTTCTCCCTTGCCCTGGAAGTCCTCTCCAGAAGCCTCCAAACCAAAACTGATCTCCACCTCATCTCCCCTCTCCAAAATACAAGCACACCAACCTTTCCCATCTGGCCTTTGCTGATGATCTGATGATCTTCTCTAAGGCGTCCCACTCCTCCATCTCGGCAATCATGGACTCGCTCCATCTCTTTGAGTCTCTCTGGCCTCCGAGTCAATCTTCTTAAATCCAAAATCTTTCTCTCAGGTATCTCGGACTCTTCTAAAGAATTCCTTCGTCTCTTAATTGGTTTCTCCATCGGTTCTCTTCCTGTCATCTACCTTGGCCTTCCCCTCATCCCTGCCAGGCTCACGAACCATCATTGCACTCCTATGTTCGACAACATTCGCAAGCGTCTCCAGCTATGGGAAAGCTTCTTTCTTACGCTGGTAGACTCGAATGTATCCGTTTGGTTCTCCAAGCTACCTACATCTATTGGACTGGTATCTTCTGCATCCTTAACTCCACCATCAAGGCCATTGAGCGCATCTTCTGCGCATTCCTCTGGAAGGGTAGTGACACCCCCAGATTTCTCTACCCAGTTAGCGGGAAATCTATCTGTCTCCCCAAATCTGAGGGTGGTCTAGGCATTCGCCGCATTCGTGACTCCAACACGGCAGGCATCCTTAAGCTCCTCTGGAGAATCTCTTCCCACTAGGATTCTATCTGGGTTTCATGGGTCCATTCTCATTTCCTTAAATCTAACTCCATCTGGACTGTCCCCATACATGCAGACTCCTCTTGGATTTGGCGTAAGATCCTCTCCCTCCGCCCTCTGGCCCTCCGTGGTATCTCCTCCTCCATTGTTGATGGCAATTCCACCTCTCTCTAGCTTGACCCTTGGTACCCCTCAGGTATCCTTTACAATCTTCTTGGCCCTAGAGCCATATACTCCTCTGGCCTCCCCAAGGCCGCCCCGGTCTCCTTCCTCATCTCCTCTGGTTCTTTGACCCCCCACCCCTCCCTCAACCCAGATATCATCTCTCAAATCTGGGCAACCCTTCCCCCGTTAATGCAAAACCCCTCCCCCCGCGTGGATAAGGTCATCTGGCTCCCCTCCCCCACCGGTAACTTCTCCTCCTCTTCTGCTTGAAGCTTTTCCATAGACCCTAGTCCCTCTGTCCCCTGGTACAACCTCGTCTGGTTCAAAGGCCACATACCCCGCCACAGCCTAACTGTTTGGAGAGCCCTCAGACTTTGCCTGCCTACCCAAGCCTTCTAATTCACCGCACCATCCCAACCTCCCCCTCTTGCAACCTTTGTTGGATCGGCTGTGAAGATACCCCTCATCTCTTCTTTGACTGCCCCTTTACCTCCTCCATTTCGAAAAAGGTCTTATCCTCCATTTGGCCACGTAGCAGAAGGATCAGGAGTTTTGACCGTGAATGGCTTTGGTTGCTCAAAACCTTCTCTAGGAACTTCACTTGTGACACTATCGGAAAGTTGGTCTTCAGCGCCGCTATTCACCATATTTGGATGGAAAGGTGTCACACCCCGGCCCGGTTAATAAGGGCCAAGTGTGGCGGGATATCTCTGACATGTTTTGGTTCACAATTTGGGACACATTTGGGTTCCTTTCTTCTTTTCTAAGTTCTTTCTTACTAATCTTCTTTTATCCAAAACTTTACTTCTAATTATATACTAGGCTGTGCGCACTAAGTGTTCGATAAAATGTCCTAATGAGTCTTCTTAGCTAACTTCTTGTCCATTTTAAAACTTAAGGTACTCCTAGCATCTATCAAACTTTTAGATATTCTTCTACATGAAAGTGGTTAGGTTTCCAATCATTTTATCAATGACAGCATGAAAATACATAAAAGAAGAATTTTCTAAGTGCTTTATATGACTAAATTTCTAAATAGATCTATTATCAACCAATAGCTATCCTCTCATTGTATAATCAGCCAAATCCTTACTAGTCTACTTAACCTTGTGATTTCCATTCTTTCCCATTAGCATGTTTGCAACTAAGGTCTCTATTGAATCTTAGTCATTGTCTACCTTAACTATGTTGCTGTCCCAACTTTCCCATTATGTTTACACAAATTCTCATATGTTCCTTTCTTCCCTTTCTCTTTGTATTTGCAGCATTCGATCAAATATGGCTGCAGCCCATGGTCATGGAGGAGGTCGAGGTAGTAGGGGAAGAGGTAGACATGCAGCTGCAGTTCCAACTGAATTCAACCCAAGGTTCTTCCGGAAAGTGGAAGAGGAAAGGAATGTAGTCTTGGCTGACCTTATCCCATTCAAGCTCCAGGAAAAATTTTTGAGAAACTAGGGTGGCTATCCATGCTATAACCGGAGAGACATTGCTACCCTCGATTGGTGCGATTCTTCTTGAGCAATCAATCTTACCGGTATGAAGGAGAAGAGTTTATTATTTGTCCCTATGTGGAAGACATGCCTATTACCTTCAAAATTGCTCAGTTGGTTATCATACAAAAGATATCAATTGAAGGGGAGTGGAGATATTACACTCCAAGTGCTGATGCTTCTGAGTTCTCAGCTGATGAAGAGCAGGAGTGGTTGTACTCAGTCCTGACAGATGGGAGGTTTTATGACAGGATGAAATCTGAGTTGGATCTGCTTCCTTCAGCTAGGGTGTTGTCTAGGATTTGTAGACATAATGTGGTCCCGAAGAGTGGGCATCGCACTGAGTTATCCACCATGCAGATCCTGGCCACCCACTGTCTCAACACAGGATTTCAGATTTGCCTTCCCTATGCCATCATACGTACTATGGCACATTTACATGACAACCCGGAGCGTGGAAATCTGTTGCTTGGAAGGCTGTTCACCAAGGTATTTCCTAAGTTTGGGGTGAACCTATCAATTGAGGAGGCCTCGGGGGTGAAGTCTCCGAGCATTAACCGAATCACTCTGGTGAAGATGGGTATAGAGCTTCCTCCTTTTTCTCTAGAACTTGGTCATCCAGACGCACTAACATGGGACGGACCACTGATGCTGAGTATACTACAGAGAGGGGACATGCAGGGGCACACAGGGATCCACCTACTCCTGCTCGGCATTCATATGGTCATGCGGGTGCTTCTTCCTCATCTGTTGCAGCTGTTCCTGCAGATGGTACTCCCTGGGGACAGCTCTTTAGCCAGTTTGAGGGCTTAGAGAGATCCATGAGACAGGGGTTTGATGGCATGAGGAGGGACTTCACTCATTTTAGCAGCCGTGTCCAGGTAGTGGAGATTGAGTTGGATCAGTGGAGATCATTCTTCTCTGGTCAGGGACCACCACCACCACCACCACAGCAGTGATGACTTATGCATCCTAGTCTAGCTTTTACTTTACTTCCTTCAGTTGTTCCTTGTAGGAATTTGTACTTCCTTAAAGTCTGTAAAAAGTTGTAACCATTGTACTAATGACACAGCTTACTTATAAAGTTTTTAATTTTTAATTTTTTTTTCTATTTAATCTCTTGTGTTATACAATCAAATAAAAAAAAAAAATTTACTTTAGTTGTAGCTTTTAGTTGAAGCTTTTATTCATCCTAAGTAGACTCACCTTCAGATCAATGAGTCTAAGAGCTGCTGTACTGTGAACTTGATTGTAAATAGGAGTAGAGCACAAAGGTTCTGATACCACTTAAATGTCACACCCCGGCCCGGTTAATAAGGGCCAAGTGTGGCGGGATATCTCTGACATCCAACCAATCCCCAAGGATCACAAGTACAGTACCCTATTTACAATCATTGCTCACAAATACAGTAATCAGAGGCAGCAGAAACAATTAAATAATAAAAGTAACATCAGTAGTAAGAGAAGTCTATGTGATATTTCATTTATATAAAGGACAAAGCTTGTGATGCTACTATACAGTTCTCAAAGGTACTACAGGGTAAAACTATACAAAAACTATATTATATCAATATAGAAATATTTATAAGCATAAAAGAGTGGGGAGATAGCCTGGACTGTCAGGCCAAGATCAGAAGATTGCGCAATCATCACATGCGCACGAAGTATCATGCACTTCAAACTCCAGCGCCGCAAATCCATCATTAAAAGTAATTAAATCACCTGAAAAATAGGGATATCCACAGGGGTGAGCTCTCAACTGAGCCTAGTAAGGAAATGCATACAAAACACAACACAATAATTTATGATGAATGTGCTAATCTAGCATGCTCCTAACATGGATACTAAGTCTCATGTGGTATAAGTACTACTATGGTAGATGCTAACCTCGAAGAGAACCCGCCAGGAAAGCATGACACAAGGCAGTTAACCCAACAGACCCCCAATGACCAACTGGAAAGCATGACACCAGGCAGCTCCAGACGTCGGTCACCCGAGCGAAACCATTCTACCACGGTGAGGACCTGCCAGGAAAGCATATCACCAGGCAGCTAACCCAACAGACCCTCAATGACCAACCCTACTGTTTATTCCCATAGCGGAGTACACACGCTAACATGAGACAGTGAATGGTACCCCGGCATACCCTTCGGCTGTACCACGGGTTGTCCAACACCTTACCCCCTGTTGGTAAGGGGCGTAGTACTGGGTTATGATATAACAGCCTAGCCCAGTGCAAACTATGCATGATAGCACAAGTATGAATAGCTGAATTTAAATAGAACAATATTTCTCCAGTAATAATCATCAGTAACAAGTAAATATCAGTGCAAGTGCAAGATGCCAAAGCAACCTAATTCACATGTAGATTCTAATGCAGTAAATAAAAGCTAATAAACTATATGAACAGGATAATTTTGATGACGCATGTCATGGCAATCAGAACAATAACAAATTAAAATGATAAACACTCCAAAATTAAAGTCAGAATTCCCTTACCTGAAGTTGCAGGCTAGACTAAGTCAGTTACCCTTCAAAGATCCCAGCAATACAGGTAAGAATAGAGTATATAGCCCAACACAGTCCTAAAACATTAGAAAAGATCAAGTGTTAGGGTCAGAAGGCAGTCTAAGGTCTAACCAAGGGTCTAGGGGCATTTCTGTCCAAAAATATTGGACCGGATTCAGAGGGGAGAATTGGGGTCTTGTTCCTAATGGTCAGATCTTGACATGCATGGGCTTAATTTCATGGTTTCACCTAATTCTAAGGTGGGTCCATTTAATTGAGGGTCCAATTTCATGATTTATTCCAAAATTGAAAAATCAATTTGAGGGGTTTAATAAATTAACCCAAATTGATTATCAAGGGTTTGTTAATTGAGTAAATCAGCAGAGAATTGGGTTTCTAAGCTGAAATTCTCAAGTCATAGTTACATCTGAACCATTCTTTGGTTCAAAACAAGGCTTAAATACTGAAATTAATTTAATAAACCTAAGATTTCTAAGCTTTAATGGCTGATTAGGGTTTAGGAGTTAATTAGGATTGAGATTAGAGAAGAACAAGATGGGGAACAGCAAAAATTAGGGGTTTTGGTTAATTTAATTCAAAATCATTAACCAATTTGAGAAATTGATCAAATTAACCTAATTCACTATGCTAGGGTTCATTAGGTTTCATGTTTCAATTTGTGATTTGAGGTACGCAGAGAATTATACAACTTAATTCAAGATTTGATCCTCAATTGGGTCTAATTAAAAAGGTTAGGGATGGGTCTTAGCTTATTAAACCAATAGGTTGAGCTTTAATGGAAGAATTTGTTATAAAGATCAATTAGGGATAGAGAAATTAGGAGAAGAAGATGGGTACAGCAGGAATTTCTGCTTACCTGAGTACAGCAATGAGAAGAGGTGAAGGCAGCCTTGATTTATGCAGCTAAGTTGTCAATGGAGGTCCCAAAACTTCAATTTCAGGTGTAGGAACCAAGCCCCATGCAAAGCCCTCACTTTCCCTTCTTCTTCTCCTCTTTTCTTCTCTTCTTTTTCTTCTCCTTAGGTTGGATCAATTTTCCTCTCTTTTGATTTTGTGAATTGTGAATAATAAAGATAGATTGATATATATATATATGTGTAGTGGATTGACTAAGGGCTGTTTGGTTTTAATACAACAAAAATCAGTTTCCTAAAATTAATTCCTAAAACTAATTTTAACCAGAATTTCGTACTTATTACATTAATCTAACCATAGAGTGATGTCATATGACATAATGGGTAATCCGAATACGGGTAAATGTTAGGAACAGGATTCCCCACTGGGGATGTGGGTCCAACAGAGGTAAATTTACTAAAATACCCCTATAACTCTAAACGGTCAGAACGATACCCTATAAAATACAAATAAATTGTACTTACAATGGGTTTAATTAATGGAGGGGTTCTACATGTTGTCTAGCTAGTAGATACGACACAGGTAGCTTAGGTGCAGGGTTCCATTGGGGTTCTCTGACTCTAGAAGGGCGAGGTAGTTGGCTGTTCGAAATGCCCTCTATAGACGAGTCATGAGATTAGTCGAAATTTCTTAATTGAGACAGTCCAACACATAGAGACTAGCTTGGGCAATGAACCAGAACCTGAAACCACTCAAGTTCCGAAAGTTTTTTTTTTTTTTTTTTTTTTTTTGGGTTTCACAAAAGGAATCTAAGGAGATGGACTTCCAACTCTAGATCTTTTGATGTGATTTGGAAAGCCATCTCCATCGATGTGTCCTCCAAGCTCAGCTGTATCCGTCAGAGGCCCTTCTCGGACATCCCTAGGAATAGACACAATTTGACTTGTTGGGGCTTTGATATTGCCCTTTTGCGGTCCTCCTCATCTGCATAGGCTGGAGGATCGCCCCCCTCCCTTTTTTTTCTTTTTTCTCTCTCCCCTCCCCCTCCTTTTCTTCTCCCTCTTGTATATTGGTTCTCTGGTTCTTTCTTCCCTGCCCCCTCTTGGGGCTCGGTAATATAATTATTTGCCAAAAAATAAAAGAATAAAAAAAATCCATCCTTGCCTAGGGAGTCCAACGAATCATTAGTGGAAGTTGCAAAACCCAAGAACGATGCACTTGATGCAGCCGTCTACCCTCCTAGTTTCTCTAACATGACACATATTGTCAAGGAATCTCTGACCCATGACCTCCAGCCTAAAACATTGTTAGAATCACCCTAGCTTACCACATGAGTAGAATTAAGCATCTTCATTATTATAGCTAAATAGAAGTTAATCATTGTTATAAAGACACAGCTCCAGCCTTATTTGGTCACATTTGCCTTGGAAAAGAGTAATGGCCATAAAAACTCTCATTTTTTTCAGCCCTTTCTACACCTTCAAAAATGATATTTCAAAAATCTGATCCTTCCTATATTGTTTCTAATGAACAAAGAAAAAGAGAGGGAGAAGAGAAAATAGAGTTGATTTGAAAGGGAGCAAACAGAAAACTGTCAATGGAAAATATTTATATAGAGGAGGTGATATCAAAGATACAAATCAACTGTAGTTTAGTATGACTCATGTACGTAAGCTGCATAATCACCACGCACAATTTTACATACACCTTGCTAGGCCAACTAAGGACTTTAATCTTGAATTAATTCTAAAAGCCCCATCAAGTTTCACACATATAACGAAATGCGTAAAGATTAGGTTATGATCTTCACTTCAAAATAGCGCAAATTAGAATGTGCACTGCGAGGAAATGACTTAAAAATAAAGAAGAGAAAAGAAGAAGGAAGAAATTCAATTGTGGAGGCGATCAAAAAACCTGGTTGTCGCACGGTCGCACCCACCAAAGGGGGGGGGGGAGGAGCAAAACTGCAAACCCAATTGGAAGTGGTGCCAATAACTGTAAATCCAAAGCAAAAGTTCTCAATTAGAACGTTTTCCATGTGGGTTAACAAGAGAATTGAGAATGATTTCTATATCTCTTCTAATAACACTCTGTTTTCCAAGTAAAACAGGTGAACTTACAGGGACATGGGAGTCTCTGGCACTTCTCTTGGGATCAGTAGCAGAGAAAACAGTGTAAACAAGGACGAAGGTGCCAATAATTTGAGCTGCCAAACCCAGATATCATAGTTATGTCCTGGATGATAAGAGAAAATTTGAGCAGCGGTCATGAGGTGCCAAGCGTCGAGCAGGAAATAAAAAGAATACAAAAAAATTAAAAACAAATAAGAAGATAGTGATGAGTTTGATTACAGTGCATTGCCGTACTCTCCTTGGCCAATTCTACTATTTTCTGGACACAAATTTGAGCCCATATATTTGGATTTTCAATCTCTGATCTGTTGTGCAAGTAAACCAATGTATTAACCACAGTCCACTACATTATTTTTTTTAATCTTTGGAGGAATGGAAAGAAAAAAGTTCCATCAGAAAAATGCATAATGAATCAAGAATAGGATAATGAAGGACCTCATTTTTGGAGTTAAACATGTATGGTTGCTTATTATTACCGAGTCAATAGTGTGCAATCTTTTTTTTCTCGTCTTGGCCTAAGGTAGCTCAGGCTGAGATCACTGCCAACACCCACACCACCCCTTGCTTCACATCTAACTACTCCATCAACCCAATTGTGATCTGGCTCCCCCCTTTCACCATCATCCACAAGATTTATATCTGGTTCGCAGTTATCCAGTGTGGCATGCACAATCTGTGCAAAGTATAAATCCTTCAATCAAAAGAAATTCATGATTGACGAACCCAATTAAATTTAATATAGCCAAAATTTTGACATGTACAAACAGAAGCTTAAATTGGAAGTATATTCACAAGTAGAGAGACTTGATTATCAGATTCGCATATATAAATGAATACGCCTGCGTTAGCGTTTACAAACTGTTGATCCTATGTAACTACCATTACATGTGTTAGCGTTTACAAACTGTTGATCCTATGCAACTACCATTACATGTGTTAGCGTTTGACGCAGATAATGTTAAATGGATACATATCAAACTGAATGATCTCCTAGAACTAAATGCAGTCTGCAGACACACCCAAACTACGTCAATCGTGCATCAATATGAGTAAACATGTCAAAAATCTAACAAGAGTGTGAAGTCTTGGAATGCCAGCCCTAGACACAAGATATGAGCAACCATGCCCCCCCCCCCTCAACACACGCAGAAATTCTCTCTTATAGCATATATTTCAGAAGAAAATCCCCAAATTTGATGAGTTATAGAATATAATAATTTATTGGTTGCAAAAGATGCAACCAACTTGGTTCTTCAAAATAACATTAAATCTAAGAGATAATTTACTTATAAAATATTGTTCATAAGGACTCTTCTATGTAGAAAAATCCTATCCCTTCTTAATTGACCGGGACTGCAAACTACCAAAACAAAATGGTCCAACACCCAGTTCAGTTTAAAAAAATATTGTTATCAAAGAGAAATTCATTTTTGGGTCAGCAGAAATGAGGCACACCGCACACCAAATTAAGACGAAAATCAGAAAGGAGATCAAATTCATACCTGTTGTGAATGCAAGGTCACAGATGCCAAAGAAATTGCATGAGCCAGAATCAACAATGACCCAACAGTTGCCTTCGCAACAGAACCCATAGATGGAAGCTTCTCCAGTGTCATTGCCATCAAATCAAACAGTGGTGGAGCATCACCAATCTACAAGAAGCCAACTCTTTCAAGCACCTTTGTTCAAGATACTTAGCAATCTGCAGTAAAGAAAAGGAAACCAAAATAACCTCCAAGTAGAAGCCATTGATACGCAAATAATGAAAGAAGGTTTATGTTGAAAGAAGGGAGTACCTTCGGAATTCGGAGGGGGTTCTTGGCAGCATATTCACACAATTTAATAATTTTCTGTTCATTTGGAGCACCGTTCTACAAAATTACACAGCAAGACATCATTATCCTGGATGTTAAAAAGATAAGTAGGACTACTCTGATTTTATAAGATCATGTAACAAGAAGATAGATGCGTCTATCTCAAATAAGGATACAAGACATCCAACATGACAACCCTACAAACTAGATAGGAAAACACATCTGTATATGTACTCTCTCTCTCTCTCTCTATTATTTGGTAAAGTCAGTGTTTCTATCACAAAATCATGTGGCACCTTTGAATTCAGAAGATCTCAGAACAAACCTCCCTCAGCCACTTAGCTGCAGATATTTCAACCTCGCCTAAGCTACCACATCAGTTGGATTAATTATCCTACATCAAAGGAAAAGGAAAGTAAAAATATAAGAGGAAATTGAGATTCCTTTTTCTTTTGCAAAAGGAAATCAGAATCACTTGTATGTCTTGTATTAATTCAGATTATTGAGAAGCATGACTTTGAAACTACCGTATCAGTATGGAAAAAAATGGGTAAAATAGTAAAAAAAATAATATATATTTTTTAAACTATTTTACCTACTTCTCAACAGCAGTGCACAAATACTGGAGGACCTTATTTTTATTGTTGAGAAGCATGATTTTGAAACTACCGTGGCTGCGCTTGTTGCTCTCCACTGGTGCTGCTAATGAACAAAAGCCAAAGTCAATAGAAAGAAATGTTTCTGTTAAGAAAAAGTTTGACAGGAATGTACTATGTTACCTGAGTACATGAAACTTTCTTTCTTTTTTTACAATTCTGATTTTTCCTTTTTTTTAAGCTGTCGCTTTCCCCCACTGTGCTCCTTTCTTCCTCCCAGCCATATGCAACATTTAGCTGCTGTTGCAACTGGAAGTGGTGTATACAAATCATCCATAAAAGTAAGGGTAAATTACATGTAAGGTGCCCAATATTTGATTAAAGTACCTATGAGGTACCTCAAGTTTTAAAAGGAATGTTTGGGGTTCTTTGCCCAAATTGAATATTTTCCCAAATTTGCCCTTTTAACATTTCACCCACTCCCATCTCTACCCTCTGTGCTCCCACCCTTCTGTTACGAATCGATCTCACTGTCTCTCTTCCTTTCCCTCTCTCACTCTGCAACTTGGAACGGTGCTGCATATCAGGATTGCAACCAACACATAAGCCCTCTCTTCTCCATGACATGTTGAGAATAAAGTAAGGCCATAGAGATCTTCGAATGGGGATATAGACATACAGTAACAACAAAACAGTAAGCAGAACATCCCTCTAACGTTTATTTGACAGAAAAACCAGATGTGCATGCTTTGGCTTGATATCACAGACGATGGCATGGTACTTTGTTGACGACCAAGATGCCTAACTCCAACACTTACTTAATTCTGCATTCTCCCCCTACATAATCAGTCAGTAAAATACGAAGTATAACTACTCAAAATCCTGAAAATCGAAAAGCGGAGAGAAGATGTGATTATATTAAAGCCCTCTGCTCAAATACCTCAGGAAAACAAAAGCATCCCCCGCAACCATTCTCTTAGAAGTGACAAACGTACTCCATCCCGTTGTAAGCAAATGCCTGCGGGGTTGACCTGGTACATTCAATTTGAAAGAGGTAGAACTCCTCAGTCATTTACATGTTCGCATACCACCATGTTTAATACTATTTGGAATGGAAAGTGTAGCTTTGATTTGTTTGACAATGTATCTGAAATAACTTGGACATCAATAACTATAACCAACCAAAATGTAATTTTTCAATAAAAGAAAACAGAAAAACGCAACTGAAGGTACCTCTGAATATGTGCTTAAATCGCCACTTGTAACCATGAAGATCCTTTGCAATCAATTCCTGGGTTGGAGTTGACTGGTTCATATCCTCCAAGAAAGAAAACCACTAAAGGAAGTGAAGTACAAAGAAACAACAAAGTAGAATGAGAAATACCAATGGAGGAACGCATATGTTTCAACCTTGCCTCAGCTACCTCGTCAGTTAGATTAATCATCCTACATCAAAGGAAAAGGAAAGTAAATACATAAGAGGAAAGAGAGATTCCTTTTTCTTTTGTAAAAAGATGTCAGAGTCACTTTTATGTCTTGTTTGTAATTCAGATTCTTGGTTCATTTGGTGAAGCAATCACGAAGTCCTACAGAAAGAGATAATGTGCACAAATGAAGGTTCAACCCATTTACTTGATTCACAATATGATCCACCTAGCTTCAAGCTCTGAAATTTTCATAAGCAATAAATGCTCCCTTTCAAACGCAGCTGTTTCAACCTGTCAATTGAGAAAATATAGAATAATTTGCACTTAACTTGCCTTGAAATGAGACATACATTGTCACACCCCGGCCCGGTTAATAAGGGCCAAGTGTGACTGGATGTCTCAGACACCCAATCAATCCCACCAGGATCGCAAATGCAGTGTTCTTTTCGCAATCTCATTCACAAATATCAGAACTAGATGCAGCGGAAGCAATAATAGAGCAGTAAAACAGTAAATAAGGAAAGACTAGTGATAGTATTATATTCAAAAGGAGTTGTATGTACATCGTTTACATTAATACCCAAAAAGAGATAAGATAAGCTAAAAAACCAACAGGTTAGTAACTATAGCTATACAAAAGTGTTATAAACCAAAAAGGAAGAAGAGTAGCCTGGTCAGCCCGGACATTCAGGAGAACGCGCAGTCATCGCAGGAGCACGCAGCATCGTGTTCAATAAGGACAGGAGTATCAACTCCAGCAATAGGAAAAGCATCCTGAGAAGGAACAATCCCTATAGAACCAGCAACGGTAACGGCAGTAGTATCATCTGGAAAAAAAAGGACGTCCACTAGGGTGAGCTCTCAACTGAGCCTAGTAAGGGGTGGGGGAAACATACATACACAGTAAATCATGATGCATGTCCTAACTAGTATGCTCCTAGCACAGTTACTAAGTCTCATGAGGTATAAGTACTACTACTAGTGGTAGATGCTAACCACGGTCTCGGAACTAACCCTTCGGTCACCCGAGCGAAACCATTCTACCACGGTGAGGACCCGCCAGTTCCGGAACTAACACATCGGACCCCGACAGACCCCCAAATGACCAACCCTACCTGTTTATTCCCACAGCGGAATTAGGGACCCGCTAACATGGGACAGAAGATGGCATCCCGGAACTAACACATCGGTCTCTGCCACGGGTTGTCCAACACCTTTCCCCCTGTTGGTAAGGGGCACAGTACTAGGTAATGAATATCAACCTAGCCCAGTGCAGTCTAAACATGATGAGGTAAGCATGATCTGAGTTATAAATTACCGAATTCCATCATCATAAATTCACGTCATATAAATAATCAATGCAAATGCAATGCAGTATGTCTTTGTGCAACCTATTTTACATGCAGTCTAATGCATTAAATAAAAGCTAGAAATCTACATGCTCCAGGTATAGAGGTAATGATGCATGAGCATGGCATTCAGCATAAAGTTGAAATTAACGTGATAAACACGCAGGAAATTAAGGTCGAATCTCCTTACTTGATGAGTAGTCTATCTCTAGTCAGTTAACCCAATAAGTATCCAAGAAGAAATCAAAGCACAGAGACAGACCTAGTATATATATAAAATCAGCATGTATCGATTCCATTTGCAGCTTGGTCTTTTCCCAGCAAAACAGGGCAGCAGGGGGGCATCAAAATGTCAGCCAGATTCAGAGATTACCAGGGCCGTTCGACCGGCCTTGGTCTGCAACTCCATCCGGGAGTTTGTCCGAATTTGGGGCTTTTGCTCCTAGAGGTCAGATTGTCACAGGCAAGACCTAATTTTGGGTTTTTAAGTCCTAATAGAAGTGGGTAGGTCTGTATGGGGTTTCAATTTGATGATTTGTTTCCTAATTCTGGAAATTCACCAATTAATCCCCAATTTCATGAGGTTAGGCTGATTAATTGATAAATAGAACAGCAATAGAGCTGAACAGAGGTACTGCCATGAAGATTTAGGTCTAACTGAACATAAACAGCAGCAAAACAGCATTATAAATGGCAAAACTCATAAAAGTTAAGCTCAATTTAGAGTTTAATGGCTGCCTTTTACTTGGACAGCACATAGGTTGAGCAAGAATGGAATTAGGGTAGGTTTAGAGCAGATTTAGAAGGAATTTAGAGGAGTAGAAGGCAATTACAGCAAGGAATTCACTGAGACTTACCCGAAATTGACACTTGCAGCCTTCTAATGGTAGATTTCAGCTCAATTTCAGGTGGAGAGATGAATTTCGGGTATAAGCTCTCTCCTTCCTTCCTTCTCTTCCCTTCTTTCTCTTCTTTCTCGTTTTTTCCTTGCTTCTCCAAGAGAAAATTCGATTCTGCCTCTCTAACTCAGATTTGTGAATAGTGATAGATTTTAATGGGTTTTGATATATATAGATTTCACTTAACAACTAAGGGGCAGTTTGGTCAATTGGTCTATAAATTAGATTTAAACCTGTATTTTAGTATTTAAAGCCATAATCTAATCACCGGGTGATGTCATGCAACATCAAGGGTGATCCGGACACGGGTAAATGTCCCAGACAGTGTTCTTCACTGGGAAAGTGGGTCCCACAGGGGCAAATTTACAGAGACACCCCCTCTAATCCTAATCGGTCGTACAAAACACTGATATAAATATAAATAAATAACACTTACTATAATTTTAATTGAGGGAGAGCCTTTGCATGGCCTCCAGAGAGCAGATCCGGCACAGGTAACTCCGGTGCGGGGTTTCACGGGGGTCCTCTGACTCCAACAGAGCAAGCTCAGAAGAATCCCTGGAGTCCTCCATAGGAGTGTCGAGAGATTCGTCTGTATCCTCGACCGATATAGTCCATAGCATCGATGCTACCATAAACTGAGAGTTGGAACCTGAAATCACACAAGTTCTAAAAGTTCAAATTTATTCGGAAATTTGATCGGGTTTCACACTCCACCCCCCTTATAAAAATTTCGTCCTCGAAATTGACGTACCTGGAAGATTGAAGAGATAAGGGTATCTCTCTCGCATTGAATCTTCTCTTTCCCAAGACGCCTCAGCTTCAGAGTGGTTACTCCACCTTACTTTCACAAAAGAGATAGTTCGATTCCTCAAATTATGCTCTCTTCTGTCGACAATCTCTTCAGGTACTTCATCATAAGCCAGATCAACAATCAACTCAGGTGGTTGTTGGGGCAGCAGATGAGATGAGTCAAGGATGTATTGTCTCAACATAGAGACATGGAATACACCGTGTACACCGGCAAGTGATGGGGGCAGTGCAAGCTGATAGGCCACTGCACCAACTCTGGCTATAATCTCATATGGACCGATGTATCGAGGGTTCAACTTTCCTCTCTTCGCAAATCTCACAACACCCTTAACTGGAGATACTTTCAGGAATGCCTTCTCACCAACTTTGAACTGGATATGCTGTCTTCTTCTATCTGCATAAGTCTTCTGTCTAGACTATGCAGCCTTGATCTTCTCTCTTATCAAGTCAACTTGCTCACATGTTCTCTGAATCAATTTAAGACCCAACATACGTCGCTCTCCAACTTCATCCTAACACAGCGGAGTGCGACATGTCTTTCCATATAGGGCTTTGAACGGAGTCATATCAATGGATGCATGGTAGCTATTGTTATAAGCAAACTCAACCAAGGACAAGTGTTCATCCCAACTGCCACTCATCTCAAGAGCACATGCCCTAAGCATATCCTCTAAGGTCTGGATTGTCCTCTCAGACTGTCCATCCGTCTCAGGATGATGTGCTGAACTGTGGCTCAATTCTGTACCCATAGCCTTCTGCAAACTTCTCCAGAATCTAGAGGTGAACCTGGGATCTCTGTCAGATACTATGTTCACTGGTACCCCATGAAGTCTGATAATGTTATCCACATAAAGCTTAGCCAACTGATCCACGGAATGAGTAATCTTCATGGGAATGAAATGGGCTGTCTTGGTCAATCTGTCTACAATTACCCAGATTGTATCCATTCCCTTCCTAGTGCGAGGAAGGCCAGTGACAAAATCCATAGTTATATCCTCCCATTTCCACTCTAGAATGGCTAAAGGCTGCAAAAGTCCCTGAGGTTTGTGTCTGACAGCCTTTACTTGCTGACAAGTAGAGCATTTAGAAACATAGACTGCCACATCATGCTTCATCCCATGCTACCACAAATACTGCTTCAAATCTCGATACATCTTTGTACCACCTGGATGTACAGTGTAAGGAGATCGATGGGCCTCTTTCAAGATCATTTCCTTTAACCGAGTGTCGTGCACACACACGATCTGTCTCTCGAACATTAGAACTCCATTAGTCATCACCGTGAAGTCTCGTATCCTTATGTGTTCCGGCTCGAATGTTACTCACAATGTGTTGGAACTCTTCATCGAAGATCAGGCTAATATGATTTGAGCCCGATGATGGTCGTTACCATTATCATCAACTCAAATCTTGAGTCTCTCCAAATATGAGTTCCACATCCATGGCACTCAGATCCTTGAGAACTTTCATCTTTAATGAATACCCTTCCAGTATCCCAATCTACAGATTTCCTGCTAAGTGCATCTGCCACCACATTGGCTTTCCCTGGGTGATATGAAATATCGAACTCATAGTCATTGATGAGTTCCAACCATCTTCTCTGTCTCGTATTTAACTCCTTCTGAGTAAAGAAGTATTTCAGACTCTTATGGTCAGTGAAGATCTCAATTCTCTCACCATACAAGTAATGTCTCCACAACTTCAGTGCAAAGACAACTGCAGCCAATTCCAGGTTATGTGTAGGGTAGTTCTTCTCATGGTCCTTCAACTGTCTTGAACCATAGGCAATGACTTTCCCATTCTGCATCAATACACAGCCTAAACCTGACTTGGAAGCATCAGTATACACCACCACCCCCTCAGTTCCTTCAGGAAGGACTAGAACTGGGGTTGTTACCAATCTTTTCTTCAACTCTTGAAAGTTGTTCTCACAGTCTTCATTCCATTCAAACTTAGCACTTTTCCTGGTAAGCTGCGTTATAGGCATAGCTATTTTGGAAAAATTCTCTATGAACCTCCTGTAGTAACCAGCTAAACCCAGGAAACTCTTGATCTCAGTTACTGTCTTGGGACTCTCCCAATTTACTACAGCTTCAACCTTCCCAGGGTCTACTTCAATCCCTCTGGCTGAAATTATATGGCCTAGAACCCAACCTGAGGCAACCAAAATTCACATTTGCTGAATTTTGCATACAGTTGTTTCTCTCTCAATCTCTGTAGAACAAACCTCAAGTGCTGGGCATGTTCCTCTTCATTCTTGGAGTAAATCAAGATGTCATCAATGAAGACTATCACAAACTTGTCTAGGACCTCGTGGAATACTCTGTTCATTAAGGCCATAAAGGCTGCTGGGGCATTAGTAAGCCCAAAAGATATAACTAGGAACTCATAGTGTCCATATCGAGTTCTGAAAGCTGTCATGCTACTGTCAGCTTCCTTAATTCGAAGCTGATGGTACGCTGATCTGAGATTTATCTTCGAAAAGACTTGGGCACCCTAAAGCTGATCAAATAGATCATCAATCCTTGGCAAAGGATATTTATTCTTGATTATCAGCTTATTCAGCTCTCTATAATCAATGCACATTCGCATTGAGCCGTCTTTCTTCTTCACAAATAAGACTGGAGCACCACAAGGAGAGATACTCGGTCTTATAAACCCTTTCTTTAATAAGTCTTGAAGCTGAGTTTGCAATTCTTTCAGTTCACTCGGCGCCATTCTGTAAGGTGCTTCAGATACTGGCGCCGCTCTAGGTATCAAATCAATCACAAACTCATTCTCTCTAGGTGGAGGCAAACTTGTCAAATCATCTGGGAAGACATCAGGGAATTCCTCTACAACAGGAATTTCTGACATAGGCCTAACCTGTGTCCTGATATCCATCACCGACAAAAGGTATCCTAGGCATCCTTTGTTTAGCAACTTCTTCATTTTCAGGGCTGAAATCACCATCTTTCTTGGTTTCTTCTTCTTGCCTCCCAGAAAAACAAAACCCTCCTCGCCTGTAGGTTGGAACACTATCTTCCTTTCAGCATAGAGTACACTAGCCTTATGTGCCGCCCGCCAATCCATCCCCAATATGACATCAAAGTCAATCGTACAAAGTTGGATTAGGTGAGCATTCATATTTCTGCCTGCAATTGTCACAGCACATAGCTCATATAGTGTATCCAAATCTATCCTCGACCCTGTAGGTGTACTAACTGCTAGACCCTCTTCTAGACTCTTGGGTGATACACCAGTCCTCTTAGCAAATGTCGGTGACACAAAGGAGTGCATTGCTCCAGTATCAAATAAAGTGTATGCAGGGGTAGAGCAGATGAGAATAGTACCTATACGCCATGATCAAATGATTATGTATGCATGATACTATTCAATTAAAAGCTTATTTAATTATGAGTTTTGAAGAATACCCGTCACCACATTCTGACTAGCCTCGGCTTCACTGGTGGTTACAGAATAGACTCGTCCTTGAGGCTTGCTATTAGGCTGAGGAGGAGGGTACATAGGCTTCCTGTATTGACATGACCAAGAGGTATGCCCAACTTGGCCACATGTGAAGCATTTCTTGGTCAATGCACTAGTTGGAGCTGCTGTCTCTGTTGCCTTGGTACTGAGGTTGGCATACACCGATCCAGAAGCTATTGACTCAGACTGAGTCTTCTGTGGAAAGGATGGTGCTGCAGTAGATCTAGAAGGCTTGCTGAATTTGCTGTATCCCTTATCATAGAACGGGGCTATCCGCTTGCCAATTGACTGACCAACATGATAAGCATCCCTTTGTTTATCCTCTACCTTCTTCGCAGTCTGCACAGCTTCAGAGTATCCTTGGGTTGGTCTGGTGGCCATTATTGAAGCAATCTACGGCCTCAGTCCATCTTCAAATTTCTAAGCCTTAGCTTCATCAGTACCCATGTGAGGAGGGGCAAAGAAGAACAGTTCTTCAAACTTCTGCTGGTATTCTAACACAGATTTAGGTCCCTGTGTCAAGTCAGCCAGTTCAACTTCTTTCCTCTTCTTCACACTAGTGGGGAAATAGTTCCCGAAGAAAGCTTGCTTGAATATGTCCCAAATTAAGACTGGATGGGCAGCTTGGAGAATAGGCTTGGTGGTTTCCCACCAGACCTCTGCTTCATACTAAAGTTTATACCTCGCACAAGTGAGCTTCTGCTGCTCATTGTAACCCAGAAATTCAAAAGCTTTCTCCATCTCCTTCACCCAGTTAACAGGCAATAGGGTGTCTTTGGTGATCCCAGCAAAGCAAAGGGGCTGCATCTTAAGAAATCTCTCCATCATGCGCCCATCAGTATCATTTTGTGGAGGAACAGGAGGGGGAGGAGCAGCAGTGGCTGCAGGGGCTGCTTGAATGTTCCTTATGGCTACCTGGAACTAATCACCCATGTCAGTGATCATCTGGTGCATTTGGTGCTGCTGTCCTTCCATTATAGTTCTTATAATGGAAGCAATGTCCTGAGTAGGCATGTCAAGAACAGGAACGGGAGGAGGATTGGGATTGGGCTGTGCACCCCCAACTGGAGGATCAATATGGGCAGGATTAGATGAGGAGGCTGCCTGTGCACGCCTCTCAGCAGTACGCCTCTGATAAGTAGCAGAAGGCCATGGATCCATAATGATCAGCTGAAAAGGGTAAACATCAAACTATAAGCACGGGTAACAGTTTGACATAATGAGCATAGAAGCTTAAAAGACAGTAGGAATAATGGAATAGGGTTTGTCATACTTAGCAGAATTAGATGAGACATTGTAGTATATCCGCCCATCTGTAAAAGATGGACTCGATGCGGGTGGTGTGGAATTGGAGATATCCAATCCTTCGTTCAATGATGTTGAAGTCCCTTGTCATTAAGGATTTACCATCATTCCAAAGGACCATTTGGAGATCTTTCTTCTCTGGTCAGGGACGACCACCACCACCACAGCAGTGATGACGCCTTGATCCTAACTTAGTTTAGGTTTCACCTTAAATTGTCTTCAGTTAATGCTAGTAGTGGTCTGCACTTCCTTTTGTATAACTTGTAAGGACTAGGTCCTGTGTAGTGTGTTAAACTGATGTACACAATCAGCCTAAGGGCTGAAATTTTGTAAAGATACATCAAGTACATAGATACATATTTACTTTTCTTTTCTTAATCTTACTTGAGTTTCACAATCAATTCCATTTTTTTACTTGGTAGCTTTTAGTTGAGATTTTTTTTTTTTTTTAAAATTTTAATTATCCCTAACTGAACTCACCTTCAGGTTAATGAGTCCAAGAGCTGCCATATTATGAATTTGACTGCGAAAAGAGTTAGAGCAATGTGCTCTGATACCACTTATATGTCACACCCAGGCCCGGTTAATAAGGGCCAAGTGTGACTGGATGTCTCAGACACCCAATCAATCCAACTAGGATCGCAAATGCAGTGTTATTTTTGCAATCTCATTCACAAATATCAGAATTAGATGCAACGGAAGCAATAATAGAGCAGTAAAACAGTAAATAAGGAAAGACTAGTGATAGTATTATATTCAAAAGGAGTTGTATGTACATCGTTTACATTGATACCCAAAAAGATATAAGATAAGCTAAAAAACCAATAGGTTAGTAACTATAGCTATACAAAAGTGTTATAAACCAAAAAGGAAGGAGAGTAGCCTGGTTAGCCCGGACGTTCAGGAGAACGCGCAGTCATCGTAGGAGCACGCAGCATCGTGTTCAATAAGGACAGGAGTATCAACTCCAGCAACAGGAAAAGCATCTTGAGAAGGAGCAATCCCCACAGAACAAGCAACGGTAACGGCAGTAGTATCATCTGGAAAAAAAAGGACGTCCACTGGGGTGAGCTCTCAACTGAGCCCAGTAAGGGGTGGGGGAAACATACATACACAGTAAATCATGATGCATGTCCTAACTAGTATGCTCCTAGCACAGTTACTAAGTCTCATGAGGTATAAGTACCATTACTAGTGGTAGATGCTAACCTCGGTCCCGGAACTAACCCTTCAGTCACCCGAGCGAAACCATTCTACCACGGTGAGGACCCGCCAGTTCCGGAACTAACACATTGGACCCCGACAGACCCAACTCTGCCTGTTTATTCCCACAGCGGAATTAGGGACCCGCTAACATGGGACAGAAGATGGCATCCCGGAACTAACACATCGGTCTCTCGCCACGGGTTGTCCAACACCTTTCCCCTTGTTGGTAAGGGGGCGCAGATCGGGTAATGAATATCAACCTAGCCCGGTCAGGTCTAAACATGATGAGGCAAGCATGATCTCGAGTTATAAATTACCGAATTCCATCATCATAAATTCACTTCATATAAATAATCAATGCAAATGCAATGCAGTATGTCTTTGTGCAACCTATTTTATATGCAGTCTAATGCATTAAATAAAAGCTAGAAAACTACATGCTCCAAGTATAGAGGTAATGATGCATGGGCATGGCATTCAGCATAAAGTTGAAATTATCGTGATAAACACGCAGGAAATTAAGGTCGAATCCCCTTACCTGATGAGTAGTCTATCTCTAGTCAGTTAACCCAACAAGTATCCAGCAAGACAGTCAAAGTACAGCAGAGACAGACCTAGTATATATATAAAATCAGCATGTATCAGATTCCATTTGCTAACTCAGATTTGTGAATAGTGATAGATTTTAATGGGTTTTGATATATATAGATTTCACTTAACAACTAAGGGGCAGTTTGGTCAATTGGTCTATAAATTAGATTTAAACCTGTATTTTAGTATTTAAAGCCATAATCTAATCACCGGATGATGTCATGCAACATCAAGGGTGATCCTACATGGGTAAATGTCCCTGGACGGTGTTCTTCACTGGGAAAGTGGGTCCCACAGTGGGTAAATTTACATAGACACCCCTCTAATCCTAATCGGTCGTACAAAACACGATATAAATATAAATAAATAACACTTACTATAATTTTAATTGAGGAGAGCCTTTGCTTGGCCTCCAGAGAGCAGATCCGGCACAGGTAACTCCGGTGCGGGGTTTCACGGGGGTCCTCTGACTCCAACAGAGCAAGCTCAGAAGAATCCCTGGAGTCCTCCATAGGAGTGTCAAGAGATTCGTCTGTATCCTCGACCGATATAGTCCATAGCATCGATGCTACCATAAACTGAGAGCTGGAACCTGAAATCACACAAGTTCCAAAAGTTCAAATTTATTCGGAAATTTGACCGGGTTTCACATACATAAAGAGAATTATAACACAATTAATATCAGAAAGGAAGAATTGAACAGTTCCATCATGCTTCAGAGCTTATAGAGAGCATTGGAAAATAAACTTTCACATAGAGCTGCTATTGAGACCTAATAGAATAGGCAAACATATGGCATACAATTCTTTTAATAAGAAAAAGAATACTGAGTAAACAAGTGATTGACTATTGCTTTAGAGTACTAGTGAGTTTATTAAAGAAGAGGAAACAGGCTGAGAACAGCAGTTTTTCTGATAGGAATAACGATGAAAACTCAGATCATAACAAAAATAATAATAAAAAACCCCATCCTTACCTAAGGAGTCCACTGAATCAATTGTAAAAGTTGGGAAACCCAAGAATGATGCACTTGATGCAGCCATCTACGCCTCTGGCTTCTCTAAAATGTCACATATTGTCAAGGAATCTCTTACCCATGACCTCCACGAGAAAACCTCAGGGTTTCGACGACGACGATAATGGCTTCTCCGTCTAAAATTTTTTTGTAGTGCAGGGCAGCAGGTTTGAGCTTTGATTGCTTGAATAAGGTGAAGTGCACCAGGTGGAGCCAAACCTTAGGATGGGCTTGGGCCTATTAAAAATTCAACAAAAAACCATTGGGACTGAAACTAAAGCTCGTAACCGAATTTGTAGGAGGTTGAGCAACATGTATTAAGCAAAACATCAGAAAACAATCTAAACGAGTAAGCAAAGCATAGAAATATTGGTGGCAGTAGATAAGCTTCAAGATAACCCCGAAATGGCAAATCATCCAACTTTGTGGTGTGAAGATTCTATTTCTTGTGTTGTCATTAGCTAACATGAAAGTGACAGACAAAGTATGGCTCATAATTTGAAGCGTTCACTTTTTTTTTTTTTTTTGGCCCGAATATTACCTGGGACCCGGGTAAGCCCCTAGAATTTTATTGCTCTCAAAGAAGAAACAAATAATACACGAGGGGGATATTCCGACTTACCCCTTCCCAAAACATTTAACTCTCACAGGCTGAAACCACTCAACGCCCTTACAAAACACCAAAAAGAACCTACTTCCAAAGGACTGGCAGTCCTGCCTTGTCTTCCTTAAGAATTACCTGAAGCTTACCTATGGGAATACAGTCCTGATGGAAGGTGCAAGACACACCTGAATCACAGGCTTGATTAGTTAGCCAGTCAGCTGCCCTGTTAATTTCCCGAAAAGCGAAGGTCACAGAGGTTCGGCCATCCGACACCATAGTCAAAATCTCCTGAAACCAATACCAGCCCTTCCACAAGTTGCACCTTTTCTGGGTTATCATTCTGACCGTTGAAGCAGAGTCTGAGTTAACCACCACATCCCTATAGCCCAAGGTCTGACATAGGGTTAAGCCATCCCTCATGGCTCTCAGCTCAGCAACAAAATTCGTGCAGCTACCATAAAAATTAGAGAAAGCTGCCAGAGCCTCTCCTTTCGAGTTCCGAATTACACCTCCACCCCCTCCTAGACCGGGGTTGCCCCTACAAGCGTCATCCACGTTAAGCTTGACTGAGTACAGCGGAGGACACCAATATACCGGAGTGGGGTGGGACAGCTTAGGTGCGGGTTCCCCAATGCCAAAACACTGAAGAATCAGGCAGTTTCTAACCGAGCCTTGTCTACCAAGCTTAGTAGGTAGTTGAATCTCATTAACCCAGGCTTTAATGCTCTCTATCACCGAGTTAGCAGTGCGACGCCTTTCTCCATGCCTTCTAGAGTTCCTCTCCTTCCAAAGCTCCCAAACTATCAGGGAAGGAAGGATGCCAATTATAAAAGCACTTGCACTGTTGGAGCTGGCCGACTCCTGCTAAAGGTGGATACGACTGCGAGTGTCTTGGGAGGGGATAGCCGGGATGTCGAAGAGCCTAGAGAAGAACCCCCAAACCTTGGCTGCCAGGACACCCGACACAAGGCAATGGTCGGTGGTCTCGGTCCTAGGACTTCCACAACAATTACACTTGGATGCCAAAGGGATTCCCACCGACATTAAGGAATCATCGGTGGGGATCCTTCCATTGAAAATCTGCCAAGAAAAGAAAGCCACTTTAAGGGGGACCGACTGGTTCCAGATCCGTCTTGCATATGGAGCCTCCGAAGCAATACTTCTCACTTCGTTCCACACAGATTTGGTGCTGAACTTCCCATCAGAAGAGGGGGTCCAGGCAAGCACATCATGCGTACAAGAGGGAATAAACTTTTGGAGGGATATACAATCCCTGACAGCCTCTGAGTGAATGGTATCCAGAATCTCTTACTTCCACTCTCTGACCTCATCCAAAGCCTCCCTGACCCTCAATCTCAAATCTATCTGTAGTGCGTTGTTGATATGATCAAGAAGAGGGCCTGCACCTGTCCAATCGTCCAGCCAGAAGTAGATCTCCCCCGAGCCTAGTAACCATCTGGACCTGCTCAGCATAAACTCCTTGAGGCCAATGTACTACGCCAAGCATTCGACCCCACACCTTGAATCCCAGCCAGCACCGCATGAGAGTTCCTAAAGAATTTTGACTTGAAAAAATCACTCCAAAGAGAACTCTCACTGAATACTTTCCAAAGCCCCTTAAGGCGAAGTGAGAGCCCCACATCTTCCAGCCGCTGAATCCCCAAGCCCCCTTCCTGGTGGGGCTGCAGACCTTTTGCCAGCACACCCAGTGTCTTTGCTTCCCCCATTCTGAGCAGCCCCAAAGGAAATCAGCAAAGATCCTGTAGAGTCTTTTAATGACAGCCTTGGGAGGATTAAGAGTTTCCAGGACGTGTATGGGAATAGAGGTGAGGACATGCTTAAGGAGCGTAACTCGACCTCCAGCAGAGAGAAGCCTTCCCTTCCAGCCTGCGACTTTATTTCTAATTTTTCCAACCAGAGCATCAAAAAAATAAATCTTAAGCTTGCCCGCTAAAAGAGGAGCTCCCAGATAAGTGATTGGGAGCGTCTTTCTAGGGAAACCAGTCACCATCCCGATCATGTGAGCCCTTGCCAGTAAGGCCTTGTTACCTACCACAAAATAGCTTTTTTGCTTATTAACTAGCTGCCCTGAGAATTCTTCATACCTGCCTATAAAGCCCATGATTTGCTTGAGAGAGTTCTTTAGGCCCCTGGTGAAGATAATGGTGTCGTCCGCAAAAAGACTATGCGAAATCCCAGGGCATCCCCTTGGTGGCCTGTAGTAAGCTGCATGCCCCTCCACAAAAAGATTTTTGAGGCCCCTGCTTAACACCTCCTCTGCCAGTATAAAAAGAGCTGGGGACAAAGGATCCCCCTGTCTCACCCCCCTCGTGGACTTGAAGTAGCCAGACTGCTTGCCACCCAAAACAATTGAGAACCAGCAGTTCTCCACTACCATCCTGATCAATCTGATCCAGTTCTCACTAAAGCCAAACCTAGAGAGGACGAGCCAGAGAAATTTTCATTCTAACCAGTCATAGGCCTTGGCCATATCAAGCTTGAGGATCACATTATTACCCCGAGTCTTTCTGTTAAGGTCCTGAGCCACCTCCTCAGGGTTCTCCTTCTTAGGGATTAGCACAAGATTAGCTAAAGAGTAGCTTCTAGGGAGGGCCCCACCCTCGAAGAAATCCACAACTGCAGCCCACACATGATGACCGACCACCTCCCAGCAAGCTGTGAAAAAGGAACCTGAGAAGCAGTCAGGACCTGGCGCACTGTCACAAGACAATGAAAAAACAGCCTCCTTAACCTCCTCCAAAGAAGGTGGCAATAACAAGGCAGCATTGTCCTCCTCCGTAACAACAGTGGGTGTCGGCATCAACAGTTCTTCATTTACCAAGCTGCCCTGAGTAGCAAAAATGTCTGGGAAATGACGCACTGCCGCAGCCTGCATCCCTTCCGGGTCATGGATCCATTCCCCGTCCATCCCGTTCACTTAACTGTACTGAAGTTGTATACGAAAATATGTTTGTTCTTCTCCCTCACAGTTATCCAACAGAGATCAAGAACATGGCATCTAAAATCATTAATGAAGCTTTACTGAATACTTAGTCTCATTGATACTGTGATCAGAAAAAAAACACTGGATACAAAATATACAATCACAGCTTTCTTAGGCCACTACGATTTCGGAGATGCATCATTATCTGTATAATTTCTGTCTCTTTTTCTAATTTGTTTCACTTTATTTGGTAAACTCCTCTTAGAAGTCATATCCCATTCAAAAAAGATCATTGAAAAAGATCGTGAAATTCAAAATAACTTCAGAGGCTGGTGATGGTAAATGACTCAGTCTTTTTTTTTTTTTTAACCCGAATAAATGACTCATAGTCTAGATACCAATATCTTCTCCAATAAAAAGACAATGCTTAAGCACCATAAAACAGTGCAAGTCCTGTGTTCAGAGGTGCCTGAATGGGTGGACTGGAGTCGATCATATCCCTTGGCAATTTTACACGAAGTGGCTAAAATGCTTAGTTAAACTAGAAAGAACGTCGAGTTAACAAGTCCTACCTTCTATCTAAAGCACCACTCTTCAGTATCTCTTTGATTTCCTCTTTAGAAGATGGTTCTTCCAAGACTGGAGGAGACTTTGAAACCCCTTTAGGCACCCAACAAGTGGCTGCTATCATTTTGCACACAGGTGTGTTACCTACAAGGAACAACAAAGAGAGTAAGCCTAAACAGAAAAAGCAACCATTACTTCCAAAAGATAAATTTGGGGAAGAAAAGTGACACAAATATTTGGAGGGGAAAAGAGAGAGACAAGAACTATTAATCATTACTTGAAAAAATTCCTTTCTCTTCAATAGCTATCTTTCTTTTTTAAATATAAGAAAGAAAGGGGATCCAGAGAATAACATAAGCATAGTACTTGAAACAAAAACAAAATAAGGAAAATAAATGAACCCAGTAGAACAAAGTGAAGCAAGGCATTGAAATTGAACAACAATCACCAATGAAAACAGCAACAGATAATAGTGGGCCTCGCTGTATTAGACTAGGAGTTTTATCGAGGTTTTGCCTGATGAAGCACCATGCCCTTCTGTTGTTGTTGTATCTTAAGTTTCTTCTCTTTCCTAAAGGAATAAGGATATCATTCACCCACTGCGAATTGGGAGGAGCTAAATGATTATACAACAAAAGCTAACAACAAACAAAGGTTTGTACATTTGGGCCAGCAGATGCAAAAATCCATGGTAAATTTCAAGAGAATTTCTGGAATGGCATAAAATTATGTTCAAGGAATTACTAGGGAAAAAATAGCACTGAAAAGAGGAGGAACCAAGGAATTAAGTCTCGGAGCGTATCGTATCATCTCGGCCGATACGTCTCGGTATCGGTCGAGGTCGATACGATACAGGTCGAGACGTATCTTTTTTTTTTTAAACGTTAATGTCTCAATTGTATATAGACGTATCGACCGAGACGTACCGAGACGATACGTATCGACCGAGACGTACCAAGACGATACATATCGATACAGAGGAGAGTTTTAAAAATTTTTATTTTATTATATTTTTAAAAACGATACGTATCGAGACGTATCGAGTCGTCTCGATATGTTTCGACCTATACATAGCGATACATATCGAGACGACTCGATACGTATCGTTAACTTAAAAAACACATGGCAATTTCATTCTTGTCACCTGAAAGTCGATTTCTAGCAGTCCTGGCCGAAAAAAGCTCTTCCCAGCTTTGAGAAACCCTTCCAAAAACACAATTAAACTTGCTTTTTGGGTAAGATTTCTTGAGGGCTTTCAATTCTTTGCCAAAAACGAACTTAGAGGAGCTGAAATCACATCATTTGGTGGATCTAACAGCCCACATTCGAATTCAAAAGCTGCTCTTGAAGGGTTAGGTAAGTTTTTTGAAAAAAATTTGAATCTTTTGCTTTAATCTTTGATTTTTGGTATGTTTTTTGGTATGAATCAGAGAGAATATGTTAAAATAACATAGAAATTGCATTCTTTGTATGCATTTACAAAGATTTGGTTTCAAGTCCATGTTTCTTTGGCCTTTTTACCCAAAACCGAAAATTCCTTTTTTAAAATGATTTTTTTTTTTTCTTCTTAACTTTAAAACAAATGGTAATGTTTATAATATATGGAGTACATTATGTATAGATGTATGACAACCCAAGAAGATTATACATTTACCCTAAAATCTGTATTTTTTTTTTATTTTTTGGGTATTTCCTGAATTTATAAAATACTTAAAAAAATGTAAAAAATCTGATTTTTCCATCTATACTCTTTCATTATAGTTTGATAAAATGTATAATTGGCTGAAATAGAATCAAAGACTTAGATTCATATATGTAGTACATTATGTCATTTTTTTTCATTATTTAAAAAATTGAATAATGTGTAACTAGTTGTAGAAAATATAAAAATGTTTAAATATTGTTTAGGGCACCCTGACATTCTTCATGGCAATAGAGTGACTCTACATGTAAGGAATTTCATCTTTTAATCTTTTATAACAATTTCAAAGTGCCGCACTTGTTTGTTTATTGATTATTCACAATTCTTAATATATATGCATGATATATGACACAAATTGTTTGTTTATATTGTTTTTTGTATCCAAAAATGTATTTTCATGTGTATTTTGATCATTTTCATGCGTTTCTGCACTGATCGATACGTATCTCCGATACGATACAATACGATACGTCTCTTAAAATCGCCTGACCGATACGATATCCTATACCGATACTTAAATCCTTGGGAGGAACTATTAGGAAGAAAAAAAATTCACCCACCCAACTCAATAAAATTTCAAAATATAGAACAAGACCACATAAATAAGATACCAACCAGGTATGACAAGTACCATAAGTAAAGGAAAATAAGTACTTGCTATCAGCTAGATAAGATATTTGTGTCACTTTTCTTTTTTGTTGGTAAAATCCATAAATGGATTCTGAATTAAAGTCATACAAACACAAGAACAGCATCAAACTCAACTATGTAGTTCTTCAAAGGACAATTTATCATAGTTATGTCTTGGATGATAAGAGAAAATTTGAGCAGTGGTCATGAGGTGCCAATGGTCGACAAGGAAATAAAAAGAATACCAAAAAATTAAAACAAATAAGAAAATGTTAAGAATGGCTGTATTGTATTAGGGGTATATGTGTAAATATCCCCTTGTATTATTTTCTTATTTTTTGTTATTTGTATAAGGCCAAGGGCCTAGGTGTAATTTACTATTCTTTTCAATGTAAGCATGTTAGTCTCTAGGTTAGAGACATAATACTAGAACACCAAAACCGTGGCTGCTCTCTTCTCTTTCTTCTCTTCTCCTTCTTCAACCTAAAATCTAACATGGTATCAGAGCTGTTTGCTTCTGGAGTTTGAAGGTGATCGAAGATTGTTTGGAAGGTGAAGAACAGTCTGTGAAGGAAAATAGCATACCTTCTCGGACTGTTTCTCTCTTGTCTGCAGTCCAAATACTGAGCAACCAAGTGCTCTAGTTTCGTGTGGAGGTCTTGTTTCTTCTCATTGTGTCCTCCCACATCTCTTGGAAGCACCCAAGGAGTAGATGGGAATCTCGGCCAGGCTGTTCCTCTGTTTTCCGCACTGCAGTGGTTTTTGGCTCTTGTTGCTTCAATAGGTTCTTGTTTGACCAGTTTCTTTGGTCTATTTGAATCGTTTTTTGGTAAGGAACAATACTCATCCTTACTCCGTGGTTGTTTGATCAGTTTTTAGGGATTTAAAGGCCTATTTTTAGGCTATTTATCTCTGTTTTTCCTGGTTTTCTATTGCTGTATTTGTGGGACTGTTGTTGTGGTTGAGATATTTGTTATTTGGGCCTATCAAGTGTTTGATTAAAGGTCAAAATGGGTGACAAAGATGCTGCAACACCCCTGCCTCTTTTAGACACAGCCCAAACAGCCCCATTTCTTCCTTCCTCCTTTGAGAGTCCCAATATCCAACTCCCTATTGCCAAACTTGAGAACCACAACTATTTGGATTGGTCCCGGTCCATGAAATTGATTCTCCGGTGTAGGGGAAAGATGGGTTACATCAATGGTAGTATACAGGCCCATCTTCCGACTGAGCAAGGGTATCCCAAGTGGGACTCTAAGAATTCCCTGGTGATGGTCTGGCTTCTTTTCTCCATGAAGCCTGAGATTGGAAGAAGATTTATGGGCAAGGAGACTGCCAAGGACATTTGGGATAGTGTGGCCCGTATTTTTGATCGGGTTGGGGACTCTACTAAGGTGTACCAACTTCTCCAACAGATTGTCAACTTGCGCCAGGGTGAGAGAAGTATCTCTAAATACTATAGCCTTGTTGTGGGCCTGTGGGAAGAGTATGACCATTATAGAGATATCCAGTTATGCCCTGCTGATGAGGTCAAGGTGCATCGGTTGTTTGAGAGAGAGAGGGTCTTATTTCTTCTTGGATGCTGATTTTGAGCCTCTTAGGGTGCAAATCCTTGGCCGTCCAAGTCTTCCCTCACTGGAGGAGGTGTGTGGATATCTACAGAGTGAGGAGAACCATAGGGGTGCTATAGGGACTGCCCCCACTGTTGAGCACTCTGCACTTGTTTCTTCTACTCCCCCTCAGGACTCCACCAAGGGGGCCGATAAGGGGGTTGCTAAGGGAGCTGTGAAGGGTCGATTCCTATGTGACCATTGTGGCAAGAATGGGCATACTAAGGATTTTTGCTGGGATCTCTATGGGAAGCCCCCTACTGGTTCATCTGGAGGGCGAGGATAGCGGAAGAAAGGGCCTAAGGCTCATGTTGGAGTTGTTGAATTTGATGAATCCTCTCCTTCCAAGGAGGACATTACTGCATTTCGTCGGATTGTGGCTCATTTGGATGGTTCCTCTGCCACCGGTTCTTCCACTGCACTGCAGGCTTCCTCCTCCGGCCTCACCTCTTGAGTTATTGACTCAGGTGCCACAGATCATATGACTAGTAGGTCAAAGCTATATAATTCCTATTATGTTTGTTCTGGGAAAGATAAGGTAAAAATTGCTGATGGTACCTTCTCTTCTATTTCTGGTAAGGGAGACATCCAGGTTGCACCTTTTTTACCCTTGAAGTCTGTTTTTCATGTTCCCAACTTTGCCACTAACCTTCTTTCTGTTAGTCAATTGACTAGATCTTTGAACTGCTTTGTCACCTTTTTTCCTACCCATTGTCTTTTTCAGGATTTGGTGACGAAGAGGGTGGTTGGCAGTGGTCGTGAAGCTAATGGCTTGTATGTTTTGGAGACTGGCACTTCCCCTGTTCTGCAAGCTCAGTCCTATGTTTGTGGGCAAGAAGGTGGACGTACTCAGGAGGATATTCTGCTATGGCACCGTCGCTTGGGGCACCCCTCCTTTTTTGTTATGAGGAAACAGTTGCCACATTTGTTTACTTCTTTTCCTGTCTCGCATGTTTTTCATTGTAAACCTTGTCTATTTGCCAAAAGTTATAAAACAGTTTATGCATCTAATGGTAATAGATCTACTTCACCTTTTCATCTTATCCATACTGATGTTTGGGGGCCCTCCCCTGTTACTTCTTTGCGTGGCTTCTGCTACTTTGTTTCTTTTATTGATGACTTTTCTCGGGTTACTTGGGTTTTTCTTTTGAAACATAAGAGTGATGTCCATGTTGCATTTACAAACTTTTATGAGTTAGTGTATACCCAATTTCAAACTCGGATCCAAATTGTCCGCTCAGACAAAGGTGGGGAGTATATGTATAGTGGTTTGGAAACCTTTTTTTCTGACCATGGCATTATTCATCAGGTGGCTTGTGTCGATACCCCTCAACAAAATGGGGTGGCTGAAAGAAAAAATCGCCATCTCCTTGAAGTGGCTAGATCACTTTGGTTTACCATGCATGTTCCAAAAGCTTTTTGGTCTGATGCTTTACTCACTGCTATCTTTCTTATTAATCACATGCCTTCTAGTGTCTTGACCTTCCAGGTTCCTCTTGATCTCTTGCCTTCAAGGTCCTCTTCTTTTTCTCTCCCTCCAAGGGTGTTTGGGTGTATTTGCTATGTCCATATTAGCAAATCTGCCCGCACTAAATTGGATCCTAAGGCCCTGAAGTGCATCTTTCTTGGGTATTCCTCCATCTCAAAGGGGTATAAATGCTATCATCCTCCTACCCGTCGGTGGCTCCTCTCCAAGGATGTTAATTTCTTTGAAAACATTCCGTATTTTCAGTCCCCTCTTCAGGGGGAGTGTAGTGGTGGTGTTGAAGGTGAAGAGGTTCCCGAGTTTGTGTCATTTCCTTTCTCCTCTCTTGATCCTATTTCTCCTTTCCAGCTTGACAAAGGGAAGAAAAATTCTGTGGATATTGTTGTTGAGGGGGAGCCTCCTAGTGCACAGGAAAACAGAGAACAGGGGGAGTTATTGGTGTATACAAAGGATAGGAGAAATCCTCCTTCATGGCTTCCTATAAAGAAGACCTACCAAAATCCTTCTTCGTCTCCTCATCCTAAGCCTTCATCAGTTGAGACAGGTATACCTTCCACTAATTCTCCATTCTCAGACTTGGATCTTCCTATTGCTCACCGAAAGGGAACTCGGGCATGCACTAATCCTATTGCCAAGTTTGTTTCCTATGATTCTATCTCCCTTATAGGTAAAGCCTTTACTGTGGCTATCTCATCCATCTCTATTCCCAAGAATGTAACAGAGGCTATGGCAGATCCAAAATGGAGAGAAGCAATGAACACAGAGATGTTGGCTCTTGAGAAGAATCACACTTGGGATCTTGTTGAACTCCCTAAAGGGAGAATCCCGGTTGGGTGTAGATGGATATTCACAGTCAAGTTCAAGTCTGATGGTACTGTAGACATAGTACTATATCTCGCGATATATCGGTATCTCGGGCCTACCGAGATATCCGAAATATCCGAGATATCGCGAAATATGACCGAAATATTGCATTTTTTCTGCAATATTTCGGGGGTCCATCTCGGGGGGTTTTTGGCCATATCTAGGCCTGAAACTTCATGGACAGCCTTATTTAAGCTTAACAAACACATTTAAACCATAAAATTGTAAAAATGTGAATTCAAATTGGTGTTTTGGGCTTGCACCCTTGATTGACATACGGTCGCCGACCCTAATGTATAAATAGTTAAATACACATAGATTAGGCAGTTAATATTTAATAATAGTATTTAACTTCATCACATATCAAGTTAAAGCCAATACACATTGATGAGTGCCATGATTCTCATAAACTCCATAATATTCAATAACTCGCTTAAAGCCTTAAAGGCAATACACTAAGTGTCAAAGTTAGTAAGTCACAAGACTCGCAACTCGCAAGTCACAACTCACAAGTTCATAGATCAATGAAATCACAACTTAAGTTATAAATTACAAGTGCTAAACTGCTAATAGTAGTTCTTTGTGCCTCCCTGGATCAATCCCACTCATGCCTCTCGGAGTCGACGTCCATTGCTCTCTGTTTGAAGGACATATGTGGACCACGGTATAGAATCGGAGAAGAAACGAGTGTAGTCATCCACAAGTGTCACGTAAATGGAATCATCAACATACTGTAGGTAACCTATCCTAGGATATAAACTAGGGTTACCAATCGATCCAGTCCGTGAAGAAGATGATCCACTGTGATATGATGTTGGCGCCGGCGCAAGAGGCGATGGCATTGGCTGCATGTATGGCTGGTGAGGTTGGTAGTTAGGTCCGCTAGGGTATGCAAAGATGTTATTTACAAAAGATGATCCAGTATGTCCCTGGGACTGGGACTGGTAGTCATAGTCCCCTACCCCACTAAACTGCCCATATGATGATGATCCATATCTATATCCATCGTAAGGTTGTGATGCACCATAATCCGATGCCAATGGAGTGGTATGTGCGAAAATTAAAATAATTATTTAAGAGCAGAAAAATAAATCCGACACCGTGAAGCCGTAGATCGGCCATTGGTGTCTAACATATATTTAATTCATTACCATCTAAGTCATATTACCCCTAATTATTTCCTATTTTAATTGTAGGAAAATGAATTTTTAAAACCAGAAAAAAAAAAAAAAATACATATGGAAAAAAAATTTCGACACTGTGAGGCTATAGATCGGCCTCCGGTGTCTAACATATATTAATATCATCACCATCCAACAAAATTTGTACATAGTCTTTTCAAAAAAATAGTTTTAGAGGAATAGAATTTACCTTAAATAGTGGAAAAAAGCTTGGATGATGAGCTTAGATGACCCTCCGATGAGTTTACCGGCGAAAATCCGACAACAATGTGCTTGAACAATGGCTAGAGTGTTGGATGAGAGCTTGGAAGAGTGGAAGAATAGGCAAAAGACTGAAATTCCTTAGCAAATGCAGCTCTCGGTCGAAATATGGACCGAAATTTGCGAAATATTGTATTAAAGCCCCCCTTCACGTGACACTTTAAGCCAAAATACCATATTTCGTCGATATCTCACGAGATATCGAGATATTGTCGATATCTCACGAGATATCGTCGATATCTCACGATATCTCACGAGATATCGACGAAATATGGTATTTTTTCATTTCGACCTGATTTCGCATCTCGGTAAGCTCGAGATATACGAAATTAAGCGATATTTCGGCGAAATATCGCGAGATTTTGAACCATGACTGTAGAAAGGTATAAGGCAAGACTTGTCGCCAAGGGGTATACACAGGTGTATGGCATTGACTATCAGGAAACCTTTGCTCCAGTGGCCAAGCATAACTCCATCCGTGTACTTCTCTCAATGGTTGCAAATCTTGATTGGCCATTGTACCAACTTAATGTGAAGAATGCATTCTTACATGGTGACCTAGAAGAAGAAGTATATATGTACTCTCCTCCTGGGTTCAAGCATCTTGGTGATAATGGGAAAGTGTGTCGACTTAGGAAGGCTCTCTATGGACTCAAACAGTCTCCTAAGGCTTGGTTTGAGAGGTTCAGACAAGCCCTCCTACAGAATGGCTACACTCAAAGTCAAGCTGACCACACATTGTTTATACAGAGGAAGGGCAGCACTATTACAGCTCTCATTGTTTATGTTGATGACATTGTGGTCACGGGAAACAATGAAGCTGAAATCTCAAAGCTTAAGCTTTATTTGGCTTGGCAGTTTGAGATCAAAGATCTTGGTCTATTGAAGTATTTTCTGGGTATTGAAGTTTCAAGATCTAAGCAAGGGATCAATGTTTGCCAAAGGAAGTTTGTTCTTAATCTACTTAAGGAGACAGGCTACTAAGGATGCAAACCAATCTCCTCCCCTATTGAGTAAAACCACAAACTAGGGGAAGATTGTGGTGAACCTTTGGTGGATGCTGAAAAGTATCAGAGGCTAGTAGGTAAACTTATCTGCCTCTCACTCACCCGACCTGACATCACCTATGCTGTTGGAGTAGTGAGTCGGTTTATGCATGCACCCAAGATGGGACATCTTGATGCGGTTTATAGGATCCTCGTATTTGAAGTCATGCCCTGGAAAAGGTCTTCTTCTCTAGGAATGGTCACTTGAGAATTGAAGTATATACGGATGCTTGATTGGGCTGGGTTTATCTCTCGATAGGAGATCCACATCCGGATACTCGTACCTTTGTTGGAGGCAATTTGGTCACCTGGAGGAGTAAGAAACAACCAGTGGTAGCGATCAAGTCAAGACGAGTTTAGAGCCATGGCTCATGGTGTGTGTGAAGTCTTGTGGTTGAAGAAGCTTGTCCAAGAATTGGGGTTTGAGACAACTGAACCTATGAGTCTATATTGGGACAACAAGGCAGCCATCAGCATTGCTCACAACCCAGTTCAACATGACAGGACAAAGCATGTTGAGGTTGACAAACACTTTATTAAGGAGAAAATAGACTCTAAGGCTATTTGTACTCCCTTTGTGAAGACGAATGAACAAGTGACTGATATCTTCACCAAAGGACTTGGCTCCAATCACTTTAGTTTTATGTTAGACAAGTTGGGTATGTATGACATATGCCACCCAGCTTGAGGGGGAGTGTTAAGAATGGTTGTATTGTATCAGGGGTATATGTGTAAATATCCCCTTGTATTATTTTCTTATTTTTTGTCATTTGTATAAGGCCAAGGGCCTAGGTATAATTTACTATTCTTTTCAACATAAGCATGTTAGTCTCTAGGTTAGAGACATAACACTAGAACACCAAAACCGTGGCTTCTCTCTTCTCTTTCTTCTCTTCTCCTTCTTCAACCTAAAATCTAACAGAAAATAGTGATGAGTTCGAGTTACAGTGAAGTAGTCTTGAATGAAATGAAAATGGCGGTAGCTAGAGATGCAGGTCCAAGTGAAGTAGAGAACCTCAACGAGAAAACCTCAGCATTTCGATGACAATGATGGCTTTTCCATCTGAAATTTTTTGCAGTGCAAGGCTGCAGGTTTGACCTATGACTGCTTGAATAAGGTGAAGTGTACCAGGTGGAGCCGGACCTTTAGGGTTGGGCTTGGGCCTGTTCAAATTTTAAAACCCTTGGGACTGAAACCGAATTTGTAGGAGGTTGAACAACCTGTATCAAGCAAAACATCTGAAAACAATCTAAACCAGTAAGCAAAGCATAGAAATACAAGTGGCAGTAGATTACGATCTTCACTTCAAAATAGCGCAAATTAGAATGAGCATTGTGAGGGAATGACTAAAAAATAAAGAAGAGAAAAGAGGAAGAAGGAAGAAATTCAATTGTGGTGGCATTAAAAAACCTGATTGTCCTACCCACCAAGGAGGGGGAACAAAACTGCAAATCCAATTGGAAGTGGTGCCAATACCTGTAAATCCAAAGCAAAAGTTCTCAATTAAAACGTTTTCCATGTGGGTTAACAAGAGAATTGAGAATGATTTCTATGTCACTTCTAATAATACTCTGTTTTCCAAGTAAAACAGGTGAACTTACGGGCACAAGGGAGTCTCTGGCACTTCTTTTGGGATCAGTAGCAGAGAAAACAGTGTAGACAAGGACGAAGGTACCAAAAATTTCAGCTGCCAAACCCACACCTTTGCTGTAGCCATCGGTGATCTCGTTCGCCCCACCACCATACTGCACATAGTAAGACTTTTGGAAGGCCTTTACTAGCCCTACTTCACACATTGCACCCAAGCATTGTGCCACCATGTACATCACAGCATGGATTAGTGACACTTTACGGGCTATGAAAAACCCAAACGTCACTGCTGAGTTAATATGCCATCCTGTACACACGCACACATTTGTTTATAATCAAATTGTAAACAACAGAAAACAGAAAAAGAAGCAAAAAAATGAATTACCCACCAGAGATACCAGCAGTGCAGTAAACGAGGATGAAGATCATGAAACAAAATTGGAGGCGGATTGTTCTTGGCGGTGGCAATGGTAGTATAGGCGCATCCCATGTAGGGAGGGGCATTTACGTAATAAAGAGGCATTGTGAGAACAAAAGGCTTCGTGGAGGTGGATTGTTCTTGGCGACTCTGGAGTTGGCTTCTACAACTGTAAAGCACAGATGAGTTAAATGACGGCAAAGAAAACGGATTCTGACGAATATGGAACCGGTCCTTAATATTCTTGCTTCTGGAGCTCAATGAAGATAAAGGAGAGAAAAGAGGAACAAGGAAATGCCAACAGATTAGATTACGATCTTCACTTAAAAATAGCACAAAGGAGAGAAAAGAGGAACAAGGAAATGCGAACAGATTAGATTACGATCTTCACTTAAAAATAGCACAAATTAGAATAGACTAAAAAATAAGGAAGATAAAAGAGAACAAATTCAAATGAGGCGGCGATCAAAAAACCTGGTTGTCCCAAGAAGTAGCAACGACGTAATTTCCCTCGGGACTGAAACTAACGCTCGTAACCGAATTTGTAGAAGGTTGAACAACCTGCATCAAGCAAAACATCAGAAAACAACCTAAACGAGTAAGCAAAGCATAAAAAATTTATCCCATATGGGTTCTCTAGAGAGAGAGAAAGAGAGAGAGAGAGAGGTGCACCTTGACGAAGAAGAATCAAGTTCTATTGTGTTTTTGGACGGTGAACGTTTTACTTATTGGTGCACTTCTTCAACCAACCAAAAATTTCCCTTCACCTGTTCAAAGAATTTAGACAGTGAACTCTGCTGGTAGCGTAACTCAACATGGAAAGCACATAGATGAGGTCTCTGTGAGGAGAGGGAGAGTGGGAGAGAGCATTTCTAACTTAGGAAGGAATGAAATGGGCGTGTATGACTGGCTGAAGTGACTGCCACAACCCCTGAATTCCTGAGAAACAGTAAAGTTTCACACATAAAAGGAAATGCGTAAAGATTAGATTACGTCTTCACTTCAAATTAGCACAAATTAGAATGACCAAGTGACTAAAAGTAAAGAAGAGAAAAGAGGAAGAAATTCAGTTGTGGTGGCAATAAAAAAACCTACTTGTCCAAAGAAGTAGTGACAGGGTAATTTCAGTCAGGACTGAAACTAAGGCTCGTAACCGAATTCATAGAAGGTTGAACAACTTGTATCAAGCAAAACATCAGAAAACAACCAAAACGAGTAAGCAAAGCATCGAAATACTGGTGGCAGTAGACAAGCTTCAAGATCAATATTCAAAAAAGGGAAAAAGTTAGACAAAAATGGAGCGATCCTCTGCAAATGCAATATTAGACATTGTTGTTCAAATGAAAACCTCAGATTATACTTCTCAAATATAAAACGAAGCGATAATTGTTGAGAAGCATGATTTTGAAACTACCGTATCAATACGGGAAACAGGGGTAAAATAGTCAAAAAAAGACCTCTTTTTTTTTTTTTACTATTTTACCTACTTCTCAACAGTAGTGCACAAATACTGGAGGACCTTATTTTTATTATTGAGAAGCATGATTTTGAAACTACCATGTCTGCCTCTGCTGCTCTCCACAGGTGCTGGTAATGAACAATAGCCACAAGTCAATAGAAAGAAATGTTTCTGGAAGAAAATGTTTGACAGGAATGTACTATGTTACCTGAGTACATGAAACTTTCTCTCTTTTTTTACAATTCTGATTTTTCCTTTTTTAAAGCTGTCTCTTTCCCCCCACTATGCTCCTTTCTTCTTCCCGGCCATATGCAACATTTAGCTGCTGTTGTAACTGGAAGCGGTGTATACAAATCATCCATAAAAGTAAGGGGAAATTACATGTAAGGTGCCCAATATTTGATTAAAGTACCTATGAGGTACCTCAAGTTTTAAAAGGGATGTTTGGGGCTCTTTGTGAGCTTAGTCCTACCCCAATGTTTGGGGCTCTTGATTTGGAAGGCCATCTTTTTTGATGTTTCATCTAAAGCTAGATCCCTCCCCCTCATGGATGTGAAGGATTCCCCAAGGAACAGGCTCATTGTTGTCTCCTGGGGTCTCCCTACTTCCATCTTGCGCCCTAACTAGTCTCTAGTTTCGGCTTGTCTGCCCTTGGGCTTGTATATTCCCTCTTTTTCCTTGCATTAATATTATTATTCATCCAAAAAAAAAAAAACGTCACCCACTACCATTTCTACCCTCTGCACTCCCACCCCTCTGTTACGAATCAATCTCACTGTCTCTCTTCCTTTCCCTATCTCACTCTGCAACTTGGAACGGTGGTGCATATCAGGACTTCAACCAACACACTAACCCCTCTCTTCTCCATGACATGTTGCGAGTAAAGGAATGCCATAGAGATCTTCGAATGGGGATATAGTAACAACAAAACAGTAAGCAGAACATCCCTCTAACGTTTATTCGACAGAAAAACCAGAGATGCATGCTTTGGCTAGATATCACAGAGGATGTCATGGTACTTTTTTGACACCCAAGACGCCTAACTCCAACACGTACTTAATTCTGCATTCCCCCCCTACAAAATCAGCAAGTAAAAATACGAAGTAACTACTCAAAATCCTGAAAATTGGAAAGCGGATAGAAGATGTGATCATATTAAAGAACTCAGCTCAAATACCTCAGGAAAACAAAAGCATCCCCTGCAACCAATCTCTTAGAAGTGACAAAAGTATGCCATCCCGTTGTAAGCAAAATGCCTGCAGGGTTGACCTGTTACATTCAATTTGAAAGAGGTAGGACTCCTCAGTCATTTACATGTCCACAGACCACCATATTTAATACTATTTGGAATGGAAAGTTTAGCTTTGATTTGTTTGACAATGTATCTGAAATAACTTGGACATCAATAACTACAACCAACCAAAACGTAATTTTGCCATAAAAGAAAACAGAAAAACGCAACTGCAGGTAACTCTGAAGATATGCTTAAATCGCCACTCGTAACCATGAAGATCCTTTGCAGTCAACTCCTGGGTTGGAGTTGACTGGTTCATATCCTTCAAGAAAGAAAACCACTGAAGGAAGTGAAGTACAAAGAAACAACAAAATAGAACAAGAAATACCAATGGAGGAAGGCATACGTTAGCATGTTTCCGAAGAACAGAGAAGCCGCCATGAGTACTTGTATCAGATGCAGTTAAAATCTTGCAGAAAGAGTGAAAGTTAGGTCGCGGAGGTTCAGGATTGCTTGGATCAGGACTCCTGGGCTCACTTTGCTGTACAAATTATATCAGAAAACTTTAAATTAAATTTTCTCCACTTGCAACTTCACAATTGAACGGGTTGAAAATTGAAAAGTAAGTCTTACATCTGCTTCAGGTTGTAAGGTAATTTGCGCATAAACTTTATTTGTTTCTTGTTCAGCCTGGAAATAGTAAAAATCAACAAAAATACAAAACACCCAAAGAGAGAAAGAGAGGCAAATTTACAAAGAGGAATGCCAGCAACTCAATGTGTATAACACGACAAAGGATCTTCGAAGGAAGATTAAACATAGGAATTTGCTGATTCAATTCCTGGTTCGTCGATGCTTCTAGCTGTAAAATTTCAAATGGGAAAAAATATAGGGAAAAAAATTCATGTCAGATAGGAAGAAAGATCGAGGAAGAAAAAAAGGGTTTGATTCCAGAAACGAGAAACAGAAGAAAAAGAGCTCATGTTGAAAAGAAATAGAGAATCACTCCTTGTTCCCACCATTACAATCTGTTTTTCTCCCTCAAAGTGGTTTTGGGATAACACCAGTTCCGATGTGAGTCAGCTCCGGGAGACATCAATTCCACACCTGAATCCGGTGACTTCTCCCATAAAGCAACTGAGGATGCTTCAGCTCAATGGATTGTACCCTTCGTTTTCTCCTAACCGTGACTTCATCGATTTGGACTTCAACATGAATTCTGGGTGGAAAATAGTGAGAAGCGACGGCTTAAAGAGATGGGTGGTTCTGGTAGATAGAAGGACCTTCTATACTATGTATAAGGGGAAGGAGCGGGTGGTTGCAGCAGGGTGGAAGTGGTGGCGGAGGTGGAGGTGAAGGTGAAGGTGAGGCCAGGAGTGGGGTTGAGAGGGTAAAATTGGAAATATCTTCGGTTTGGAGTAAGACTAAGTTCACAACAGTTTGCACCTAACCTGAGTTGAGAATTATCTAATTCACATTGCCAATAATAAGACAGAAAGGAAACTCCAATGTAAAACGTTGAACCAGCCAAATTTGAGCCTGCTAGGTAAGCTTAAGCTTGGATTTAAGCTAAATAAAGAACCACTATCATTCCCAATCTTGCCCAATCATCCATCTCAAGATCATTATCTCTGCTACACTCAATTATGCACATGTTTTTTTTCGTCTCCTAACAATGAGCTCCGAAAAGCAATGCTTGTCTTAAATCCATGAAAGTTCACCTTCAGCTTGAACGGAATACAGCCATCAAATAATACTCCCAAAGTTCCTCCTCTGCACCTGCCCAGTTCAAATTCCAATTGAAAACACCAACTCCATCTGAAATTTTTTTTCCAGTGCAAGGCTGCAGGTTTGAGCTTTGACTGCTTGAATAAGGTGAAGTGTACCAGGTGGAGCCGGACCTTTAGGGTTGGGCTTGGGCCTGTTAAAAATTTTAAAAAAACACTAGGGACTGAAACCAAATCTGTAGGAGGTTGAACAACCTGTATCAAGCAAAACATCAGACAACAATCTAAACCAATAAGTAAAGCATATAAATACTAGTAGTAGTAGATTACGATCTTCACTTCAAAATAGAGCAAATTAGAATGAGCATTGTGAGGGAATGACTAAAAAATAAAGAAGAGAAAAGAGGAAGAAGGAAGAAATTCAATTGTGGCGGCGATCAAAAAACCTGGTTGTCTCACCCACCAAGGGGGGGAACAAAACTGCAAACCCAATTGGAAGTGGTGCCAATACCTATAAATCCCAAGCAAAAGTTCTCAATTAGAACGTTTTCCATGTGGGTTAACAAGAGAATTGAGAATGATTTCTATATCACTTCTAATAATACTCTGTTTTCCAAGTAAAATAGGTGAACTTACGGGGGACATGGGAGTCTCTGGCACTTCTCTAGGGATCAGTAGCAGAGAAAACAGTGTAGACAAGGACGAAGGTACCAATAATTTCAGCTGCAAAGCCCACACCTTTGCTGTAGCTATGGGCGATCTCGTTCACCCCACCACTATACTGTACATAGTAAGACTTTTGGAAGGCCTTTACTAGCCCTACTTCACATATTGCACACAAGCATTGTGCCACCATGTACATCACAGCATGGATTAGTGACACTGTACACACACACACACACACACACAATTGTTTATAATCAAATTGTAAACAACAGAAAACAGACAAAGAAGCAAAAAAATGGATTACCCACCAGAGATACATGCGGTGCAGTAAATGAGGATGAAGATCATGAAACAAAACTAGATGCGGATTGTTCTTGGCAGCAGCAATGGCAGTATAGGCGCTTCCCATGTGGGGGAGGGGCATTTACGTAATAAAGAGGCATTGTGAGAACAAAAGGCTCCGCAGAGGTGGATTATTCTTGGCGGCTCTGGAGTTGGCTTCTGCAATTGCAAAGCATAGATGATTTCAACAACGGCAGAGAAAAAAGATTCTGACGAATATGGAATCGGTCCTTAATATGCTTGCTTCTGGAGCTCAATGAAGATAAAGGAGAGAAAAGAGGAAGAAGGAAACGAGAACAGATCAGATTACGATCTTCACTTAAAAATAGCACAAATTAGAATAACTAAAAAATAAAGAAAGATAAAAGAGGAAGAAGGAAGAAATTCAATTGAGGCAGCGATAAAAAAACCCGGATGTCCCAAGAAGTAGCAACGAGGTACTTTCCCTTGGGACTGAAACTGAGGCTCGTAACCAAATTTGTAGGACGTTGAACAAGTTGTATCAAGCAAAACATCAGAAAACAACCTAAACGAGTAAGCAAAGCATGAAAAATTTAGCCCATATGGGTTCTCTATAGAGAAAGAGAAAGAGAGGTGCACCTTGGTGAAGAAAAATCAATTTATCCAGTGTTTTTGGATGGAGAACGTTTAACTTATTGGGGCACTTCATCGACCAACCAAAAATTTCCCTCACCTGTTAAAAGAATTTGGACAGTGGTCTCTGTTGGTAGCGTAACTCAACATGGAAAGTACCTAGATGAGGTCGCTTGAGGAGAGGGAGAGGGAGAGGGGGAGAGAGCATTTCTGACTTAGGAAGGAATGAAATGGGCGTGTATGACTGACTGGAGTCACTGCCTCAACCACTGAATTCGTGAGAAATAGTAAAGTTTCACACATAAAAGGAAATGCGTAAAGATTAGATTACGTCTGCACTTCAAATTAGCAAAAATTAGAATGAGCACTGCGAGGGAATGACTAAAAATAAAGAAGAGAAAAGAGGAAGAAGGAAGAAATTCAATTGTGGCGAGGATCCAAAAACCTAATTGTCCCAAGAAGTAGCGTCGAGGTAATTTCTGTCGGGACTGAAATGAAGGCTCGTAATCGAATTTGTAGGAGGTTGAACAACCTGTATCAAGCAAAACATTAGAAAACAACCTAAACGAATAAGCAAAGCATCGAAATACTGGTGGCAGTAGACAAGATTCAAGATCAATATTCAAGAAAGGGAAAAAGTTCGACAAAAATGAAGTGATACTCTGCAAATGCAATATTAGACATTGTTGTTCAAGTCAAAACCTCAGATTATACTTCTCAAATATAAAACAAAGCGAGAATTATTGAGAAGCATGACTTTGAAACTACTGTATCAGTACGGAAGAAAAGAGGTAAAATATTACCAAAAAAAAACAATTTTTTTTAAAACTATTTTACCTACTTCTCAACAGCAGGGCACAAATACTGGAGGACCTTATTTTTATTGTTGAGAAGCATGATTTTGAAACTACCGTGTCTGCCCTTGCTGGTCTCCACAGGTGCTGCTAATGAACAATAGCCACAAGTCAATAGAAAGAAATGTTTCTGTAAGAAAAAGTCTGACAGGAATGTACTATGTTACCTGAGAACATGAAACTTTCTCTCTTTTTTTACAATTCTGATTTTTCCTTTTTTTAAGCTGTCCCTTTCCGCAGTGCGCTCCTTTCTTCTTCCCGGCCTTATGCAACATTTAGCTGCTGTTGCAACTGGAAGTGGTTTATACAAATCATCCATAAAAGTAAGGGTAAATTACATGTAAGGTGCCCTATATATGATTAAAGTACCTATGACTCTATGAGGTACCTCAAGTTTTAAAAGGGATGTTTGGGGTTCTTTGTGACCTAGTCCAACCCCAAATTTGCCCTTTTAACATTTCACCCACTCCCATCTCTGCCCTCTGCACTCCCACCCCTCTGTTACGAATCAATATCACTGTCTCTCTTCCTTTTACTCTCTCATTCTGCAACTTGGAACGGAGCTGCATATCAGGACTGCAACCAACACCCTAGCCCCTCTCTTCTCCATGACAAGTTGAGAGTAAAGGAAGGCCATAGAGATCTTCGAATGGGGATATAGTAACAACAAAACAGTAAGCAGAACATAGGTAATTCTCCATTCTCCCCCTACATAATTAGTCAGTAAAAATAAGAAGTATAACTACACAAAATCACTGCTCAAATACCTCAGGAAAACAAAAGCATCCCCTGCAACCAATCTCTTGGAAGTGACAAACGTACTCCATCCCATTGTAAGCAAATGCCTGCGCGGTTGACCTGGTACATTCAATTTGAAAGAGGTAGGACTCCTCAGTCATTTACATGTCCGCATACCACCATGTTTAATACTATTCGGAATGGAAAGTTTAGCTTTGATTTGTTTGACAATGTATCTGAAATAACTTGGACATCAATAACTACAACCAACCAAAATGCAATTTTGCCATAAAAGAAAACAGAAAAACGCAACTGCAGGTACCGCTGAAGATATGCTTAAATCGCCACTCGTAACCAAGAAGATCTGTTAAGAGGATCAGAATTCGAACTCAATGCTTGGATGTCTAAGGCAGACCCCAAGCCATATATTTATAATGAATAGAAAATAATCAAATCTGTACATTGGCGATGTGGGACTAAACCACATACATAAAATAATGAAATAACAAGGAAAAATGTCCAGAATACCCCCACGGTATTCTGGCCCATATATCAACACTCCCCCTCAAGTTGGAGCATATATATCATGCATGCCCAACTTGACTAGTATAGGATGAAACAGCTTGCAATTCAGCCCCTTAGTGAATACATCAGCCAGTTGATCAGTAGTCTTGACAAAGGGAACACAAATGAGGCCAGCTTCAAGCTTTTCCTTGATGAAATGTCTGTCAACCTCCACATGTTTAGTGCGATGATGCTGAACAGGGTTATGAGCAATGCTAATAGCCGCTTTATTGTCACAATAAAGCATCATTGGAAGATGGACAACAACACCAATATCCTGCAATAATCCTCTAAGCCAAAGAAGTTCACAAATGCCTTGGGCCATTGCACGAAACTCGGCTTCAGCATTGGACCTTGCCACAACATTCTACTTTTTGCTGCGCCATGTAACAAGGTTCCCACCCACAAAGGAGCAATAGCCAGAGATGGACTTTCTGTCAGAAGAACCAGCCCAGTCGGCATCAGTATAAGCTTCAATCTTGAGATGACCATTGGGAGATAAGAGAATTTCCTTTCCTGAAGCAGACTTCAAATACCTCAAAATACAACGGACTGCATCCATATGAGAGGAATAGGAATCATGCATGAACTGGCTCACCATACTTACAGCAACCGCTATGTTAGGTCTGGTGTGGCAAAGGTAGATTAGTTTGCCCACTAACCGCTGATAACCACCTTTGTCAACAGGTTCACCCTCTTTCTCCCTAAGTTTTGCAGTAGCATCCATAGGAGTATCTAAAGGATGACAACCTAGCAGCCCTGTCTCAGTCAATAGATTAAGGATATATTTTCTTTGAGAAAGAAAGATGCCCTTTGAAGAGCAAGCAACTTCTATCCCTAGAAAATATTTTAGAAAACCTAGATCTTTGACCTCAAACTCACGACCAAGGAGAAGCTTTAAATCCCGGATAGCAGCATCATCATTACCAGGCACCACGATATCATCCACATAGACTATAAGAAGAGTAACCTTGTTACCAACTCGTCTGATCAATAAGGTGTGATCAACATTGCTCTGCTTATAACCTGCTATAATCATAGCCTTATGAAACCTGCCGAACCAAGCCGTAGGTGACTGCTTCAACCCATAGAGAGCACTTTTCAACCTGCAAACTCTGCCCCTAGTCTTGTCATCAGAGAAGCCTGGTGGAATGTCCATATATACCTCCTCCTCAAGCTCCCCATAGAGGAAGGCATTCTTCACATCTAACTACTGAAGATCCCACCCAAGATTTGCAGCACAAGATAACAATACCCTGACAGTGTTGAGCTTTGCCACTGGTGCAAAGGTCTCCTGATAGTTAACTCCATAAGTCTGAGTGAACCCCTTTGTAACCAGACATGCCTTATACTAATCCACTGAACCATCAGCCTTTTGTTTGACCACGAAGACCCATTTACATCCCACTGGTTTTTTCCCTGGAGGAAGAGTCACAAGATCCCACGTGTTATTTTTGTGTAGTGCTCTCATTTCTTCCAACATTGCAGCCTTCCACTTTCCATCTGTATATGCTTCCTGCCAAGTTTTAGGAATAGAGACAGAAGAAAGAGAGGATACAAAAGCACGGAAAGAAGGAGAAAGAGAACTATACGAAACAAAGCGAGATATAGGATGTAAAGTACAAGTCCTAGTACCTTTGCGATGAGCAATAGGTAGGTCGGAAGGAGAGAGATTACCAGGAGATGAAGGATCCGGGTCTGTAGCAGGCAATTGGATGGGTACTGGTGCTACAGTGGGTTGCAGCTGCCCTCTGTTGGATCTGCCCCTCGTATAGGTGATGATGTTGGAGTTGTCAATTCTCTTCTGAAATTCACCAATAGTTCTCTAGACTGGAGTCAGCTCCCCCTGTATAGGAGCATTAACAACACTATTTTCTATGGTCTCCCCCTGTACAGGATTCCCATTAGGTGAGGGAGGAACAGACAGAGGAAGTGGGGTATCCAAAGTAGGCTGGGCAGCAGCCGTGGGTGGTGGTAAAGTAGGCTGGACAGCAGCCGTAGGTGGTGGTAAAGTATCCAAAGTAGGCTGGACAGCAGCCTGAGGAACCTCTGGTAGAGGAATCTCAAAAGGCACATCTTCACTAGAACTCTCCCCGTGAAGAGGTGGTGAAGAATAGCAAGAAAGGGACTCATGGAAAATAACATCCATACTAACCATGATACGACGGGAAGGGGGATGGTAACACTTGTAACCTTTCTGGGTCGGAGAATAACCCAAAAAAATACAGCGAAGGCCCCTAGGTTCAAGTTTGCCGGGAGATCTAGTATCCCTAGCATAACACACACAACCAAACACCTCGGGGGGTACAATAAAGGAGGAATTGCCCAACAAAATATCAGAGGGGCTACGAGAGTTAAAAACTCGAGAAGGCAGCCGATTGATGAGATAGGCTACAGTGAGTACCGCATCCCCCCAATATTGAGAAGGGACATTCCTCGTAAACATCAAAGCCCTGGCCATCTCTAACAAATGGCGATTCTTTCGTTCCGCCACACCATTTTGGGCAGGGTTATCAACACAACTAGTTTGATGAAGGATGCCATGGTCAGCAAGATATTTTTGAAATTGGGATTCTGTAAACTCCGTTCCATTATCACTTCTTAATACTTTGAGAGTAGCCTGGAACTGAGTTTGAATCATTTTATGAAAATGCTGAGAACATGAAAAAACTTGATTTTTTGTGTGTAAAAGATACACCCATGTATTCTTAGAATGACAATCTATGAAAGGGACAAACCAACGATGGCCAGAAATAGACGGTTTACGACTAGGGCCCCAAACATCAGAATGAACCAAATTAAAACAAAAACTCCTTTTATTAGAAATTGGATAATTTGAACGTGTCTGTTTGGCCAGAACACAAGCCTCACAAAAAAAGTCATCCTTAGTATAAAGGGTGACCAAGCTAGGAAATAAATGAGCTAAAATTCCTAAAGGGGGGTGACCTAACCTAGAGTGCCATTGGTAGAGTTCAGAAGAGACCATGGAGTTCTGGTGTAACAGAGAAGGCAATGGTGGTGGAGAGAAGCGACCATCATCAAGGAGGTATAGCCCACCGTACAATTTACCCAATCCAATCGTCTTCCCAGATTCCAGATCCTGAAACACACAATGAGATGGAAAAAAAGTGACTTTGCAGTTAAGATCACGAGTAACACTACTAATAGAAAGAAGGTTAGTAGTAAAGTTAGGAACGTGTAAAACAGAAGACAAGGGAAGAGAAGAAGTGCAGTTGATGATTCCTTTTCCAGAAATGGCAGAAAGGGAACCATCAGCTACCTTGACCTTGTCCTTCCCAGAAGTGGGGGAATATCTGTGAAATAAGCTAGAAGAATCGGTCATATGATCTGTAGCTCCAATCGATGATCCAAGGATGGGAAGCTACTGAAGCACAATGACCCCTAAATGCAATACTCGACCGGCAAAGTGTGAACCTCGAAGGAGCAGTAAGAACCGGCAGAGCCGATATAGTAGAGGCAGCAGCGGAAGACCTGAGCATACGTAGGAGTGCTTGTAGATCATCCTGGGATAGACCAGTGTCAGTAGCAGGGGCTGCAGTAATACTTTCAGACTGATGGGCCTTGGTCTTTTGCTTTGTCTTTGTCTTGGCAGCCCTTTTTGCTTCAAAGTCAGCCGGTTTCCCATGAAGTTTCCAGCACTTCTCCATGGTGTGATAGGGTTTGTGACAGTGCTTACAAACGACAGTCCCTGTGGTAGAATCACCAAGAGAAGCAGTGATATTAGGTGCAGGAATAGCAGGGGCAGCAGCCTTGAGAGCTGATCTGTCAGTAACTGGAGGATGCAACATGGCAGCCCGACGGTTCTCCTCAGAGGACACCAAGGCATAAGATTATTCAAGTGTGGGAAAAGGCTTATGGCCCAACACTTGAACACGAATCTGATCATACTCCACATTTAAGCCAGCCAGAAAATCATACTAATCTTGTCCACATGCTTTTTATAGGAGGCAATATCAGCAGCTGTACTCGGGTGAAAGTTAGAAAAATGGTCCAGTTGCTGCCAAAGGCTGCGCAAGGTAGCATAATATTTGGAGACTGTCAACTCTCCCTGAGTAGTGTGAAGGACCTTCTTCCTGATTTCATATACCTGGGCATCATTGCCAAGCTGTCCATAAGTCTCCTTGTAAGCAGCCCAAATTTCGGCGGCTGTGTCAAGGAGAAGAAAATTGTTCTGTAGCTCTGTAATCATAGAACCGATCAGGTAGGACATAAGAACTCCATTGTGGGCAAGCCACTTGTCCTGAGCAGCTCCAACCTCAGTAGGCATAACAGTGGTTCCCCTGATATGACCAGTAAGGCCACGGCCTACAATGGCAAAGGAGGCAAACCTAGACCAAAGCAGATAATTTGTGCCATCCAACTTGATTGGATTTGGGGAAAAATTAAGATAATCTGGTTTGCTGTTTCCATCACCAACAGAAGTAGCAGTCGAATCCACAGAGTCACCCATGAAGACAGGAGAGAACCCCAAATCGCAGAATGGGGCTGTAGTGAAGGGAAACCCAACAAAACCTTCAAGTTAAGGGCTGAAAAAGGGATGAGAACCTTCTAGTAATGAAGGAATGAATGCCTCCAAAAATCAGCAACAATAGATAAGTAGAACCTTGAGATCAATTTTTTCAGGGTTTTGAACAAAACCCTGAAAGTGCTGAAATCGATAAGAGGAGAAGATGCCCAAACAGTGAGTAGAAGAGGCTGAAGTTGCTGTCGAAGATGCCTTGAATAGGGGAGAATCACTCCTCAAAAAATCAGAATCAACTGACAGGTGGAACCCCAAGGTCGATTATTGTCAGGGTTTTGAAAAACCCTGAGATTGTGAAAAAATAATCGAACTTGAGGGGTCTTCAACTTGATGTAGATGCTGGAATACCAATCTGCTGCAGTTCCTAAGCTTCAAAATAGGTGAACAAATCCCTTATAGTAGAGATGGAATCTGTCCCAGGAAGGCTGAAGTCTTCAAATGTCGCAGCAAAGAGGCAAAAACCCTATCGATCAGGTCTGAATATCATGGGATGAGGTAAAAAAAGGAGGGCAGCAACTGGATCAACAGATCACCTCATCAGTGCTGCCCTATGGACAAAAAAGAAAGCAAAACAAAGGGAAGAAGAGAAGAGAAGAGAAGAGAAGAGAAGGGAGATCGAGAATTAGAGAGAGGAGGGGGATCGAGAATGGTAAAGAGTTCTAATTCACAACCAGCTCTGATACCATGTTAAGAGGATCAGAATTAGAACTCAATGCTTGGATGTCTAAGGCAGACCCCAAGCCATATATTTATAATGAATAGAAAATAATCCAATCTGTACATTGGCAATGTAGGACTAAACCACATACATAAAATAACGAAATAACAAGGAAAAATGTCCAGAATACCACCACGGTATTCTGGCCCGTATATCAACAAGATCCTTTACAGTCAATTCCTGGATTGGAGTTGACTGGTTCATATCCTTCAAGAAAGAAAACTACTAAAGGAAGTGAAGTACATAGAAACAACAAAATAGAATGAGAAATACCAATGGAGGAAAGCATGTGTTAGCATGTTTCCGAAGAACAGAGAAGCCGCCATGAGTACTTGTATCAGATGCAGTTAAAATCTTGCAGAAAGAGTAAACGATAGGTCGCGGAGGTTCAGGATTGCTTGGATCAGGACTCCTGGGCTCACTTTGCTGTACAAATTATATCAGAAAACTTTAATTTAAATTTTCTCCACTTACAACTTCACAATTGAACGGGTTGAAATTTGAAAAGTAAGTCTTACATCTGCTTCAGGTTGTAAGGTAATTTGCGCATAAACTTCATTTGCTTCTTGTTCAGCCTGGAAATAGTAGAAATCAACAAAAATACAAAACACCCAAAGAGAGAAAGAGAGGCGAATTTACAAAGAGGAATGCCAGCAACTCAATGTGTATAACACGACAAAGGATCTTCAAAGGAAGATTACACATAGGAATTTGCTGATTAAATTCCTGGTTCGTGGATGCTTCTAGCTGTAAATTTTCAAACGGGAAAAAAATTAAGGGAATAAAAATTCATGTTAGATAGGAAGAAAGATCGAGGAAGAAAAAAAGAGTTTTATTCCAGAAACGAGAAACAGAAAAAAAAGAGCTCACATTTAAAAGAAATAGAGAATCACTCACTTGTTCCCACCATTACAATCTGTTTTTCTCCCTCAAAGTGGCCTTGGGATAACACCGGTTCCGATGTGAGTCAGCTCCGGGAGACATCAATTCCACACCTGAATCCGGTGACTTCTCCCATAAAGGAGCTGAGGATGCTTCAGCTCAATGGATTGTGACCTTCGTTTTCTCCTAACTGTGACTTCATCAATTTCAACCAGATTTCGACATGAATTCTGGGTTGAAAATAGTGAGAAGCGCAGCTTAAAGAGATGGGTGGTTCTGATAGATAGAAGTACCTTCTATACTATGTAAACCCAACGCTAGTTTATACAAGGGGGTGGGGGGGCGGTGGTCTAAGGGGAAGGAGCGGGTGGTTGCAGCAGGGTGAAAGAGGTGGTGGAGGTGGAGGAGGTGAAGGTGAAGGTGAGGCCAGGAGTGGGGTTGAGAGGGTAAAATTGGAAATATCTTCGGTTTGGAGTAGGACTAAGTTCACAAGGAACCTCATATGATACTTTTGAAATTTGAGGTACCTCCCAAGTACTTTAATCAAATAATAGTATCCATGGCAAAGCATGTTGAAGCATGTTGAAAATTATCTAATTCACATTGCCAATCATAATAATAGTATCTAACACAGGAACAACAGTTTGCGCCTAACCTGAGTTGAGAATTATCTAATTCACATTGCCAATCATAAGACAGAAATGAAACTCCAATGTAAAACGTTGAACCAGCAAAATTTAAGCCCCCGCCAGATAAGCTTAAGCTTGGATTTAAGCTAAGAAAACAGTGTAGACAAGGATGAAGGTACCGATAATTTCAGCTGCCAAACCCACACCTTTGCTGTAGCCATCGGGGATCTCGTTCGCCCCACCACCATACTGAACATAGTAAGACTTTTGGAAGGCCTTTACTAGCCCTACTTCAAACATTGCACCCAAGCATTGTGCCACCATGTACATCACAGCACGGATTAGTGACACATTACGGGTTATGAAAAGCCCAAACGTCACTGCGGGGTTAATATGCCGTCCTGTACACACACACACACAATTGTTTATAATAAAATTGTAAACAACAGAAAACAGAATAAGAAGCTAAAAAATGGATTACCCACCAGAGATACCGGCGGTGCAGTAAACGAGGATGAAAATCATGAATCAAAACTAGAGGCGGATTGTTCTTGGCGGCGGCAATGGTAGTATAGGCGCTTCCCATGTGGGGAGGGGCATTTATGTAATAAAGAGGCGTTGTGAGAACAAAAGGCTCCGCAGAGGTGGATTGTTCTTGGTGGCTCTGGAGTTGGCTTCTGTAACTGTAAAGCATAGATGAGTTCAACGACGGCAGAGAAAACGGTTCTGACGAATATGGAACCGGTCCTTAATATGCTTGAATCTGGAGCTCAATGAAGATAAAGGAGAGAAAAGAGGAAGGAAATGCGAACAGACAAAATTACGATCTTCACTTAAAAATGGCACAAATTAGAATAGACTAAAAAAATAAGGAAGATAAAAGAGAGAAGAAATTCAATTGAGGCGGCGATACCCGGTTGTCCCAAGAAGTAGCAACAAGGTAATTTCCCTTGGGACTGAAACTAAGGCTCGTAACCGAATTTGTAGGAGGTTGAACAACCTGCATCAAGTAAAACATCAGAAAACAACCTAAACGAGTAAGCAAAGCATGAAAAAATTATCCCATATGGATTCTCTAGAGAGAGAGAGAGAGAGGTTCACCTTGAGGAAGAAGAATCAAGTTATCCAGTGTTTTTGGATGGCGAACGTTTTACTTATTGGTGCACTTCTTCAACCAACCAAAAATTTCCCCTCACCTGTTCAAAGAATTTGGATAGTGGTCTCTGCTGGTAGCGTAACTCAACATGGAAAGCACCTAGATGAGGTCTTTGCGAGGAGAGGGAGAGGGGGAGAGAGCATTACTGACTTAGGAAGGAATGAAACGGGCGTGTATGGCTGACTGGAGTGACTGCCTCAACTCCTGAATTCCTAAGAAATAGTAACGTTTCACACATAAAAGGAAATGCGAAAAGAATAAATTACGATCTTCACTTCAAATTAGCACAAATTAGAATGAGCACTGTGAGGGAATGACTAAAAATAAAGAAGAGAAATTCAGTTGTGGCGGCGATCAAAAAACCTGCTTGTCCTAAGAAGTAGTGACGAGGTAATTTCCGTCCGGACTGAAACTAAGGCTCGTAACTGAATTCATAGGAGGTTGAACAACCTGTATCAAGCAAAACATCAGAAAACAACCAAAATGAGTAAGCAAAGCATCAAAATACTGGTGGCAGTCGATCAGCTTCAAGATCAATATTCAAGAAAGGAAAAAAGTTAGACAAAAATGGAGCAATCCTCTGCAAATGCAATATTAGACATTGTTGTTCAAATGAAAACTTCAGATTATACTACTCAAGTATAAAACGAAGTGATAATTGTTGAGAAGCATGATTTTGAAACTACTGTATCAGTAAGAAAAAAAGGGGTAAATAGTTTTTTAAAAAAACCCTTTTTTTTTTTACTATTTTACCTACTTCTCAACAGCAGTGCACAAATACTGGAGGACCTTATTTTTATTGTTGAGAAGCATGATTTTGAAACTACCGTGTTTGCCTCTGCTGCTCTCCACAGGTGCTGCTGATGAACAATAGCCACAAGTCAATAGATAGAAATGTTTCTGTAAGAAAAAGTTGGACAGGAATGTACTATGTTACCTGAGTACATGAAACTTTCTCTCATTTTTTACAATTCTGATTTTTCCTTTTTTTAAGCTGTCCCTTTCCCCCACTGTGCTCCTTTCTTCTTCCCGGCCATATGCAACATTTAGCTACTGTTGCAACTGGAAGTGGTGTATACAAATCATCCATAAAAGTAAGGGTAAATTACATGCAAGGTCCCAAAAATTTGATTGAAGTACCTATTAGGTACCTCAAGTTTTAAAAGGGATGTTTGGGGTTCTTTTTGAGCTTAGTCCTACCCCAAATTGATCCCAAATTTGCCCTTTTAACATTTCACCCACTCCCATCTCTACCCTCTGAGCTCCCATCCCTCTGTTACGAATCGATCTCACTGTCTCTCTTCCTTTCCCTCTCACTCTGCAACTTGGAACGGTGGTGCATATCAGGACTGCAACCAACACACTAACCCCTCTCTTCTCCATGACATGTTGAGAGTAAAGGAAGGCCATAGAGATCTTCAAATGGGGATATAGTAACAACAAAACAGTAAGCAGAACATGTTAAGAATAGGAGTTTAAGGGTATTCTTGTATATAACCACATGTATTTTATATTTCTTCTGTTATTTGTATAAGGCCAGGGGCCCCTGTGTAATTAGTTATTCTTTTTCAATATAAGGAAGTTTGTCTCTAGTTTGAGATAGATGAGATTAAACACAACCGTATGTGCTCTTCTCTTTCCCTCTCTTTTCCTTCTTCTCCTTCCTCTCTAAAACTGAACATGGTATCAGAGCGTACTCTTCCTGGAGTTTGAAGGTGTTAGAAGGGTGTTTAGTGGACCAAGAGGTGGTTTCCTCTCTTGGTTGTTGCTGGAGTTTGAGCTCCAACCTGCGGTTCTTCACAGATCTGTTTTCTCTCTCGGTTCTCATCCAAATGGAGAGCAACCAAGTGCTCTAGCTTCGTTTGGAGGTTACCTTTCTTCCCATTGTGTCATCTCAAGCCGCTTGGGAGCATCCAAGGGACAGGAGTGAATCTCGGCCAGGACTGCTCGCCTGTTTTTCCGCCACCCGAGTGTGGGATTGGCAATAGCTCTTCACTAGAGCTTTGTTTGGGAGCTGTTTTGGACTACCCACTGTCGTTTCTTGGTAAGGAAGACTTTTCTTTTCTACTCCGCTGCTGTTTTCTGTTTGTGTGAGGCTCTACAAGTTTTTTCAAGCTTTGTGGTCTAGGTTACCTCTGTTTTTTTCATTTACTTGGGAATCTATTGTTCTTGCTTGAAGTGCTGTTGATTGCTCCTCTCAAGTGTTTGTTTTAAAACCACAATGGGTGAAAAACTGTTGAGACATCTGAACTTCCCACTGTTACAGCAGCCTTGCCAATCCCTCTATCATATGAGAATCCAAATGTTCAGCTCCCCATTGTTAAGCTTGATAGTAACAATTACTTGGATTGGTCACGGTCAATGAAGCTTATCCTTCGAAGTAGGGGGAAGTTGGGATATATATCTGGGAGCTTTAAGGCCCCTTCCATTGATGATCCGGGTTACTCTAAATGGGAAACCGAGAACTCCCTTGTGATGACTTGGCTCATTTTTTCAATGAAGCCGGAGATTGGAAGAAGGTTTATGAGCAAGGAGACAGCCAAAGATATTTGGGATAGTGTTGCTCGTATTTTTGATAGAGTGGGGGACTCTACAAAGGTTTATCAACTTCTTCAACAGATTGTTAGCCTGCGTCAGGGTGACAAAAGTATCTCTGAGTACTATAGCCTTGTTGTGGGACTTTGGGAGGAGTATGATCACTACAGAGATCTCCAGCTGTGTCCTGTTGATGAGCCTAAAGTGCATCAGTTATTTGAGAAGGAGAGGGTCCTGTTCCTTCTTGGAGGTCTTAACTCTGAGTTTGAACCCATACGGGTACAGATACTTGGCCGACCAAGTCTTCCCTCCCTGGAGGAGGTGTGTGGTTATTTACAGAGTGAGGAGACGCGTAGAAGTGCTATGGAGACCACTCCCACTTGTTGAGCGCTCGCTCTTGTTTCATCCACTCCACAGACCGTCCTCCCTTCACTAAGGGGGCTGGTAGAGGCCGATTCTCCCGTGACTATTGTGGCAAGTCCGGGCATAAAAAGGAGTTTTGTTGGGATCTTCATGGGAAACCACCCTCTACTGCATCTGGAGGACAGAAAGGACCGAAGAAGAATGGGCCTAAAGCCCATGTTGGGGTTCATGAGTCTCGATTCATCCTCCCTCTCCAAAGAAGACATAGCAGCTTTTCGTCGGATTGTAGCACACTTGGATGGATCCTCCTCTCCGCACCCACTACTTCCATCGCTCTCTGGTCTCTACTTCATCTGCCACTACACCTGGGTAATTGACTCAGGGGCCACGGATCACATGACTGGTAGGTCTCAGCTTTTTAACTCCTACTCGCTTTGTTCGGAAAAGATAAGGTAAAAATTGCTGATGGTTCCCTTTCTTCCATCTCGGGTAAGGGAGATGTCCAAGTTACTCCACTTATCCCTTTGAAGTCTGTCTTTCATGTTCCCAACTTTGCCACTAATCTTCTTTCCATTAGCCAATTGACTAAATCTTTGAACTGCTTTGTCACATTTTTTCCTACCCATTGTCTTTTTCAGGATTTGGTGACGAAGAGAGTGATTGGCAGTGGACGTGAGACTGATGGATTATATGTTCTGGACACTTGTGCTTCCCCTGTGACGATAGCTCAATCTTATGTGTGTGGGCAACATGGCGGACGTACACAGGAGGACATTTTGCTTTGGCACCGGCGTTTGGGACATCCTTCCTTTTCATTATGAGAAAAATGTTGCCACATTTATTTACCTCTTTTCCTCGTCAATCATGTTTTTCATTGTGAACCTTGTCTTTTTGCAAAAAGTTGTAAGACAGTTTATCCATCTTCTAGCAATAGATCTATTTCACCTTTTCACATTGTTCATACTGATGTTTGGGGCCCTTCCCCTGTTACTTCTTTACGTGGCTTCCGCTACTTTGTCTCCTTTATTGATGACTTCTCTCGAGTTACTTGGGTTTATCTCTTGAAACAAAAGAGTGATGTCTATGTTGCATTTAAAAACTTTTATGAGTTGGTTTACACTCAGTTTCAAACTCGTATTCAGATTGTCCGTTCTGATAAAGGTGGAGAGTATATGTATGGTGGTTTGGAGTCCTTTTTTTTCTGACCGTGGCATTATCCACCAGGTGGCTTGTGTTGATACCCCTCAACAAAATGGGGTTGCTGAAAGAAAAAACCGCCACCTGCTGGAAGTAGCCCGGTCTCTTTGGTTTACAATGCATGTTCCAAAAACCTTTTGGTCCGATGCCTTACTCACTGCAGTCTTTCTTATCAATCATATGCCCTCCAGTGTCTTGAACTTCAAAGTACCTCTTGCGGTCTTACCCTTACTTTCTTCTTCTTTTTCACTTCCCCCACGGGTCTTTGGTTGCATCTGCTATGTCCATCTTAGCAAATCTGCCCACACTAAATTGGATCCTAAGTCCTCGAAGTGCATCTTTCTTGGGTATTCCTCTACCTCTAAAGGCTACACATGTTATCACCCTCCTACCCGTCGGTGGCTTCTCTCCAAAGATGTTTCTTTCTTTGAACATCTCCCGTATTTTCAGTCACCTCTTCAGGGGGAGTGTCGTGGTAGTGAGGTTGAAGAGGCTCCTGAGTTTCTATCATTTCCTTCCCCCTCTCTCGTCCCTATTTCCCCATTTCAAATTGACAAGGGAAAGAAAAGGTCCGAGGATACTGTTGTTGAGGGGGAGTCTCCGAGTGCAGAGGTGAACAGAGAGAGGGGGAGCTACTTGTGTACACAAAGGACAAGAGAAATCCTCCTTCATGGCTCCCTATACAGAAGACCTGCCAAAATCCTCCTTCGTCTCCTCATCCTGAGACAGGTATACCTTCCTCTACTCCTACACCCTCAGACTTAGATCTTCCTATTGCTCACCGCAAAGGAACTCGAGCTTGTACTAATCCCATTGCCAAGTTTGTCTCCTATGATTCTGTCTCCCCTACAGGTATTGCTTTCACAGTGGCTATCTCCTCCATCTCTATTCCTAAGAATGTAGTAGAGGCCATGGCTGATCCAAAATGGAGAGAAGCAATGAATACCGAGATGGTGGCCCTTGAGAAGAACCACACTGGGATCTTGTTGAACTCCCAAAGGGGAGAGTTCTGTTGGATGCAGATGGGTATTCACACAAGTTCAAGTCTCGATGGTATCAGAGAGATATAAGGCAAGATCGTTGCTAAGGGCTATACCTGTGTGTATGGCATCGATTATCGTGAAACCTTTGCTCCAGGGCCAAGCATAACTCCATTCGGGTACTCCTCTCAATGGCGCAAACCTTGATTGGCCATTATACACTTGATGTAAAGAATGCTTTCTTACATGGTGACTTAGAAGAAGAAGTCTACATGCACTCTCCCCCGGGTTCAAGCATCCTAGTGGCAATGGAAAAGTGTGTCGTCTCAGAAAGCGCTTTATGGCCTTAAACAATCTCCTAAGGCTTGGTTTGAGAGGTTTAGGCAAGCTATTCTACGTGAATGGATACATCCAAAGTCAAGCTGATCACACTTTGTTTATACAAAGGAAGGGCAACACTATTACATCTTATTGTATATGTTGATGACATTGTGGTCACGGGGAACAATAAACGAAATCACAAAGCTTAAACTTTACTTGGCTCGGCAGCTTGAGATCAAAGATCTTGGTCCATCAAGTATTTTCTGGGATTGAAGTTTCAAGATCCAAGCAAGGGATCGTGTTTGTCGAGGAAGTTTGTCCTTGATCTACTTACGAGACAGGGTACTTAGGGTGTAAACCAACCTTCTCTCCTATTGATCGAATCACAAACTAGGAGAAGATTGTGGTGAGCCCTCAGTAGATGCTGAAAAATATCGTAGATTAGTAGGCAAGCTAATCTATCTTTCCTTTACCCGACCGGACATAGCCTATCTTGTTGGCGTGGTAAGTCGGTTTATGCATGCACCCAAAATGGGACATCTTGATGCGGTATAGGATCCTCGGATACTTAAAGTCATGCCCTGGAAAAGGTCTTCTCTTCTCTAGAAATGGTCACTTGAGGATCGAAGCATACACCGATGCCGATCTGGCCGGATCTATTTCCGATCGAAGATCCACTTCGGGATACTGTACTTTTGTTGGTGGGAATTTGGTTACTTGAGAAGTAAGAAGCAACCCGTGGTGGCTAGGTCAAGTCCGAGGCGAATTTAGAGCTATGGCTCACGGAGTGTGTGAAGTCTTGTGGTCAAGAGACTTGTTCAGAATTGGGATTTGAGACTCACAAACCTATGAGTTTATATTGTGACAACAAGGCAGCCATAAGTATTGCCCACAACCCAAAGCAACATGATAGGACCAAGCATGTTGAGGTTGATAGACATTTTATCAAGGAAAAGATTGAGTCAAAGACCATCTGTACTGTACCCCTTTTGTGAAGACGAATGAACAAGTGGCCGACATCTTCACCAAAGGACTTAGCACTCATCACTTTGACTGTTTATTGAACAAGCTGGGTATGTATGACATATACCACCCAGCTTGAGGGGGAGTGTTAAGAATAGGAGTTTAAGGGTATTCTTGTATATAACCACATGTATTTTATATTTCTTCTGTTATTTGTATAAGGCCAGGGGCCCCTGTGTAATTAGTTATTCTTTTTCAATATAAGGAAGTTTGTCTCTAGTTTGAGATAGATGAGATTAAACACAACCGTATGTGCTCTTCTCTTTCCCTCTCTTTTCCTTCTTCTCCTTCCTCTCTAAAACTGAACAGAACATCCCTCTAACGTTCATTTGACAGAAAAACCAGAGGCTTTGGCTTGATATCACAGACGATGGCATGGTACTTTGTCGATGCCCAAGACGCCTAACTCCAACGCATACTTAATTCTGCATTCTCCCCCTACATAATCAGTCAGTAAAAATACGAAGTATAACTACTCAAAATCCTGAAAATCGGAAAGCGGAGAGAAGATGTGATCATATTAAAGCCCTCTGCTCAAATACCTCATAAAAACAAAAGCATCCCCCGCAACCAATCGCTTAGAAGTGACAGACGTACTAAATCCTGTTGTAAGCAAATGCCTGCGGGATTGACCTGGTACATTCAATTTGAAAGAGGTAGGACTCCTTAGTTATTTACATGTCCGCATACCACCATGTTTAATACTGTTTGGAATGGAAAGTTTAGCTTTGATTTGTTTGATAATGTATCTGAAATAACTTGGACATCAATAACTACAACCAACCAAAATGTAATTTTGCGATAAAAGAAAACAGGAAAACGCAACTGCAGGTACCTCTGAAGATGTGCTTAAATCGCCACTCATAAACATGAAGATCCGTTGCAGTCAATTCCTGGGTTGGAGTTGACTGGTTCATATCCTTCAAGAAAGAAAACCTCTAAAGGAAGTGAAGTACAAAGAAACAACAAAATAGAATGAGAAATACCAATGGAGGAAGGCATTCGTTAGCATGTTTCCGAAGAACAGAGAAGCCGCCATGAGTACTTGTATCAGATGCAGTTAAAATCTTGCAGAAAGAGTGAACGATAGGTTGCGGAGGTTCAGGAGTGCTTGGATCAGGACTCCTGGGCTCACTTTGCTGTACAAATTATATCAGAAAACTTTAAATTAAATTTTCTCCACTTGCAACTTCACAATTGAATGGGTTGAAATTTGAAAAGTAAGTCTTACATCTGCTTCAGGTTGTAAGTCTTATATCAGAAAACTTTAAATTAAATTTTCTCCACTTGTTGAGAAGCATGATTTTGAAACTACCGTGTTTGCCTCAACGTGTTTTGTGCGGGCATGAAACACCGAATTGGCAGAGAGATAAGTGGCGCCTATATTGTCTCATCATAACACGGGAGATCCATGAAGAGGAAAGCCAAGTTCCAAAAAACAAAGATTCCAACCAAATCAATTCCACAGAGGCATCGTCCAAAGCCTTGTATTTGGCCTCTGTGGAGGAACGCGCAACGGTACGTTGCTTCCGCGATGTCCAGGAAACAAGGTTAGGGCCAAGGGAAATTGTAAAACCACCTGTGGATTTGCGATCAATACCATCGCCTGCCCAATCAGCATCCGTGAAAGCCTGTAGGCGATGAGAGGGGGAACACTTCAAGAGAAGACCATGACCGTGTGTACTCTTGAGATAGCGTAGAATGCGCTTCACAAGCTGCCAATGATTTATGGAGGGTGCATGCATATACTGGCAGGGCCGATTAACAGCGAAGGCAACATCCGGGCTAGTTAGAGTAACGTATTGCAGGGTCCCAACAATGGACCTATATTCCGTTGGGTTGTCATAGAGAGCACCCCCTGAGTCCGAATCCTTAATAGTGGACATAGGCGGTTTGACCGGTTTACAATCAACCATACCCGTACGCCGCAAGAGATCGGAGATGTATCGAGACTGAGTCAATAGAAGGCCATGGCTGTGGGGTTTTGCCTCAATCCCCAAGAAAAAATGTAGAGGACTAAGGTCCTTAATGGAGAACTCGCCCGATAATTTTTGCAGAAGAATAGGGATGGCAGAAGCATCACTAGTAGTAATGAGGATGTCATCTACATAAACCAGTACATAGCAGGCATGGGAGCCAGTGCGCCGGATAAATAAGGAGGTATCTGTCTTTGAACCAATAAAACCATGGTGAGTAAGGAACGTTGACAAACGATGAGACCAAGCTCGAGGAGCTTGTTTAAGGCCATATAACAAGCGATGAAGTCTACAGACATGAGATGGATGATTAAAATCAAGTAAACCCTGGGGTTGTGACATATAGACCTCCTCCCGTAACAAGCCATGCAGGAAGGCATTAAGAACATCCAGCTGCTTGACTGACTAACCCTGAGAAACCGCAATGGACAGCACACAACGGATTGTAGTTGGTTTAACCACAGGGTTGAATGTTTTATTGTAATAAATCCCAAACTGTTGGTAAAAGCCCTTGGCCACCAAGTGAGCCATGTAGCGCTCTAGAGTACCATCTGCCTTACGTTTAATACAGTACACCCACTTGCAGCCGACCAAATTCATATCAGGGATCCTTGGAACAAGGGACCATGTGTCCTTACAAACCAATGCATTAAAGTCCTCTGCCATCGCTGATCGCCATTCGGGTACCTTAGAGGCCTGTGAAAAACTAGTAGGCTCCACAATAACAATGTCAGTGGAGTGGGCATGAGGTTGATTGGGTAGTTGGCGAAGTGTCCTAGGGTGAATAGAGGTGGTGGTCGGTTGGGGTGGGGTAGGATGAGAAGGAATGTGGTAGAGTTCACTAAGGGATCGGGTACGTAAAGAAGGGGAGATCAGTGAAGGAGAAAGTGTTGGTAGTGAGTCAGAGGGTATGGGAGATGGGGAGGCCAATGCTAATGAGGAGGTGGGAATTGGAGAAATGGTGGGTGGTGAGGACGGCACTGGTGAGACATAAGGGTTGGCGGGTAAGGACATGGGAAGGACAGGTGGAGAAGAATGATTAACAATCAGTGGAGTAGAGGCGAAAGGAGGAGGAGAGTGAGGAGCAAGCGGAGATCCAAGAAGGGATTTGGAGAAGGGAAACTACTCTTCATCAAAACGAACATGTCGATCAATTAGTAAACGATTGCTTTGTAGATTGAGGCACTTGTAACCCTTATAAAGCGCACTGCAGCCTAAGAAAACACAAGGGGAAGAACGAAAATCCATTTTATTTTTGTTATATGGTTGAAGATATAGAAAACAGAGGCACCCAAAAACCCTTAAGAAACTATAGTCTGCGCTTCGATGAAAAGCCAATTGAAAAGGGGAGACACCTAGAGAGACCGAAGAGGGCATTCTGTGAAACCCGGTCAAATTTCCGAATAAATTTGAACTTTTGAAATCTGTGTGATTTCAGGTTCTGGTTCAATATTTGGCCATGCTAGCCTCTAAGTTGTGGGCCGTCTTGATTAAGAAATTCAGACCTATCTCATGACTCGTCTGTAAAGGCATTCCGATCAGCCAACTACCGTGGCCTTAAATGAGTCTGAGGTGTCTAGCGGAAGACAACACATAAGCGTGGCATGCTGGATTGATGGCCTGCGAAGCCTCTCTCTGTCTTAAGCCGAATCTCAGGTAAGAATCCCATTTTATATGTATATATGTTGTATTTTTAATTAATTAGTGTATTAGGGGCAGAATAGTACTTTTTACCTTGTGGGACCCCGCACCAGAGCTACCTGTGTCTGGTCTGCTGGCTGGACAGGCTGCAGGACCTCCCCCTTAATTAAACTCAATGCAAGTATAATTTAAAATATATTTATATATCGTTTTGTACGACCAAATAGGGTTAGAAGGGTATTTTAGTAAAATTGACCCCGTGGGACCCAGTTCCCCAGTGGGGAATGTAATTCCGGACAGTTACCCGTATCCGGATCATCCCTGATGTCGCATGACATCATTCTGTAGTTGGAATAAGGTAATAACGACAAAAGAATCAATTTTAGAAATAATTTATAACCAAATGACCATTCTGCCCCTTAGTGCTTAAGTTTCTATAAATATAACCCTCTTTACACTATTCATTATTCACCAACAAAAAGAAGAGGAACCAAAATCGTTCCAGCCTTGGAGAATAAGAAAGAAAGAAGAAAAAGAGAAGAAGAAGAAGGGAAATGAGAATCATACCTTGGAAATTCATCCTAGACTAAGGTTGGAAGCTTAGAGACTTCCATTAGAGACCTTAGAGCATAAAGGCAAGGCTGCCATCTTCCTTCTTCTGATTTCGTAAGCTCGAGAATCCTGCTTGTTTCCATCTCCTCCTCCTCTAAATTTGATCTAATTTCAGCCTAGACTATGCCTAAATAGATTTCTCCATTAAAGCTTTTAATCCAAGCTTAAACAGTGGAAGTTCCACCTAATTTCTTCTTGTTTAGTGTTATTTAGGTTCAATATGCCTAATCTTCATGGTTGTACCTCTAATCAGCCCAATTGCTATTTCTAATGGCAAACCATAAACCCTAAGTCAACTAATTTAGGTTTAAATTATGAAATCCCTAAATTAGGAAGCCGAATATGAAATTGAACACCCAAAATAGATTGACCCACTTTGAATTAACGTTAAAACTCCTAATTTGGGCCATACATGCAAAGATCCGCCAATTGAAGCAAAACCCCCAAATTCGGACACGACCGGATCTTTGTTGCGAGCCCAGGGGCGGTTGACCGGCTCCGGAAGTCTGCATCCGGCTCCCCATTTTGTGCCCTTATGACCTAGACCCCTTGGGACTTGACCTTGGACCATCCCAGAACCTATTGCATGGTGTTTGGTATGTTGTTTAGGGTTGTTTCTACTGTTTTCTAGTCGGTTTGTTGGATTGTTGGTGGGTAACGACCTAGAATTCCTTCTATAACTAATCTATAATATTCTTGTCTCATAGGACTGTCTTGGTCATTCTTGCCGCCTATTGGAGTTTATTCACCTAGGCTAGCTACAACTACGGGTAAGGGATTCGACCTTAATTTCCTGCGTGTTTATCAAATTAATTTCAACTTTATGTTTGAATGCCATGCTCATGCATCATTACCTCTATACCTGGAGCATGTAGTTTTCTAGCTTTTATTTAATGCATTAGACTGCATGTGAAATAGGTTGCACAAAGACATACTGCATTGCATTTGCATTGATTATTTATATGATGTGAATTTATGATGATGGAATTCGGTAATTTATAACTCAGATCATGCTTGCCTCATCATGTTTAGACTGCACTGGGCTAGGATGATATTCATTACCCAGTACTGCGCCCCTTACCAACAGGGGGAAAGGTGTTGGACAACCCGTGGCAGAGACCGATGTGTTAGTTCCGGGATGCCATCTTCTGTCCCATGTTAGCGGGTCCCTAATTCCGCCGGGAATAAACAGCAGGGTTGGTCATTTGGGGTCTGCTCGGGGTCCGATGTGTTAGTTCCGAATCGGCGGGTCCTCACCGTGGTAGAATGGTTTCGCTCGGGTGACCGAAGGGTTAGTTCCGGGACCGAGGTTAGCATCTACCACTAGTAGTAGTACTTATACCCCATGAGACTTAGTATCTGTGCTAGGAACATGTTAGTTTAGCACATGCATCATGGATTTATTGTGTTTGTATGCTTGTACCCCCCCTTACTGGGCTCAGTTGAGAGCTCACCCCTGTGGATATCCTTATTTTTCAGGTGATTTAGTTACTTCTAATGTTGGATTTGCGGCGCTGGAGTTTGAAGTGCACGATACTTCGTGCGCACGTGATGATTGGGCAACCTCCTGATCTTGGCCTGATAGCCCAGGCTACCTCCCCACTCTTTTATGCTTTATAAATGCTTTATATAGTTATAGACTAGTTTCTTGTATACTTTTACTCTGTGTTACCTTTGAGAACTGTATAGTTGTATCACAAACCTTATCATTTATATAAATGAAATATCATTTAGATTTCTCTTCTAATGATGTTATCTCTATTAATTAAATTGTTTCCGCTGCCTCTGATTACTGTATCTGTGAGTAATGATTGTGAATAAGGTACTGCACTTGTGATCCTTGGGGATTGGTTGGATGTCAGAGACATCCCGCCACACTTGGCCCTTAATAACCGGGCCGGGGTGTGACACATTCTGTTAATTAGGTAGACAGCTGTTTCAAAGGCAAAGTGCCAAAAATGTCTAGGAACAGACCCATGAGCAGGGCTGCAGGTTTGAGCTTCGATTGGTTGAATAAGGTGAAGTGCACCAGCTGGAGCGGGACCTTTAGGAATGGGCTTAGGCCTGTTAAAAATTCAACAAAAAAAGACATCAGAAAACAACCTAAATGAATAAGCAACGAAGAGAAAAGAGGAAGAAGGAAGAAATTCAATTAATGCGTCGATCAAAAAACCCAATTGTCCCAAGAAGTAACGACGAAGTAATTTCCCTCAGGACTGAAACAAGGGCTTTTAACTCTGCACCATAGGAAAGAACAAAGATTATTAAATTGCATGCAGTTAAACATGGGAGAAACCACTGTGATGGCCGCTATAGTAAGGGAGGGAATGGGGGTAGAAGAAGATGTGCAGGACAGGCTTGTTTTCCTGAATCAATTTCTTCTACCTTCAGTTCTGATGTTTTCAAAATTGAGCGGAACTTCTTTCTTCTTCTATGGTTGGGTTAATCTGGTCTCGAAAACAGGAGGAGGGCTTTCGTTGGTGTATAAGAAGAACCACCTCCTCAGCTTCGAAGAAGGAGTTGAAGTGACATTGATGATGGAAGCAGAAAAATGGTTTGGTCTTCTGTAATTCGGAGGGGAGAGCAGGTTGCGGCGAGTATAGAGGGAAGCGAATCTTAACAGAGTTTGTCTAATGACTCTAGGATTTTTTCCGGTCAAGGTTTTAATAGTTCAGAACTTGTACAGGAGCGGAGTGCTTACCTGAGAGTGAGAGAGGGAAAAATGAAAGCATTTAGAATCGATTTGAAAGAGAGGGAACGAAATAATGGTAGAGACAGGTGCGTACATACTCGCATGCGGCGATTGTAGGGCTGGAGGGGAATGGTTCCAAAACTTGGAGGCGTAACGCGTTGAAGCTCAAGGGGTTCATGTTGAAACGATCAAGGTGGCTGCTTGGTTTGGCTCTATAACTGGGTAGGGGTAGGGCCCTTGATTGATTTTGTGGATAACGGCATGCTAGTTGACTTGGATCTGTGTGTGAAGGATGCGCTGGATGAGGAAGGGAACTGGAGGGAGGACATTTTAGGCATCATTGATTCTGACGCAGTCCGGAACAGCATCACCCTGGGGAATTTTGTGCTCTCTGACAGGGAGGACGTTATGGTGTGGTCCCTTGCCAGCGATGGGTGCTTCACTACTAAGTCGGTTTGGCATGAGGTCCAGTAGGGTTATCCTAGGTCCCCTTCGCCAAATGGATATGGAATCAAGTGTTGCCCACTAAAATGGCTTTCTTCTCTTGGCAACTTCTCACTGGCAGGATTCCCATGGATGAGTCCCTCATGGCTCTTAGTATCCCCCTAGCATCCAGATGCAATTGTTGTGGTCAGCCAAGGAAGGAAACGACAGATCATGTCCTAGGTTCGGGTGTTATGGCCGTAAAGGTCTGGCTCTTCTTTTCCAAGCTTCTAGACATCCCTTTCCTGCCCTCTCAGGATGTTAGGAGTCGAATGGCTCTGTGGCATGAGACAGCAGGATGTGGAAGCCTCAGTGATTATATAACAGAGATTATGCCTGCCTTAATTTGTTAGGAGCTTTGGAAGGAGAGGAACAACAGAAGCCATGGGGAGAGACGGCGCGCTACGAGAACCATTATTGAGGGGATTAGAACCTGGGTCAAGAAGGTGAGCCTACCCTCCAAGATAGGGCGGCAGGGATCCGCCAGGGACGATTTAATTCTCCAATGGTTTGGTATCTTGGCCCCACCGATAAAGCTGAAATGCCCCCGTCCCATCTACTGGTGCCCCCCTTTCGATCAGTTAAACTGAATGTGGATGGCACTTGCAAAGGAAATCCCGGTCGGGGTGGAGGAGGGGGGTGATTAGGGACAGGAATGGAGTGGTGCTGGCAGCCTTTGCTAATTTTTACGGAGACTGCACAAACTCATTAGCAGAGCTCAGAGCCCTGAGAGATGGGCTGCGGCTGTGCCAGGACCTCCAGTTGATGGAGGTGGTGGTTAACTCTGATTCAGCCAACACAGTTAGAATGGTAACTCAAAAGAAGTGCATACTATGGAAGGGTTGGTACTGGTTCAACGAAGCTTTGAAGCTGATCTCCAAGACTCATGCTCAAGTGGCCTTTGCGTTTTGCGAAAGCAATAGAGCAGCGGACTGGATGGCTAATCACGCTTGTGATTGGGTTTCTCGGTCACGTACCACCAAGGCAGGTTGCCAGGTGGGAGCTTTGCAGGTATCATTAGAGAGGACAAGGCAGGAATGGCTTGCTTTAGATTTTAATGTGCAGGTTTTATCTTGTATAGGGAGTGGGATTTTCCCTTCTAAGGGTTGTGAGCGCTGTTAGCTTTGGGCTGAGGTAAGGTGGTATGTCCCCCTCCTGTATTCTTTGATTTTTTATTGGATATGAATAAAAGATAGGGGCTGTCCCGGGTCCCAGATAAGTTCGGGGTAAAAAAAAAAAAAAGATGTAAATCATTGTTATACGGACACAGCTCCAGCCTTAGTTTGGTCACATTTGCCTTGGAAAAGAGTAATGGCTATAAAGAACTCTCAATCTTTTTTCAGCCCTTTCTACATCTTCAAAAATGATATTTAAAAAATCTGATCCTTCCTATATTGCTTCTGATGAACAAAGAAAGAGAGGGAGAAGATAAAATAGAGTTGATTTGAAATGGAGCAAACCAAAAATGGTCAATGGAAAACATTTATATAGAGGAGGTGACATCAGAGATACATGCCAACTGTAGTTTCATACGACTCGTGTATGTAAGCTGCATAATCACCACACACAATTTTACATACATCTTGCCAGGCCAACTAAGGATTTTAATCTCAAATTGGTTCCAAAAATCCTACCAAGTTTCACAGATATAACGAAATGCATAAAGATTATATTATGATCTTTATTTAGAAATAGCGCAAATTAGAATGTGCATTGCGAGGGAATGATTAAAAAATAAAGAAGAGAAAAGAGGAAGAAGGAAGAAATTCAATTATGGAGGCGATCAAAAAACCTGGTTGTCCCATCCACCAAAGGGGGGGAACAAAACTGCAAACCCAATTGGAAGTAGTGCCAATACCTGTAAATCCAAAGCCAAAGTTCTCAATTAGAACGTTTTCCATGTGGGTTAACACGAGAATTGAGAATGATTTCTATATCGCTTCTAATAATACTCTGTTTTCCAAATAAAACAGGTGAACTTACAGGGACATGGGAGTCTCTGGCACTTCTCTTGGGATCAGTAGCAGAGAAAACAGTATAGACAAGGACGAAGGTGCCAATAATTTGAGCTGCAAAACCTACACCTTTTCTATAGCCATCAGCGATCTTGTTCGCCCCACCACCACAATGCACATAGTAAGACTTTTGGAAGGCCTTTACTAGCCCTACACCACACATTGCACCCAAGCATTCTGCCACGATGTACATCACAGCACGGATTAGCGACACTTTACAGGCTAAGAAAAGCCCAAACGTCACTGCTGGGTTAATATGCCCTCCTGTAAACACAAACACACACAACTGTTTATAATCAAATTGTAAACAACAGAAAACAGAGAAAGAAGCAAAAAAAATGGATTACCCACCAGAGATGGCGGTGCAGTAAACGAGGATGAAAATCATGAAACAAAACCAGATATCAAAGTTATGTCCTGTATGATAAGAGAAAATTTGAGCAGCGGTAATGAGGTGCCAAGCGTCGAGAAGGAAATAAAAAGAATACCAAAACATTAAAAACAAATAAGAAAATAGTAATGAGTTTGAGTTACAGTGAAGCAGTCTTGAATGAAATGAAAATGGCAGTGGCTAGTGATGCAGGTCCGAGTGAAGTAGAGAACCTCAACAAGAAAACCTCAGCGTTTCGACGACGACGATGATGGCTTCTCAGTCTCAAATTTTTTTGGAAGTGTAGGGCTGCAGGTTTGAGCTTCGATTGGTTGAATAAGGTGAAGTGCACCAGCTGGAGCCGGACCTTTAGGGTTGGGCTTGGGCCTGTTAAAAATTCAACAAAAAAAAAACATCAGAAAACAAGAAATTTGAGGTACCTTCCAAGTACTTTAATCAATTAATAGTATCCATGGTAGAGCATGTTGAAGCATGTTGACAATTATCTAATTCACTTTGCCAATCATAATCCTAGTATCTAACACAGTAACAAAAGTTTAAACCTAACCTGAGTTGAAAATTATCTAATTCACATTGCCAATCATAAGACAGAAAGGAAACGCCAATGTAAAACATTGAACCAGCCAAATTCGACCCCACCAGGTAAGCTTAAGCTTGGATTTAAGCTAAATAAAGAACCACTATCATTCCCAATCTTGCCCAATCATCCATCTCAAGATCATTATCCCTGCTACACTCAATTATGCACATGTTTTTTTTCATCTCCTAACAATGAGTTCCGAAAAGTAATGCTGTTCTTAAATCCATGAAAGTTCACCTTCAGCTTGAACAGAATACAGCCATCAAATAATACACCCAAAGTTCCTCCTCTGCATCTGTCCAGTTCAAATTCCAACTGAAAACACCATCTCCATCTGAAATTTTTTTGCAGTGCAAGGCTTCAGGTTTGAGCTTTGACTGCTTGAATAATGAAGTGTACTAGGTGGAACCGGACCTTTAGGGTTGGGCTTGGGCCTGTTAAAAATTTAAAAAAAAACCCTCGGGACTGAAACCAAATTTGTTGGAGGTTGAACAACCTGTATCAAGCAAAACATTAGAAAACAATCTAAACCAGTAAGCAAAGCATAGACATACTAGTAGCAGTAGATTGTGATCTTCACTTCAAAATAGCACAAATTAGAACAAGCATTGTGAGGGAATGACTAAAAAATAAAGAAGAGAAAAGAGGAAGAAGGAAGAAATTCAATTGCGGCGGCAATCAAAAAACCTGGTTGTCCCAACCACCAAGGGGGGGGGGAACTGCAAACCCAATTGGAAGTGGTGCCAATACCTGTAAATCTCAAGCAAAAGTTCTCAATTAGAACGTTTTCCATGTGGGTTAACAAGAGAATTGAGAATGATTTCCATATCACTTCTAATAATACTCTGTTTTCCAAGTAAAACAGGTGAACTTATGGGGACATGGGAGTCACTGGCACTTCTCTTGGGATCAGTAGCAGAGAAAACACTGTAGACAAGGATGAAGGTACCAATAATTTCAGCTGCAAAGCCCACACCTTTGCTGTAGCTATCGGCGATCTCGTTCGCCCCACCACCATACTGCACATAGTAAGACTTTTGGAAGGTCTTTACTAGCCCTACTTCTCACATTGCACACAAGCATTGTGCCACCATGTACATCAGAGCATGGATTAGTGACACTGTACACACACACACACACAATTATTTATAATCAAATTGTAAACAACAGAAAACAGAAAAAGAAGAAAAAAAATGGATTAACCACTGGAGATACCGGCGGTGCAGTAAATGAGGATGAAGATCATGAAACAAAACTAGAGGCGGATTTTTCTTGGCGGCGGCAATGGTAGTATAGGCGCTTCCCATGTGGGGAGGGGCATTTGCGCAATAAAGAGGCATTGTGAGAACAAAAGGCTCCGTAGAGGTGGATTATTCTTGGCAGCTCTGGAGTTGGCTTCTGCAACTGCAAAGCATAGATGATTTCAACGACGGGAGAGAAATTGGATTCTGACAAATATGGAACCGGTCCTTAATATGCTTGCTTCTAGAGCTCAATGAAGATAAAAGGGAGAAAAGAAGAAGGAAACGCGAAAAGATTAGATTACGATCTTCACTTAAAAATAGCACAAATTAGAATAACTAAAAAGTAAGGAAGATAAAAGAGGAAGAAGGAAGAAAGTCAATTGAGGCAATGATCAAAAAACCCGGTTGTCCCAAGAAGTAGCAACGAGGTAATTTCCCTCGGGACTGAAACTGAGGCTCATAACCAAATTTGTAGGAGGTTGAACAACTTGCATCAAGCAAAACATCAGAAAACAACCTAAACAAGTAAGCAAGCATGAAAATTTATCCCATATGGGTTCTCTATAGAGAGAAAGAGCTGCACCTTGGCAAAGAAAAATCAATTTATCCAATGTTTTTGGATGGAGAACGTTTAACTTATTGGTGCACTTCTTTAACCAACCAAAAATTTCCCTCACCTATTAAAAGAATTTGGACAGTGGCCTTTGCTGGTAGCGTAACTCAACATGGAAAGTACCTAGATGAGGTCTCTGTGAGAAGAGGGAGAGGGGGAGAGAGCATTTCTGACTTGGGAAGGAATGAAATGGGCGTGTATGACTGACTGGAGTGACTGCCTCAACCCCAGAATTCCTGAGAAATAGTAAAGTTTCACAGATAAAAGGAAATGCGTAAAGATGAGATTACGTCTTCACTTCAAATTAGCACAAATTAGAATGAGCACTGCGAGGGAATGACTAAAAATAAAGAAGTGAAAAGAGGAAGAAGGAAGAAATTCAATTGTGGCGAGGATAAAAAAACCTAATTGTCCCAAGAAGTAGCGACGAGGTAATTTCCGTCGGGACTGAAAGTAAGGCTAGTAACCGAATTTGTAGGAGGTTGAACAACCTGTATCAAGCAAAACGTTAGAAAACAACCTAGACGAGTAAGCAAAGGATCGAAATACTGGTGGCAGTAGATAAGCTTCAAGATCAATATTCAAGAAAGGGAAAAAGTGAGAGAAAAATGAAGCGATCCTCTGCAAATGCAATATTAGACATTGTTGTTAAGAAGGGAAAATTATTGAGAAGCATGACTTTGAAGCTATCGTATCAGTACGGAAAAAAAGGGGTAAAATAGTAAAAAAATAATAATTTTTTTTAACTATTTAACCTACTTCTCAACAGCAGTGCACAAATACTGGAGGACCTTATTTTTACTGTTGAGAAGCATGAATTTGAAACTACCGTGTCTGCCCTTGCTGCTCTCCAAAGGTGCTGCTAATGAACAATAGCCACAAGTCAATAGAAAGAAAGGTTTCTGTAAGAAAAAGCTTGACAGGAATGTACTTTGTTACCTGAGTACATGAAACTTTCTCTCTTTTTTTATAATTCTGATTTTTCCTTTTTTTAAGCTGTCCCTTTCCCCCACTGTGCTCCTTTCTTCTTCCCAGCCATATGCAACATTTAGCCGCTCTTGCAACTGGAAGTGGTTTATACAAATCATCCATAAAAGTAAGGGTAAATTACATGTAAGGTGCCCAATATTTGATTAAAGTACCTATGAGGTACCTCAAGTTTTAAAAGGGATGTTTGGGGTTCTTTGTGACCTAGTCCTACCCAAAATTGAATATTTTCCCAAATTTTCCCTTTTAACATTTCACCCACTCCCATCTCTGCCCTCTGCACTCCCACCCCAGTGTTACGAATCAATCTCACTGTCTCTCTTCCGTTCCCTCTCTCACTCGGCAACTTGGAAGTTGGAACGGTGGTGCATATCAGTACTGCAACCAACACACTAACCCCTCTCTTCTCCATGACATGTTGAGAGTAAAGGAAAGCCATAGAGATCTTTGAATGGGGATATAGTAACCACAAAACAGTAAGCAGAACATCCCTCTAACTTTATTTGACAGAAAAACCAGAGGTGCATGCTTTGGCTTGATATCACAGACGATGACATGGTACTTTGTTGACGACCAAGACGCCTAACTCCAACACGAATGTAATTCTCCATTCTCCCCCTACATAATCAGTCAGTAAAAATACGAAGTATAACTACTCAAAATCCTGAAAATCGGAAAGCGGAGAGAAGAAGTGATCATATTAAAGCCCTCTGCTGAAATACCTCAGGAAAACAAAAGCATCCCGCAACCAATCTCTTAGAAGTGACAAACGTACTCCATTCCGTTGTAAGCAAATGCCTGCGGGGTTGACCTGGTACATTCAATTTGAAAGAGGTAGGACTCCTCAGTCATTTACACGTCTGCATACCATCATGTCTAATACTATTCGGAATGGAAAGTTTAGCGGAGAGAAGAAGTGATCATATTAAAGCCCTCTGCTGAAATACCTCAGGAAAACAAAAGCATCCCGCAACCAATCTCTTAGAAGTGACAAACGTACTCCATTCCGTTGTAAGCAAATGCCTGCGGGGTTGACCTGGTACATTCAATTTGAAAGAGGTAGGACTCATCAGTCATTTACTTGTCCGCATACCATCATGTTTAATACTATTCAGAATGGAAAGTTTAGCTTTGATTTGTTTGACAATGTATCTGAAATAACTTGGACATCAATAACTACAACCAACCAAAATGTAATTTTGCCATAAAAGAAAACAGAAAAACGCAACTGCAGGTACCTCTGAAGATATGCGTAAATCGCCACTCGTAACCATGAAGATCCTTTGCAGTCAATTCCTGGATTGGAGTTGGCGGGTTCATATCCTTCAAGAAAGAAAACCACTAAAGGAAGTGAAGTACAAAGAAACAACAAAATAGAATGAAAAATACCAATGGAGGAAGGCATACGTTAGCATGTTTCCAAAGAACAGAGAAGCTGCCATAAGTACTTATATCAGATGCAGTTAAAATCTTGCAGAAAGAGTGAACGGTAGGTCGCGGAGGTTCAGGAGTGCTTGGATCAGGGCTTCTGGGCTCACTTTGCTGTACAAATTATATCAGAAAACTTTAAATTAAATTTTTTCCATTTGCAACTTCACAATTGTTCACGGGTCGAAATTTGAAAAGTAAGTCTTACATCTGCTTCAGGTTGTAAGGTAATTTAAGCATAAACTTCATTTTTCGTCTTGTTCAGCCTGGAAATAGTAGAAATCAACAAAAATACAAAACACCAAAGAGAGAAAGAGAGGCGAATTTACAAAGAGGAATGCCAGCAACTCAATGTGTATAACACGACAAAGGATCTTCAAAGGAAGATTAAAGATAGGAATTTGCTGATTAAATTCCTGGTTCGTCGATGCTTCTAGCTGTAAAATTTCAAACGGGAAAAAATAAAGGGAATAAAAATTCATGTTAGATAGGAAGAAAGATAGAGGAAGAAAAAAAGAGTTTGATTCCAGAAACGAGAAACAGAAAAAAAAGAGCTCACATTTAAAAGAAATAGAGAATCACTCACTTGTTCCCACCATTACAATCTGTTTTTCTCCCTCAAAGTGGCCTTGGGATAACACCGGTTCCGATGTGAGTCAGCTCCGGGAGACATCAATTCCACACCTGAATCCGGTGACTTCTCCCATAAAGGAACTGAGGATGCTTCAGCTCAATGGATTGTGACCTTCGTTTTCTCCTAACTGTGACTTCATCAATTTCAACCAGATTTCGACATGAATTCTGGGTTGAAAATAGTGAGAAGCGCAGCTTAAAGAGATGGGTGGTTCTGATAGATAGAAGTACCTTCTATACTACGTAAACCCAACGTTAGTTTATACAAGGGGGTGGGGGGGCGGTGGTCTAAGGGGAAGGAGCGGGTGGTTGCAGCAGGGTGAAAGAGGTGGTGGAGGTGGAGGAGGTGAAGGTGAAGGTGAAGGTGAGGCCAGGAGTGGGGTTGAGAGGGTAAAATTGGAAATATCTTCGGTTTGGAGTAGGGCTAAGTTCACAAGGAACCTCATATGTTACTTTTGAAATTTGAGGTACCTCCCAAAGTACTTTAATCAAATAATAGTATCCATGGTAAAGCATGTTGAAGCATGTTGAAAATTATCTAATTCACATTGCCAATCATAATAATACTATTTAACACAGGAACAACAGTTTGCACCTAACCTGAGTTGAGAATTATCTAATTCACATTGTCAATCATAAGACAGAAAGGAAACTCCAATGTAAAACATTGAACCAGCCAAATTTGAGCCCGCCAGGTAAGCTTAAGCTTGGATTTAAGCTAAGGAAACAGTGTAGACAACGACGAAGGTACCAATAATTTCAGCGGCCAAACCTACACCTTTGCTGTAGCCATCGGCGATCTCGTTCGCCCCACCACCATAATTCAAATCCTGTGCTTACCAATATCTGGAATCTCCTGCCCTCTATTCAAAGAAGGCCCCATCATAGGGAAGACTGTGTCACTTGGCTACCAAATTCTTCGGGTTCTTTCAGTTCCAAAGCTGCTTGGGATCTAATTCGGACTTGTCATCCTCTTGTCCCTTGGAGGAAGCTTGTTTGGTTCAAACACCACATTCCCCGGCACTGCTTTACAGTCTAGAGAGTTTTCTCTAACTGCCTTCCAACACAGTCCTTTCTTCGGCACCGGCACATCTCTGTCCCCCCTAATTGTGGTCTTTGTTGGAGTGGGATGGAGGACTCCAATCATCTTTCTTTGATTGCCCTTTCTCCTGCTCTGTCTGGAAAGGTATTCTTGCAAAATGCTGTCCAAGAAATCGTTGGATTCTTCCTTCGACAAAGAATGGATTTGGGTTGACATGTCTTTTGGTGGTTCATCCCTTTGTGATGTGGTGGGAAAGTTGGGTTTTGGTGCTGCGATAAATCATATTTGGATGGAGCGAAATCTTCGGAAATGGACCTCCAAATCTCGATCTCTCAATCAGATTTGGGATTCCATCTCTTTTGAAATTAAAACCAAGCTTAGTTCGGTTGCTCCCTCTACTTGTAATGACACCCCAAGGAACAAGCTCATTGTTGATTCCTGGGGCCTTCCCTCTATTTCTCTTCGAGCTGTGGGCTCCTCTGTTTGAGGCTTAGGCTGTTGTGTTGTTTTCTCCCTCCTATTTGAGGGTTGTAGTTTCATACGACTCGTGTACGTAAGCTGCATAATCACCACGCACAATTTTACATACATCTTGCCAGGCCAACCAAGGATTTTAATCTCAATTTGGTTCTAAAAAACCTATCAAGTTTCCCACATATAACGAAATGCGTAAAGATTAGATTACGATCTTCACTTCAAAATAGCACAAATTAGAATATGCAATGCGAGGGAATGACTAAAATATAAAGAAGAGAAAAGAGGAACAAGCAAGAAATTCAATTGTGGAGGCAATCAAAAAACCTGGTTGTCCCACCCACCAAAGGGGGGAACAAAACTGCAAACCCAATTAGAAGTGGTGCCAATACCTGTAAATCCGAAGCAAAAGTTCTCAATTAGAACGTTTTCCATGTGGGTTAACAAGAGAATTGAGAATGATTTCTATATCGCTTCTAATAATATTCTGTTTTCCAAGTAAAACAGGAGAACTTACAGGGACATGGGAGTCTCTGGCACTTCTCTTGGGATCAGTAGCAGAGAAAACAGTGTAGACAAGGATGAAGGTGCTGATAACTTGAGCTGCAAAACCCACACCTTTTCTGTAGCCATAAGCGATCTCGTTCGCCCCACCACCATACTACACATAGTAAGACTTTTGGAAGGCCTTTACTAGCCCTACACCACACATTGCACCCAAGCATTCTGCCATGATGTACATCACAGCACGGATTAGGGACACTTTATGGGCTAAGAAAAGCCTAAACGTCACTACTGGGTTAATATGCCCTCTTGTAAACAGAAGCACACACAACTGTTTATAATCAAATTGTAAACAACAGAAAACAGAGAAAGAAGCAAAAGAATGAATTACGCCCCAGAGATGGCGGTGCAGTAAACGAGGATGAAGATCATGAAACAAAACCAGAAATCAAAGATATGTCCTGTATGATAAGAGAGAATTTGAGCAGTGGTCATGAGGTGCAAAGCGTTGAGAAGGAAATAAAACGAATACCAAAAAATTAAAAACAAATAAGAAAATAATGATGAGTTCGAGTTACAGTGAAGCAGTCTTGAATGTAATGAAAATGGAGGTGGCTAGTGATGCAAGTCCGAGTGAAGTAGAAAACCTCAACAAGAAAACCTCAGTGTTTCGACGACAACGATGATGGCTTCTCCATCTCAAAATTTTTTTGCACTGCAGGACTGCAGGTTTGAGCTTTGATTGGTTGAATAGGTAAAGTGCACCAGCTAGAGCCGGACCTTCAGGGTTGGGCTTGGGCCTGTTAAAAATTCAACAAAAAAAAACATCAGATAACAACCTAAACGAGTAAGCATCGAAGAGAAAAGAGGAAGAAGGAAGAACTTCAATTGAGGCGGCGATCAAAACACCCGGTTGTCCCAAGAAGTAGAGACGATGTAATTTCCCTCGTGACTGAAACAAGATCTTTGAACTCTGTGCCATAGGAAAGAACAAAGATTATTAAATTGCAAGCAGTTAAACATAGAAGAAACCACTGTGATGGCTGCTATAGTAAGGGAGGGAATGGGGGTAGAAGATGATGCACAGGACAGGCCTGGTGCGTATCTTTGGCGCCACACCTTCCCTATTTAATAATAAATATCTCCCATAAATTTCTTCCTTGGAATATCCATTTTACCCACTATTTTGTGTCACTCATTCAAGAAAAAGAAGGTTAGGCCGATGCAATGAACAAAAGCATGCCAAATTAACATACCAAAAAAGATACTTGCTAAGCCCTTCTAACCAGTACAAGATAATCGAGAAAGGGATAAGGGATGATGCAAGTATGCCCCCCCCCCACTCGCAAAAATTCTCTCTTATAGCATATATTTCATAAGAAAATCCCCAAAATTTGATGAGCTATAGATTATAATAATTTATTGGTTGCAAAAGATGCAACCAACTTGGTTCCTCAAAATATCATTAGATCTAAGAGATAATTTGCTTATAAAATATTGTTCATAAGGACTCTTGTATGTAGCAAAATTCTATCCCTTCTTAAATGACCAGGATTGCAAACAACCAGAACAAAATGGTCCAGCACCCAGTTCAGTTTAAAAAAAATATTGTTATCAAAGAGAAATTCATTTTGAATCAGCAGAAATGAAGCTCACCAAATTAAGATGAAATAAAAAAGGTGATCAAATTCATACCTGCTGGGAATGCAAGGTGATAGATGCTAAAGAAATTACATGAGCCAGAATCAACAATGACCCAACAGTTGCCTTCGCAACAACCTATAGATGGAAGCTTCTCCAGTGTCATTGCCATCAAATCAAACAAGCATCACCAATCTAGAAGAAGCCAACTCAAAAATAGATTATTTGGCACAACAAAAACCCCAAAGAGAAATTAGGACTACCCCAAAAACAACATGCAATGAATATGCATAGAACTTACTCCTTTAGCAATTTCCAATAGGCAGTCTTCAATGAAGGTCGGGACTGAAATGTTCAAGTTTGACTCTTGCTGTCCTACCAATTCAACTGTTGCCTGAAGAGACTTCCTCAAATGCCCGCATAGACCACTGATAATCCCAATTTCAAAGACTACGACTCGTGTTGTGAGTTGTCAAGCCAAAGCGTTAGCAAACAGAACAATATCAGATTTAATTTGCGGATCATGTGTAACATTTTTGTGATCCAGATGTCGAATGACAGCAGTTAGAATCAACTGTTCATTTCCTGTATGTAAGCAAAGGAGAGAGAACCAAAATTGTTTGGAGTAAAAATAAGCAAATATTATAAGATTCAGATAAGAAAGAAATATTTGGAGGGGGAATAAGTCGGATACAGAGATGTACAAACATGAAATGTGAGAATTTCAAATGAGAATAATGATGTGGTTATACCTAAAAATCAATGCTTAGAAATTAAAATATAAGACTCACAAGGAACAGGACGAAATAGAACCAGGAAGCCTAATGCTCAACCCTACTGTATGATCACCGAGCAACAATAAAGATAAAAATAAATAAATAAATGAGGTAACAAATACGTAAGAAATGAACAATAGGTAGATAATTATATAAATTTGGGCCACATTATTTGTAAGTAAATATAACTAATGAATAAAAGAGATGGTACAGAAGTTTGGATAGGATTGTTAAAACTGTCTCACATGAGCTTCTGAAACAGTAACTTAAATAAACGGAATGCCTCTGTGCAGCCAAAAGAAAAGGTTGTGGCAGTGATGAGGTCCAAAAAATATCTACCTAGTGGTTAAAGACTTAAAGAAAAATTTTCCATAGCAATTAAAGAGAAGATTCAAAGTTACTTTATGTCTGCATAGCTTGTCTCTCTTCTAATAAATTTTTTTTATTTATAAAAAAAAAAAGGGGAATGCATGGGAGAGAAAGAGAGAAATAAAACATCAAATTGAAAGTTAATATTGTCAATAAGCAGCTTCCTGCATATCGTGAAGAGTTTCATATCAGAAGCCTAATTACAAATCATCTGTAAAACTCCTACATCATCCTACTGGCAAAAATATATCAATATCTCACATCAAGTAGAATAAAAAAGAAGTTTTAGCGAGAGAGAGAATAGAAAAGGCACCAAAATACCTGCAGTGTCCATAAAGTAGCACATATCAGACAGAACAACCATAGCTAACCCCTGCCGAGGAACCCAGTGCTTCCCATTTGCAAAGTAAGCGAACATTGGATCTCAAACCTGGTGCATTGTCGTACTCTCCTTGGCCAATCTACTATTTTGTGGACACAAATTTGAACCCATATTTCTGAATTTTCAATCTCTTCTCTGTTGTGCAAGTAAACCAATGTATTAACCACAGTACACTACATTTTTTTTTTTATCTTTGGATGAATGGAAAGAAACAAGGTCCATCAGAAAAATGCATAATGAATCAAGAATATGATACTGAAGGACCTCATTTTTGGAGTTAAACATGTATGGTTGCTCATTATTACTGAGTCAATAGAGGGCAATCTTTTTTTTCTCATCTTGGCCTAAGGTAGCTCAGGCTCAGATCACTGCCAACACCCACAACAACCCTTGCTTCACATCTAGCTACTTCATCAACCCAATTGTGATCTGGCTCCCCCCTTTCACCATCATCTACAAGATTTATATCTGGTTCGTAGTTATCCAATGTGGCATGCACAATCTGCGCAAAGTATAAATCCTTCAATCAAAAGAAATTCATGATTGAGGAACCCAATTAAATTTAATATAGCCAAAATTTTGACATGTAAAAACAGAAGCTTAAATTGTAAGTATTTTCACAAGTAGAGAGACTTGATGATCAGACTTGGATATATAAATGAATGCGCATACTTTAAACATAACTTGCTAAGGGTTTACAAACTGTTGATCCTATGTAACTACCATTACATGTGTTAGCATTAGACGCAGATAATGTTAGATGGATATATATCAAACTCAATGATCTCCTAGAACTAAATGCAGGTAATTGATTGGTTGCAAAAGATGCAACCAACTTGGTTCCTCAAAATATCATTAGATCTAAGAGACAATTTGTTTATAAAATATTGTTCATAAGGACTCTTGTATGTAGCAAAATTCTATCCCTTCTTAATTGACCAGGACTGCAAACTACCAGAACAAAATTGTCCAACACCCAGTTCAGTTTAAAAAATATTGTTATCAAAGAGAAATTCATTTTGAGTCAACAGAAATGAACAACACCAAATTAAGATGAAAATAAAAAAGGTGATCAAATTCATACCTGTTGTGAAGGCAAGGTCACAGATGCTAAAGAAATTACATGAGCCAGAATCAACAATGACCCAACAGTTTCCTTTGCAACAGAACCCATAGATGGAAGCTACTCCAGTGTCATTGCCATTAAATCAAACAGTGGTCGAGCATGACCATTCTAGAAGAAGCCAACTCTTTTGAGCACCTTTGTTCAAGATACTTGGCAATCTACAGCAACGAAAAGGAAACAAAAATAAACTCCAAGTAGAAGCCATTGATATGCAAATAACAAACGAAGGTTAAATTATGTTGAAAGAAGGAGTACCATAGAAATTCGGAGGGGGTTCTTGGCAGCATATTCACACAATTTAACAATTTTCTGTTCATTTGGAGCACCCTTCTATAAAATTACACAGCAAGACATCATATCCGGGATGTTAAAATGATAAGTAGGACTACTCTGATTTTATAACAACATGTAACAAGAAGATAGATGTGTCTATCTCAAACAAGGATACAAGACATCCAACATGACAACCCTACAAACTAGATAAGAAAACACATCTGTATATGTACTCTCTCTCTCTCTCTCTTTCTTATCTGGTAAAGTCAGTGTTTGTATCACAAAATCATGTGGTACCTTTCAATTCAGAAGAGCTCAGAAGGAACCTTCCTCAGCCACTTAACTGCAGATATTTCAGCCTTGCCTCAGCTACCTCATCAGTTGGATTAATCATTCCACATCAAAGGAAATGGAAAGTAAAAATATAAGAGGAAACAGAGATTCCTTTTTCTTTTGTAAAAGGACATCAAAATCACTTTTATATGTTGTATAAATTCAGATTCTTGGTCCATTTGGCCAAGCAAGCATGAAGTCCTACAGAAGGTTCAACCAAATTACTTGATTCACAATATGATCTACCTGGCTTCAATCTCTGAAATTTTCACAAGCAATAACTGCTCCCTTTGAGATGCAGCTGTTTCAACCTGTCAATTGAGAAAATATAGAACAATTTGCACTTAACTTGCCCTCAAATGAGACATACATAAAGAGAACTATAACACAGAATTAATATTAGAAAGAAAGAATTGAACAGTTCCATCATGCTTCAGAGCTTATAGAGAGCATTGGAAAATAAAATTTCACATAGAGCTGCTATTGAGACCTAATATAATAGGCAAACATATCGCATGTAATTCTTTTAATAAGAAAAAGAATACTAAGTAAACCAGTGATCAGCTGTTGCTTTAAAGTACTAGTGAGTTTATTAAAGAAGAGGAAACAGATTGATAACAGCAGTTTTCTGGTAGGAATAACGATGAAAACTCGGATCATAACAATAATAATAATAATAAAATCCATCCTTGCCTAGGGAGTCCACCGAATCATTAGTGGAAGTTGGGAAACCCAAGAATGATACACTTGATGCAGCCGTCTACCCCCCTGGTTTCTCTAAAATGTCACATATTGTCAAGGAATCTCTTACCCATGACCTCCAGCCTAAAACATTGTTAGAAGCACCCTAGCTTACCACATTAATAGAATTAAGGTTCTTCATTATTCTAGCTAAATAGATGTTAATCATTGTTATACGGACACAGCTCCAGCCTTATTTTGGTCACTACATGCAATGAATATGCATAGCACTTGCTCCTTTAGCAATTTCCAATAAGCGGTCTTCAATGAAGGTCGGGAGTGAAATGTTCAAGTTTGACTCTTGCTGTCCTACCAATGCAACTTTTGCCTGAATAGAATTCCTCAAATGCCTGCATAGATCACTGATAATCCCAATTTCAGAGACTACGGCTCGTGTTCTGAGTTGTCGAGCCAAAGCGTTAGCAATCTGAACAATATCAGATTTAATTTGGGGATCATGTGCAACATTTTTGTGATCCAGATGTCGAATGACAGCAGCTAGAATCAACCAAAATTGGAGTAAAAATAAACAAATATTATAAGATTCAGATAAGGAAGAAATATTTGGAGGGGGAATAAGTCGGGTACAGAGATGTATAAACATGAAATGTGAGAATTTCAAATGAGAATAAAGATGTGGTTAAACCTAAAATTCAATGCTTAGAAATTAGAATATAAGACTCACAAGCAACCAGACCAAATAGAACCAGGAAGCCCAATGCTCAACCCTACTGTATGATACCCGAGCAACAATAAAGATAAAAATAACTCAATAAATGAGGTAAGAAATACATAAGAAATGAACAATGGGTAGATAATTATATATTTGGGCCACATTATTTGTAAGTAATTATAACTAATGAATAAAAGAGATGGTACAGAAGTTTGGATAGGATTGTTAAAATTGTCTCACATGAGCTTCTGAAACGGTAACTCAAATAAATGGAATGCCTCGGTGTGGCCAAAAGAAAAAGTTGTGGCAGTGATGAGATCCAAAAAATATCTACATAGTTGGTTAATGACTTAAAGAAAAATTTTCAATAGCAATTAAAGAGAAGATTCAAGTTACTTTGTCTGCATTGCTTGTCTCTCTTCTAATAAATTTTTTTTATTTATAAAAAAAAAAAAAAGGAATGCATGAGAGAGAAATAAACCATGAAATTGAAGGTTAATATGTCAATAAGCAGTTTCCTGCAGATCGTGGAGAATTTCATATCAGAAACCTAATTACAAATCATCTGTAAAACTCCTACAACATCCAAAGGGCAAAAAAAATCAATATCACACATCAAGTATAAGAAACAAGAAGTTTTAGAGAGAGAGACATTTGAAAAGGCACCGAAATACCTGCAGTGTCCACAAAGTAGCACATATCAGACAGAACAACCATAGCTAACCCCTTCCGAGGAACCCAGTGCTTCCCATTATCAAAGCAAGTGAAACATTGGATCTAAAACCTGGTGCATTGTCGTACTCCCCTCGGCCAATTCTACTATTTTCTAGACACAAATTTGAGCCCATATTTTTGGATTTTCAATCTCTTCTCTGTTGTACAAGTAAACCAATGTATAACCACAGTCCACTACATTATTTTTTTTTTTTTTATCTTTGGAGGAATGGAAAGAAAAAAGTTCTATCAGAAAAATGCATAATTAATCAAGAATATGATACTGAAGGACCTCATTTTTGGAGTTAAACATGTGGGGTTGTTCATTATTACCGAGTCAATAAAGTGCAAGCTTTTTTTTCCAGTCTTGGCCTAAGGTAGCTCAGGCTGAGATCACTACCAACACCCACACCACCTCTTGCTTCATATCTAACTACTTCATCAACCCAATTGTGATCTGGCTCCCCCCTTTCACCATCATCTACAAGATTTATATCTGGTTCGTAGTTATCCAATGTGGCATGCACAATTTGCGCAAAGTATAAATTCTTAAATCAAAAGAAATTCATGATTAAGGAACCCAATTAAAATTTAGAGCAAATTACATGTACCCCCCTGTAGTTTGAAACAATATCAAAACACCCCCTAGTTTCATTATTTACGTGCACCCCCTAGATTTGTGGACGATTTATAAATAAGCCCCTACCGTCAAGTGTAAACCGTTAGCTGTAGTTAAACTGTTCAAAAACCCTATTTTACCCTTAAATTTTTTTCATGGACCATTTTAACCTTATTTTTGGATCAAACCTTTCTGCCCCTATTACGTTTACAAAAAGAAATTAATTTCATGGGCTGCCATGGCCGCCCAGACATGGAGGAACAGCGTGTTCATCCGCTGCATCTCTCTACCTACCTGCAAGGCAGTTTGACAATTTTACTCTCAGGCATGTTGGGCAAAAGGACGTTTTCCTCTTCAGGCATAAAATGTGCAAAATGGGAAGCCCAGATTTCTGCTTTCAGTCAATCCCTTCTCAATTTCCCAGTCTAGTTAAATTATAAGATGTAAAACAAATTTTCTCTCAAATGCCACTTTATCAAGCTGATGGAATACAAACATCTAAGCTATTTAATGGTGAAGTGAAATATTTTGAAAATCTCCTCGTCCAGTTTCTCACTTTAGGAAATTGAAGATGCATCACTAACTGAATGTCCCTCCATGTATAACAGTATTTGAAGTCAAGAATCAATGCTATATTAGCCATTTATGCATAACAAGTTAACAACAGTAACAATGACAACAACGGTGACAGAAATTAATACAGCCCATCTTGTGAATTCATCTGTGACATGAGCCATTTTTCCTTTTTCTCAGGAGATTTTCTGTTATTTTGAGGAGGGGATCAACTGCACCCATACCTGAAAACTTCAAATCACAAGAGAAACCCTGCAATTCAGTTTTCTCCACTCAGCCCTTGTCTGCTTTAAATCGGTTCACCCTGGTTTGAAGAATTTGACAGTTCTCAAGCGTAGATTCTCCACCTGCATAGAACCAATTCTAAGAAAAATATCAACAACCCTATACCGAATACTTTCAAGTAAATTTCCAGAACATGCTCCAGCAGAAGTTAGGGGATGAAATGTAGCTGGAAAATCCAGAAAAAAAAAATGTAGGAGAGGTGGATTTACCTCTAGAGTAGGGAATGATGTGATCATATTCGAAACAGAGACATCCATGGCAATTGCAGAAGCGCAAGAACCCACTGTCATTTCCATATTCTGACACTAGGTCCACAGCAGGCGAGTTAAGGTCAATATCCAGTTTCTTCTTCCCTTTCTCCAGGTTCAAGGTCATTATACTTCCACTAATACCGAAACTCCCCAGTCTTGATTTGCTGGAACCCATGTCCTTAGATACTTCCTCCTCAACATCTCCACTGGAAAACAAATCCACCGGCTCAATTCTCTTTGTCAGCGTCGCAGTTCCATCAATTCCGCTAAACCCTTTTCCAGTATCCACCTTCTCAACAGAATCAGAAAGACGGTTCAGGTGTTTGAACTTCACAATAACATACAGAGAAAGAGGGGAGATGGAGAAACTAACCTTCGCTGGACGGTGGCTGGGCAGGGGATGTCCGCCGGAGATGTCTGCAACCTTCGCCGGAGATGGTGTGAAGGTAAAACCCTAAATCGATTTAGGGAATTTTCGTTTTGGGAGAGAAGAAGGTCATGAAGGGTAAAAATGTAAAATGGTACTTAATGTAGGTCACTGAACTAAAAGGGTAAAATGGTCTTTTTTACTTACAAAATTAACAGTTTAGTAACACCGTGAGACATTAGGGGGTTTTTTGTAAAAGTAAAACTAGGGGGGGTTTTGATATTGTTTCAAACTACAGGTAATTTGCTCATTATTATCTTGTAACATTTTCTCAAATGCTTACAAGATGATCTTGAAATATGTATTTTCACTACTGCTTGGTTGGTCTATGGAGGATCATTCCCTGGTGGAAACCAATCAAATTATCAAATGTTGGATCTTTCCCCTGCATTTGTACCTTATGTATTGATCTTTCCCCTGTATTATATATTAGTTAACAGTATTCCAACTGCTAACTAATTTGTGTTCATCTTAACTAGTGTATCTAATTGCAAATACTATTATTTATGTTCATCTACTTCATCTGGGACCTCACAAAGGTTGAATATTGGGTTCACTGTGAGTCTTTTCCATTGGCATTGGCTGTGCAATTGAATTCTGTTATTCTGTCTTCTCCACTGGCATTGACATTCTTCTTGTACTGGTTGATGAAAATGAAGGCACTTCATAATTGATAGGAATACAAGTTCAGGGAGGGGTGATAGGAATCCTTGAGGAATGAAATGATAGGTTCTTCATAGCATGGAAGGTGAAACTTATATCAAGCATCTTTGTTGGACTGACTAAATAATGTTATATGGATACATACCAAACTCAATGATCTCCTAGAACTAAATGCAGTCTGCAGACACACCCATACTGTGTCAAACGTGCATCAATATGAGTAAACATGTCAAAAATCTAACAAGAGTGTGAAGTCTTGGAATGCCAGCCCTAGACACAAGATATGAGCTACACCTAAAGTTATTTCAAAAGAAACTACTTTCGTTGTGGAAAGTACCTACCACAGCCCCTAATCCTTCCTCTATTAAAACATTTCCACATTGAGCTTTGATTGGTTGAATAAGGTGAAGTGCACCAGGTGGAGCCGGACCTTTAGAGTTGGGCTTGGGCCTGTTAAAAATTCAACAAAAGAAAATCAGAAAATAACCTAAACGAGTAAGCAATGAAAAGAAAAGAGGAAGAAGGAAGAAATTCAATTAAGGCGGCGATCAAAAAACCCGGTTGTGCCAAGAAGTAGCGACGAAGTAATTTCCCTCGGGACTGAAACAAGAACTTTGCACTCTGCGCCATAGGAAATAACAGAGATTATTAAATTGCAACCAATTAAACATAGAAGAAACCACTGTGATGGCTGCTATAGTAAGGGAGGGATTGGGGGTAGAAGAAGATGCGCAGGACAGAGGGAAGCGAATTTAACAGAGTTTGTCTCATGACTCTAGGATTTTTTCCGGTCAGGGTTTTAGCAGTTCAGAATTTATACAGGCGTGAAGTGCTTACGTGCGAGTGAGGGAGGGAAAATAGAAAGTATTTAGAGTTGATTTGCAAGAGAGGAACGAAATAACAGTCGAGAGGAGATATTTATTGGGAGAATGTTCTCTATGCCCCTTATTATTATATAGAGAAGGTGTGGCGTCAAAGATACGTGCCAACTGTAGAGAGGAGAGACATGCATGCCTTCGTGTCAATTAGGGTAAACAGTAAGGCAGAATCATATGAATGACTGAAAAATCATTGTTGGTGTGGTATCTCATAACCATCATGTAATCCCTCAGTTCTATTTTTAGTAAGTTTGCGCTGCATATTTTCTGTCTTAGTCTGATAAATCTTAAAATCATTTGATTAAAAAACATCATTATCTTCATTCCATCATAAATTATACTGCAACCTGGGTGAGCTAACCTAAGTTTGATGTTGTGCATGAGGAACAACCAATCAGAGCTCAAGTTTGGGTGTATCTAAAAGCCCATTCTGAATTAAACTTAGCAAATCCTAGCATAAATTGAGTTTGAGTCGGTTTTGTCTGGGTTTAACTTTTCTTGATTTATTACACAGCTGCAAGGTGACAGATCATACATGTAACAGTAAAGACCAGCAAAATGACCTAAATGTAAGTGTCACGTACCAGGTCGGATGGAGTTACCGAATCCTAAGCTTAGTCCTTGCCCAACTTGATGCCATGGACACTCCTTCCCAACCCAAGCAAAAGTTTGAATCTGGTACATCTGGTTCGAGCTGAGCCTAGCCCAATAGACAACCCTTATCCTAAGGGACTATAACCATGTTAATGTATCAACTTGATAATACTTACTTGCAAGCTACATAGGAGGCCTATTTAGAAAAATGGATCAAAACATGATGAAATTTGGACATATTTGTTTTCATTTTCCTCCATCAACAAATCTCTAAACGACCATAGTTTTTCTTCTCGCAAGTTCCAGTTTATAAATCTAAGACATCAAACTATCCTTTCTTTTTCTTCCTTCCAGAGACAAAAATCTATCCAGTAAGGTATGTGATGTGACTTTGCTATCACCTAGGATAACCTTCTTAGCCCATGTAATCCACTTTCAAACATTGCCTATTGTATTCTGCTTGTATTTTGAAATCATATGCAATATCAAACTGGCGTTGGACCTTGGTGCAACGGTAAGGTTGCTCCATTGGTGACCAAGTGGTTACGGGTTCAAGTCTCTGGAAACAGCCTCTCTGTGAAGTGGGGGTAAGGCTGCATACATTATGACCATCCCCAGACCCCGCAGTGGCGGGAGAATTGTGCACTGGGTACGCCCTTTTATGCAGTATGAAACTACTCCTGTCTCAGTTCTTCCACCAATCAATCTCCTTAATGCACCCTCTTCTGTCTTCTTCTGATGTCTAATGTATGAGGAAGAAGAAAAATGGGATTTAAATTTTGGACTAGGAATATACTATCGGTGATGGGTTTCTACTTTCTAGAAGCCTAGAGGACTAGGATCAGAAACTCAATTGCAGCCAGAATCGCAATGACAGGTTTAAAAACCTGAATTCAAGAGATTTATAACAACAAATAATCCAAGGTTCTGATTTAATTCAGAAGATGGTCCATGGTCGAAGGTCAATTGTATGGAGAAGACTGGTTTCCCAAAATATGGTTCAAATCTGATGGACAGATATGAAATTACAGGTTAATCCTAGTGGGGGTAGGATTCTAGAAACAAGGTTCAGACCAGTAACCGAAACCAGTATATTCAGGATGTTTCAGGCAGCAAAAAGAGCGAACTAATTTGATGTATGAGCAGTGATTAGAAACTGTAATAGCAAACAGAAATCAGAACTTGAAAACAGAATATAGAAACTGAGTTGAGTGAAATTAGACTTGAAATACAATTCTCAGAAATCAGTTCAAAAATGAGATTTTGAAACCGCAGGGAACTTAGAACAGAAAACCAAAAGCTTAATGTGAAATCAGATTTGAATTTCAGTAGTCAAAAGTTGGGTTTCAACAAATTCCTTGTTGGAATAGGAATTCAAGAAACTTGAAGGAAAACTGGGTTTTATGCATGAACCTGAACCAGAACATTAATGGAAGTTTAAACAAGAGGATAGAAATTTCAGATCATTAACTAGTAATAGATTCAGCAACTAAAAGATACAAATGATAGAAAAGTTATGTTACTTACTTGGAATCAATGGAAGGATTAAATAAGAGAAGAAGAAGGATATGAACTAAGCATCCCACTTAGTCCTCGACTGGAATACCACCAGCCATTATTTGGTATTCCACCAACGCTTTGTTGCATCTAAAACAGTTTCTGAATCTCACAGGAATAAGAGGCAAAAGCCAATGCTCTATTCATCAAATTCGTGGATAGGGCTGTAGCCCCTTACAATCTTATATGAAAGACTCGAAAACATACTCAAACTCAAAAAAAATAAACGCCTAAACCAATCCTGAACTGATAAGATAACATAAACTGACTTGGAAGCTAAAATACTAAAGGAAACAAACCCAATAAGGACTAATTAAACTAATGAAGTAAATCTCGTATTCCTACCCCCCTACCATATTTTAGGTCCATTAAAATAGGCCATTACACTGAATACCCATTGGACTAAAGACCCAACACATATATAACCCAAACCAAGGCTTTTTTTCCCACAAAAATAAGCCCAATACTTATTACTTGTACACCCCATGTACTATTGCCCGATTGCTTAATACCCCCCCCCCCATTTTTCAAAAACTTTCTTGAACACCCCCTGCATTTTACAATTTCTTTCAAGTAGGTCCTGTCCGTTGGTCAGTCACCGTTTAGTGATGATGTCATGGATTAGAAAAATCCTAAATGCCCAAACTACCCTTTAAGGGTAGTGAAGTAACCCTTTTACCCTCCTCCTCCTTCTTCTTCTTCTTCCTGCAACCTCATTGCCCCTACCCCCTACTGCAACCCAACCCACCACTACGTGGAGGTTGGGACCTGGGTAACAGTTGAACCGCAACAGTGGGCCTGCTATAAATTCAGCACCAAGCAGCCTCAACAACCTAGAATGAGAGATGTTTCAGAACCTGCAACTACTTGGTGGATTTTTTCTGGGCCCCAATTAATTTGCTGGCTGTGTTGCGAGGTGAGAGAGTGAGACTCGAAGCAGATTGCCTTAGCTCAAACCCCAAAATTCAAACACTCGTAGTTAGCTTTACAATTTATTTGGAGGGATTCAAAAATCCATGGAAACAGTTCAACTATGAAAATGGAGCTCTACGTAGCATTCCATCCACTAGTTATTGGGTAGAAACTTGCACTGGAATAGATTTTGAACTCTGAGAACCCATATAGATTATAGTCTCTAATAGCCAAGAGCTTACACGGATATCTAAAAATGCAGATTACAAAGTCAACAACGTTTAAAAATTGAGATACTTCACTAAATGCTTATCCCGAGTTCCTGATTACACGATTCCTGCTGCTGTCTTCCCGAGTTTGGATTTGGACAAGGAGTATAGAGTCCAAAACGAACCAGAAGGTCCAGAACCTTTAGACGCACAACACTAGCCCAAGGAAAGTCCCTGGTTGGACTATTTTAGCGATTGATGTATGAGATTCTTAGAATCATACCTTGTCTTGCCACAGTACCGCCAGGTGTAGTTGCAGGTTCTGAATGAGTCCAACCAGGGACTTTCCTTGGGCAGCAATGGATAAATATTATAAAATGAAGCAAGATGCACCGGCATACAGAGAACACTGGTGTCGGACGGCGCTGCGGCTGACCACCGGAATGGCCAGCAGAAGTGCAACACCAAGGGCTGGGTTCTGGATTTTCAATTGCAGGTTTTTCCTGCATTTTTACGGTTTAGTGGAGGTTAGGGGTGAGGTAAAATGGACTTTTCCATTCAACCACTAACAGAAAACTAACATCGTCAGGTTTCAGGAGCTGTCAAGTAATTGCTTGAAAAGGTTGGTGTATTAAGCAATCGCGCAATAGAGCAGCAGCTACAACAGCATCACTACAAAAATAATGTCAGTAGAGGGGGACTAATAAGAGAAATGATGATGCAGTTCAGAAGAACAAGAAGGCCAGCAGCAAACCTGGCCATTAGACTAGACCAAGAATGGACCAATGTTTTACTTAAGTGACCAATGGGTAAGGCCAAAGGCTTAGTATTTTTGGGTTTACTATTGTAATGGGCAAATTCTATAAGCGAAATATATGAGAGATTTGAGTCCTATGCGGGATTAGTGTTAGTTTCTATGTTGTTAAGTTCTAGAAGAGTTTCTATTTTTCTTATTTCATTGAAGTTTATAAATAAAGAGTAGGGGATCACACTACCCCAACCATAGTTGTCAAGGCGCCTAGGAGACCCAAGGCGCCGGAGGGCCGTCTAAGTGCTAAGGCGACAGCATCTGCCTAGGCGCCCTAGATTTTTTTTTCATTTTTGTGTATCCTATTTTGCTTATTTCATTCAAGTTAAAAATAAAGAGTTGGGGATCACACTACCCCAACCATAGTTGTCAAGGCACCTAGGAGATCAAGGCGTTGGAAGGTCACCTAAGCGCTAAGACGACAAAGCATCCGCCTAGGCGCCCTAGTATTTGTTTTTATGTATCCATTATATCTAGTATAGCAATATATAATTATGAATATAGCATTACAACAACAACAATACAGATTGAATCTATACACTAATTTGCCATTTTATCTAGCAATGTTATTACAGCATTACAGCAGCAACAGTATGTAAGAAACAACATTATTAAGAGGGAAAAAATAATCTTTAAGTAAACAAGAGAAGGTGTACAAGAAAAGTGACCTAGTGAAATTCGATTTATTTATTTGCCTTTGGTACCAAATGATCCCACTCTTCTCACCTATACACAAAATTGTACACAAGCCAATAAAAATGTGTTAGAAACACCATTATTTGGAGGGGGGGAAAACCGACAGGGACCTAGGCACTCTAGGCAACACCTTGTTAAGTTAGAATAAGGTGGGTGACTGCCCAGTCCTTCGAAACCCACCCGGATGCCTAGACGGCACTTAGGCAATACCTTGACAACTATGACCCCAACGATTTGAGAAACAGTTTAGCCTTGAGCTTGTGAGTTCTGTGAGGAATAGAACCTGGTTTTGTGGGATTCAGGATTGCTCTACTGTGGGATTCAGTAGGGAAAACCTTAGTGGGATACCAAGTCTGAAGTTGGTGGGATTCCTCCTCCGCAGTTAGGCAAGAAGCTTAACATATCTTCTTCCTTATTCTTATTTGCATCTTCTCTTCTAGTTCTCTCAAGGCCAGTTTGCTGTTTTCACCCTTTCTGCACGTACTTTAACTCTTGAGTTGCTTTTCTGTTAACTAACTAGTCATAATATTCTCTTCAGTTGACAGATCTGGTTTAGTGCTGATCATGTTATCTATTCCTCAATCGATCTTAAGTGGAGTTCATTGCCTAGTCCGAACTCTCTATTACAGAAATACCTACTTGAGTTTCTAATTTCCTGCAGACTTAAGTAGAATGATTTCTATATCACTTCTACTAATACTCTATTTTCCAAGTAAAACAGGTGAACTTACGGGGATATGAGAGTCTCTGGCACTTGTCATGGGATAAGTAGCAAAGAAAACTGTGTAGACAAGGACGAAGGTACCATTAATTTCAGCCGCCAAACCCACACCTTTCCTGTAGCCATCGGTGATCTCATTCGCCCCACCACCATACTGCACATAGTAAGACTTTTGGAAGGCCTTTACTAGCCCTATTTCACACATTGCACCCAAGCATTGTGCCACCATGTACATCACAGCACGGATTGGTGACACTTTACGGGCTATGAAAAGCCCAAACGTTACTTCTGGGTTAATATGCCCTCCTGTACACACACACACACACACACACAATTGTTTATAATCAAATTGTAAACAACAGAAAACAAAAAAAGAAGCAAACAAATGGATTACCCACTAGAGATACCGGCGGTGCAGTAAACAAGGATGAAGATCATGAAACAAAACTAGAGGCAGATTGTTCTTGGCAGCGGCAATGGTAGTATAGGCGCTTCCCATGTGGGGAGGGGCATTTACGTAATAAAGAGGCATTGTGAAAACAAAAGACTCCGCTGAGATGGATTGTTCTTGGCGGCTCTGGAGTTGGCTTCTGCAACTGTAAAGCATATAGATGATTTCAACGATGGCAGAAAAAATGGATTCTGACGAATATGGAACCGGTCCTTAATATGCTTGCTTCTGGAGCTCAATGAAGATAAAGGAGAGAAAAGAGGAAGAAGGAAATGCGAACAGATTAGATTACGATCTTCACTTAAAAATAGCACAAATTAGAATGACTAAAAAGTAAGGAAGATAAAAGAGGAAGAAGAAAGAAATTCAATTGAGGCAGCGATCAAAAAACCCGGTTGTCCCAAGAAGTAGCAACTAGGTAATTTCCCTCGGGACTGAAACTAAGGCTCGTAACCGAATTTGTAGGAGGTTGAACAACCTGCATCAAGAAAAACACCAGAAAACAACCTAAACGAGTAAGCAAAGCATCAAAAATTTATCACATATGGGTTCTCTATAGAGAGAGAGAGAGAGAGAGAGTGCACCTTGGCAAAGAAGAATCAAGTTATCCAGTGTTTTTGGTTAGCGAATGTTTTACTTATTGGTGCACTTCTTCAACCAACCAAAAATTTCCCTTCACCTGTTCAAAGAATTTGGACAGTGGCCTCTGCTGGTAGCATAACTCAACATGGAAAGCACCTAGATGAGGTCTCTATGAGGAGAGGGAGAGCGGGAGAGAGCATTTCTGATTTAGGAAGGAATGAAATGGGCGTGTATGACTGACTGGAGTGACTACCACAACCCCTGAATTCCTGAGAAACAGTAAAGTTTCACACATAAAAGGAAATGCGTAAAGATTAGATTACGTCTTCACTTCAAATTAGCACAAATTAGAATGAGCACTGCGAGGGAATGACTAAAAATAAAGAAGAGAAAAGAGGAAGAAGGAAGAAATTTTATTGTGGCGGCGATCAAAAAACCTGATTGTCCCAAGAAGTAGCGACGAGGTAATTTCCATCGGGACTGAAACTAAGGCTCGTAACCGAATTTGTAGGAGGTTGAACAAGCTGTATCAAGCAAAACATTAGAAAACAACCTAAAAAAGTAAGCAAAGCATTGAAATACTGGTGCCAGTAGATAAGCTTCAAGATCAATATTCAAGAAAGAGAAAAAGATAGACAAAAATGCAGCGATCCTCTGCAAATGCAATATTAGACATTGTTATTCAAATGAAAACCTTAGATTATACTTCTCAAATATAAACCGAAGCAAGGATTGTTGAGAAGCATGATTTTGAAACTACCGTATCAGTACGGAAAAAAGGGATAAAATAGTATTAAAAAAAAACCCTATTTTTTTACTATGTTACCTACTTCTCACCAGCAATGCACAAATACTGGAGGACCTTAGTTTTATTCTTGAGAAGCACGATTTTGAAACTACAGTGTCTGCCTCTGCTGCTCTCCACAGGTGCTGCTAATGAACAATAGCCACAAGTCAATAGAAAGAAATGTTTCTGTAAGAAAAAGTTTGACTGGAATGTACTATGTTACCTGAGTACATGAAACTTTCTTTTTTTTTACAATTCTGATTTTTCCTTTTTTTAAGCTGTCCCTTTCCCCCACTGTGCACCTTTCTTCTTCCCGGACATATTAACATTTAGCTGCTGTTGCAACTGAAAGTGGTGTTAATCATCCATAAAAGTAAGGGTAAATTACATGTAAGGTGCCCAACATTTGATTAAAGTACCTATGAGGTACCTCAAGTCTTAAAAGGCCATAGCCAATTGAGATACTCAACCAAAAGGCTACAAAAATAAAATTGGAAAAAGTTTCTCACATAGAAAGTGTCGGAGATTAACTTTCATACACAAACAATTTATTTTGTCATATAGAAGAATAAATTAGTCATTTAAACTATTGGATATATATATAAGAGTTCTTTGAATTACTAAAATATCAAATTTAATGGCCCTTTTCAGTTTTATGGGCTACCTACCATGTATGGTTATTTTTTACTTTTTTTTCACTGGCTTCTGTTTCTTCAAATAGATTAAACCATTCAAGTAATTTTCTAATTTAAGATATGGAGAAAACTTGAAAAAATGAAACATGAAGGAAATTTCAAACTTAAAGGAGATATATTCTTACTCATCTGCAATGCAAATTTCCGGATGATATCGACAGAAATAATCTGCAACCTCATTTGTGGTTAGGAAGTCGCTTGCACACAAAAATCTGCCCTGCAATGACCATTGATCCATACAGAAGATATGGGCTTCGCATACGTCGTCGATGTGCACAATAGGAACCTCACCCAAAAAGTCTTGTAAAAATTCTAGGCGTTGATGACTGTTTGGATCATTCAAAGGTTGGGACATAAGGCATCCCAAGCTTGCAGATATGAGAGATAGAACAGTATCTCCTCCCACAAGGCCACAAGCCAAGCTCACCAATTCCAGTTTATTCTCTTTACATTCATAGTTCAATAACTTTTTCTCGGATATAGTTTATGAATAGGTATAATCCTGCAATGTATTATTTAGAGTTTCAGAATCTTGTTACAGATCACTACAATAAAATTGGGTTTTTAGTAAGGGTGTCAATCGGTATGGTACACTGTACATTCACCTCATACCGATATCGTACTGAAAACCGGATTGGTATAGGTATCTCATACCCATAGACCATATTGATACCATACCATATCTCTTCGGTATGGTATGGTATGGTATGGTATGGTATGATTAATTTTTATCATTTTGTTCATATCGATACCGTATCAAATACTGACTCAATTATACAGGTATCTCATACTGAATTTATTCAATACGGTATCGATAAATGGTATTCGGAATGAGTTGACACCCTTACTGAGTAGTTTCTATCAATTGTGGGCCCAAAAACCATCTTCAGTCAAAGTCTAACAAGTGGCCCTTCCAATAAGTCTACCAAGTGATTATTAATATTAATGCATGATATAAGAATTAATTATTTAATACTAATGCATTAGTCAAGTGGGATTTAATACTAAAGCACTCAATAACTGAGAAAAGTAATTAATCACCTTCTGAAACTTGGAACCGTAATAATTATTTGGGAGATCAAGAGGTGTCCAACACGACTCATCCATGGAGTCCTTGACACCAGAACCATCTTCTTTCAATGGTGATGCAGCCATCACAGTGGCAGTATATATGAGTCTCTTTACTGTTCCTGATCTTAAACAGGACTTCACTATGCTCTCCACTGATGCTACGGCTGCTTCAGTTGTGTCTTTGTACCGTTTAATCATCAAAATATAACAAAAATCCAGTGAGAATGAAGAATTAATTAAAAGATTAGAGAAAGAGAAATTAACAGACTACAGAGCTCTGGGTGCTGTTATGATAGGGAGTGGCCACATGGAACACGAAATCGCAGCCCTGGATGGCGAGATTGAACTCATCTGGGTTATAGATATCAGCCTTGAACAACCGTAATTTGGTATTTGCTTCAGCGAAGTTCTTGAGAAGTCCTACCTTTGAATGATCATCTGTTAATCAATTCAACAAAAAGGAATTGACATGAAAAAACAGAGAGAGAGAGAGAGAGAGAGAAAAGAGAGAAAGGGAGAAAAATAGAGACTAGTTTACCCAGATTCCTGAGAGTTGCAAGGACGGTGTGTCCTTTCTCTAAGAGCTTCTTGACCAGAAAAGAACCAATATATCCTGCACCACCTGTAACACAAACAGTTTTGTTGCGACTGCCCTGTTCTTCCATTGCAGAGTTGCAGACACTCTTTGTGAAATTCATTTCGCTTATAGTCTGGGAAGATGTCGAAAGAAAAAGTCGGCCATTATTACATAACAGTGATCCCCTCTACAACCACCGGCGACATAACCGATTTCGCTGGTGTCGTCGCTGGAAGCCTGAGTGACATGTTCCTAAGATGTAATTCGTCGCTCTGAAATTCGTCTGGTCCTTCGTCAAAATTAAGAGCGTAACTCAACGTATCGTACCTGAAATCGGCCGAGTGTCTACGGCCTCCTCTTCCCTTCCGGGAGAGGAGATTCCGGCATTTTTCTTTGAATTCTGGAAACTCGTGAGCCCTCGATCTCAGCCACCCAGACAAAGATCTGACGAGCCTTGGCTTGTCTTCGTCTACGAGTTGTTCATGGTGACCTTGCCGAAGCAACACGAGAGACAAAGGGTTGGTCGGAACTTGTGCTTCCCGATGGAGAATGTGAATGATAATCACGTTCGTCTCCCATAGAGCGAGAGAAAGGAATAAAGAGGGAAATAGTAAAGTCGGCCATAGATCGGTGGAGTTGGAGAAGTATAACCGCTTAAAAATGGCGGAGGAGAGAAGAGAGGGAGAGAAGAGAGGGAAAACGAAAAGAAGGAATTTCAAGGGCCGAAAGCGGGGTTTCTTGAAGAGAAAGACAGAGATAGAACGAGAAAGAGAGGGAAAATATGGTTGGTTTGAACGACAGGGAAAGAAATAACGGTCGAGAAGGAGAAATATTTATTACGCAGGCATATAGTGGAGGTGGCGTCAAAGATACGCGCCAGCTGTAGATTTGCGTGAATTGTGTCAATTAAGGTAAGATATTTTTTTGGTAATATCAATTATGGTAAGGCGGTGATCAGTATTTCAGTTTAATGTTGCTGTCAGCCCACAACGGCTCCAAGACTCCATGTGGGTGCCCTCGGTCTGAACTGGAATCGGATCAGGATCGGACCAGCCTTCATAAATCATTTCCAGCTAACCCATGGGGTTTTAATGAGAGCAATCGAAATCTGGTTCGATTGATTCTAATCTGATCCTGGTCATGTATCGGTCAAATTTAAAAAACCAGGATAGGGTTGGTAGCATGGTTTGAGGTATTGGATCGGCTGATTTTGGCCGGATCGAATCTGTATCGGCCAAGACCGATTCCGATACCAATCCAATCTAGCTGTATGGATAAAGGTACAAATGTAAAACAATTAGCTTTTTAATAAGAAAACAGGGACAAAAGTGTCATATTTGCCCGAGTTTGGGTGATCCCGATCCGATCCAGTCGATACCAAGATCACGAACCATGGTTGGTAGAAGAAGATAGGAACTATTATTTGTGGGATTCTAATTAATTAAGGATACCATAAGAAGACTATGACCGAATGAATGATAAGATAATAGTTGGAATAGAGAGAGTGAGTGGGTCCTAAAAGTCCCAAAATTGGTAACCATATGCATTTTAACGTATGGATCCTAAACACCCTAGAAACGAAAAGCATTTGTATAATCAACATGTGTAATTTTATCGTATTTCTTGCCTAGCAAACCAGTGATTTTAAACTCCTAGTCAGGTGTCGAATCTATACTAGAAACCCTATAATTGACCCTTTAGATCCGAAAACCCAATGATTTGGTCCTAAAACTTGATAATCAACTGGATCGGTACATCCAGAATCAGGATCAATCACAGGTTCACAATTGATACCTATCTGAATTGGTCAACTCAATCAATCTGATCCCAATTTTTGAAACAATGTCATTGATCTTTGTCAGTTAGGTTTCATGGACGACGACAATTAGTTTGTGTGGAGCCTATTGCGTCAAGAAACTGTAGGATGGGTCCTCTGGGATGAAACTTACAAAGAGGAACAAACTAGCAGGGGAGAGCCGGTCTTGTCCAGTAGGGGACTCTCCGATCCCTAAGTCAAGTCTCTTTAGCAGCAGACAATTCAAGAGAACTTGAGAGAATAAGTTAGATGATTTACGTAATCCGTAGGCCTCCTATTTATATGTCAGACTAGGCAAATTAAGGTTGTGCTTCACTAGGAGCCGATGAGTCTTATGCTTCACGCTGAGCTTATCATGGCAAGAGTCCTATTAGGAGAGTGATGGCTGAGGAGTCCACCATTAATGGGCGTTCCTATGTTACTTATCAATGGGAGATCTTGTTTCCTTATAGGATACGTTTGTTGCCTTCTCTGTGGGGATCGTGTCCTCACGTGACTATGTTTCTTGATCTAGGTCGGTCGGGTACCGAACGGGTATAACCCGATGGGTTGCCAATCGCTCTACACTGTTGTGGCCTTGCCATGATCATGTTAGTATTGGTGAGGTTTATTTAGGTATATCAGAGCCAACAAATTTTTGATAGTTATAACTCAATATCTCAACTATGTATAAATTTTCAACCCAAACAAAGATCCTTTACTCACGTGTTAAGTGGTAAAAAGTAAAGCTTTGAAAATCTAGAACCTTTGAATAAAGTGTGTTGGTTAATAAATGATTGACTGTTTTGAGAGACTAAGTGAGAATATTTTAGTTTGAAATTTATTGTAGGGAAAAAGGTAGGTGAAACATGTAGCCGACCCAAACAAAGATCCTTCTTCTACTTCTTATTACTATTTTTCTGTTTCTACTGGGATCCATGTAGCCAACCCCATTTAGTTAGGATAAGGCTGAGTTGTTGTTGTAAAAAGGTGGGCTTGTGACCATGTACATGCCCCTTCATAAGTTCTTTCTACTCTTCCTAATTTAATGATGTGGGTCTCCTCTATAGTGCGGGAATCTTGCTGTGCATTGCAATGCAAGCATGAGAGCTCGACATATGGAGTAAGCTTCATCCAACAGTGCAAGCTCGATGCAAGACAGTTTTTTTTTCTCTCAAGCTCGGCATTGTTAGATGTTGCTTCTTCCACGTGTCGAGCTCTCATGCCCACACTGCAATGCACTGCAAGATTAGGGCATTGTAGAGAATTTTTTCCCCTCCTTATCTATGAATTGAAACCTGTCGAAAGTCATCTCTAAGCATATATGATGCCAATATAAGAGAGTGTCATAACTACTCACTCCCTTTGTTATTTGGTCAAACAATATCATTCCTTAAATAACTAAAGTTGGGATAGGACATGATTTACATTAGCCACATGGCAATTTTCAAAGCTCAATTCAATTACAAGTGAGTGTTATTTGCATGCAGAGCAATAGAATTCTCTCATGGATCTAGATAAGTTTTTTTTTTTTTTTTTTCATAAAGGGGCAATCTTGCATTGTTGGAGTGATCACAAAGTGAGCATTCCCACATGCTTGCATGCAATTAGTAGTTCCCTTCAATCATGTGCATCCATAATGTATTGGTGTTTTGTTTGTATTTTCAATCATTTATTTATTTAAAAAAATTCATTTTCTTTTTTTGTGAATTGCCATAGTTCCATTTTGGTTTGGAAGAAGTTTTCCTTCACATCGCATGAAAGAAAAAGATAGACATTAGTGATTGTCAATGTAATGCCCCAGAATTCTGAAAGCCTAAAAATGTTAATGATTAATTAATTATCTATAGCAGGGGTATTTTCATAATTTACACATCAGGGGTATTTATGTAAACTTCACACCTCAGGGGCAATTCTGGAAATTTTTAAATATTATTTTCTTATACCATTATGTGCAAAATTTAAATTTTAATTATTAACCTAATGCTGAGTGACAGTGTGATATTTATGAATTAAAGAGTGCCTTATTTCTTTATTTAAATTTGTTTTGCGGATTGAATAAGAAGATGGGCATTTATTCTGGTTGTTGAGTTATTAATTGATTAGGAGGTCTTGGGTTCAACTCTTAAAGGGTGGACATCATAGTTAAATTTCTTTTTTTTATTTCAGCCTGAGGCAGCCTGAGGCTGTGGATCCTTTCCTACCAAACAAACCGTGAGAAGGGGGGATTTCAGAATCGTGAAAGAAGTAAAATTCTTACCAAAAAGGGGAGTAGAGATAAAATAGGAAAGTAGGTAAAATATATATAAATGAATATATGATAATAAATAAGAGGAAACATGAAAGAGGGAGAGAGAGAGAGAATCGAACCAACTTTTGGTCTGTGGATTTTGGCTACAATCTGGACTGCAATTGGTGAAGGAAGGCTGCTAGACTTTATTTTCTATTGCTTTTCCATCCTGTGTTTGATCCACAACGTCAGGTGAGTAAAAAACTTGTATTATTTTCTGATTATTGAACCCTTGCTGTCAAGGTTTTATTGGGCAGATCGGTTCTGCAATAACTCTTGGACCTGATGTCCTTTTCTCAAGCCCTTTAGAGGGATTACTGAGCATCATTAAGGGCTCCTTCAATTTGAGTTTCAGCCCCGTATGGTACCTACTGCCAACGGTTGGTGACCCCCTTCCTATTAAGAGAAAAACTAAAACCTACATTCTGTCTATGTATTGCTCGATATGTTTTTGATCTCCAACAGATTATCTTTGTCCAGACCTACTTAATGTGTGATTCATATTACTCATGATGATTTTTTTGCTCGGTTTTAAGGATTAAACTCTGACTTTTCTCTTCTCTAATTTTAAAGTTAACTTCTAAATTTTGCTGCATTGGAACCTTCTCTGATTTTAAAGTCAACTTCTAATTTTTGCTGCATTGGAACCTTCTCTGATTTTAAAGTCAATTACTGAATTTTTTTCTGCATTAAAAATTAGACTGATTTAAAGCTAATTTTTGAATTTTTACTGCATTGAAACTTACACTGTTTTGAAGCTAATTCCTGATTTTTACAACATTGAAACGTATACTGTTTAAAGCTGATCTCCAATTTTTATTGCATTGAAAATCATTTTGTTTTAAGGTTAAATTTCTGGTTTTTCCTACGTTGAAAACCTATTTTGTTTTAGAATTTTGGGACTATATTTGGGACCCAAATTTGCATAACCCAATGTAGGTCAAATTAGGATTAGGTTTTGGGGTTTTGTTGGCCTACCAGGGGGAGAAACTCGATTCTGATTTGGACCCATTCTGAGGTTGCTTGTTGTTATGATTGAGAAACTTCCCTATTTTATTTTGGACCGTATTTTGACTCTTGAGGTAGTAGGATGTTGGTTTGATTTGTGAATTAAGGTGATTAATAAAGAACACCTTATAATTGTAGATAGGGATCTTTTGCAAACCGGAAACTCAGAGGATGGGGATAACACATTTGCAGACTAAGGTAAGTAGATTATAGTATGGGTACATCATAGGTGTGTAGTTTCGTTGTATGATGTGATGATTGATATGGTTGTATTAATGAGAAGTGATGACATGTGTTTATTTGAACTGTGTTTAAGTGTGTGCCATATGTTTATAGGAGATAATTGAAATTTGGAGCCATATGTTACTTCGAGATTTCACCTCTGTTTTCTTTTCGCATGTGTGTTTTATTTGGAGAGAGTGATTTTGAAAGGTGATATAAAAGGAGATTTTGAGGGTAAATAGACTGCCCCAGAACAGCTCTAGAGAGGTTGTTTGTTCTGTGGAGCAGCGGAAACATACCCACTACACACGTATGAGTTGTCGGTGAGATATGATATTAACAGGAGACAAATGAAGATAATTGGAGACAATTAGAGATTGGCCGTGTCCTCTCTCGTGTTATGGGCTGTGGCAGCTTGTTTCCCTTAGTGCCGGCTAAAGAATGATAAATGGAGATGACTTTGTTTTAAAATGATGATGTTTTATTAAAAATGTTATTTTCTTGGGAAAGTAATTTTTTTTTCTTTTTTTGTTTTAACTATTGATTCTTATTGATGGTTGTTCTGTGTTGTATTTCTACTATTTTTTGGCTTACTGGACTGTTGAGCTCATCCCATTAATTTTGATATTATAGAGGACTAGAGTGGAGGTACTGCTTGCAGCGCAGCTCAAAGGCAACCTAAAGTTTTATTTTCATTGGTTTCTTTTTTTTTTTTTTTTTTTATTTTAGTAGATGGATGTAGTAGGGAGCTACTTGTAAATTCTGATAGAGTGACTTGAAGTTTAAACTAAGGATATACCTTCGATTGCCACCAGTAGGTACATTTTGGGGATTTAAGAATTTGATTTAAGTTTTGTTGAGACTTGAATTTGGTGATGTGTTTTGAATGTTTCCGTTGTCGATCGTTTGATCAACGCCCATGAGGGCTGTATCTTTACCTGTATCTGTGTTTGGGTCGTTACAGTCAATGCATGCCCTCTATTTATGAATGGTAAAAAATATCCCTATTATTGTTGATACCCTACAGACGCCATTCGAATCCCCTTGGTTAAGAGAGAATCCCTTGACCATGGCTGAAGGAAAACTTTCTTAAGGTTATAGAAGGTTTTCACCCTACCCTTTTAAGGGATACAAAACATCTATACTTTTACTCTATTTGGTTATGATAAAGGTTTGCCCTTATTTTTACCCTGTAGGGCACACATGAAAATTCTCATTACCTAACAAATAAACAAGAAAATTAATAAAACATTATCAATCATAACGTTTTATGAATGGTAATTGGGTTGAATAAACTGGGCCATGTGTATAGTCCATGAGTCTTGGCCTCATGGGTTGATTGGAGGGGATGTATATGTGTTGGCCCTTTCGAATAATGTACATATATACATGGAGGAAAGTAATGTATACTTACAAAATCACCTTGATCTGTACCATTCCAAGTGTATAGACACCAACCTAAGCCATCTCCACCGGTTGTCATTATTCCTTCTCTATTGACCTCTACACAGTCCGACTCTTGTCTAAGAATCTTTCTCTCATACCTATCGCCCTAAGGAAAGGTACTCACTCATGTACTCATAAATCCCCTTTTACTCACCCTATTGCTTAGTTTGTTTGTCACATCTTCCTTCTTCCCTTCATACCTTTATCTTGACCTTGTTTGTGCACTTTGCTCTTGATGCTTATCAAGAGGTGGTGTTTCATCCTGGGTAGAAATCAGCTATGGATGTGGAAATGGATGTACTGCATTATCGCCAGACGTGAACTCTAGTTGATTTACTTTCAAGTAAGGGGCTTGTGAGGTATCGTTGGGTGTTTACCATTAATTATAACTTTGATGGCTCTATTGAGCAACTTAAAGTTCACTTGGTTGTTAAGGGATACACTTAGACATATGGGGTTTAATACTTTGAGACATTTCCTCCTGTGATCACACAGGGATAACTGTTGATTTCAATTTCTCATCATCCACAATGCCGTAGGAAATTACCAATAATTTAACGCAATAAAAGTATACATAATTGATGCTCAAAAAGATGAAAAATATCATCTTTGATAAATAGAGAGGCATAAGTTCTTCCTATCAACTAGAAATCATCATAAACAAACTAAAAATTGGGTATAAAGTAGCTACAAAGAATCAAAACGTTTTAGACATCCATTTCAAAGAAAACATAAGAGGAAATGGAATTAAAGAATGAAGAGTCGGTAATGACGTAATTAACAGAAAACCTGATTACAAACAATGGTAGGAAACCTAATTTCAAGTAATGGTTGGTTCAAGTTGATTACAGTTTTAAAAATAACAGATGCTCGAAGGAGAGAGAAATCAAAAGAAAATCAAGGGCTTCTTATGGGGAATTGCAGAGAAGGGCAAAAGGAGAAGCAAAAGCTTAATTAGGATAAAATCCCATGATAGGACATGTATGCTTCTCATTTTAGCGATTAGGGTTTCCCGTACCATTGCCGACGGCCGAGAGACCTCTGGGGATGAGTGTTTTGGCGAATGAAACGTTCAACTTTCTACCCACGGGTAAGACCCGACCCGAGGGTGTCAATAGTGAACCGGAATCAAAGATCGAAAGGGAAACCCTTTTTTTTTTTGGGGGGGGGGAAATTACAAGATTAGACAATATTGAGTTTCCTTTTACAAAACTAACCACCTGCTGATTAGTTCAACGGAATTAGACAAAGTTGAGTTTAGATTTACAAAACTAGTCAATATAGTGTTCTTCCATCAACGGTGAATGATTCTTGACGGTTTTGACCTTTTGATCATCATGGCTGGTGCCCCTCCCTTACAAGGCTGCAACCCCTTCCAACCCTACCCGTGCTACTACCCAACCACCGTACCCCCCGTCCTACTTCCCAGCCACCTGCGACCTGCAAACCCTAGCTCCCTCTCCCTTGTTTGTTCCAACTATGGGTGCAGAGCTTCAACATGTATCTGCGGAGGTGATACATAGTCGGGAATCAACAGTGATGTGAAAGGGTTGGGCTAGAGCTCTGTTGCAGAGCCAATGGAAGGGTTGGGAAAAATGGGTTGCAGAACTTTCGTATTGTGGGGATAGGTTCGGTTGCTTGCAAATGGCTGATTGATCACTGAGATGGAAGGTAACCAGCCATTATCCAAAGCTGTCCCGTCCACCATTATTCACTCAACTCTCACCGGGAAAACTCCAACATGTGGTAGACTTCATCATCCGTGGACTGCGAATAGATGGGAATTTCTATACTTGTACCACCACCGACGGAACCTCTGCGTAGTTTTAATTCGAACGTATGTATCTCGCTTCTCATCCTTCACCTACCTCTGCAAGCTCTGCTTTTATCTTTGTTTCATCGAAACTGAGGTTTCTCTTCTTGGGATCTTCTCAACCTTGGGTTTTGTTTTAGAACTCATGTTCGTCGACAAACCATCTTTGGTTGGAACTTTGAGTGTGATGTTAGGCAACTTCAGCCGTCTGAGGAGGTTTATTCTCATGTAGCCTTTTTCTTGGGTTAACCTTCAACGAACTAAAGCGGAAAGATACCTCCAAATTTCTCCGCCCTATCAACTGGAAGTGTATCTGCCTCCCTAAATCTGAAGGTGGCCTAGGTCTCCGCCGGATCTGTCACTCTGACACGACAGGCATCCTTAAGCTCATCTGGAAAATTTCCTCCAAACAGGACTCAATCTGGGCCACTTGGGTCCAATCTCACCTCCTAAAATCCAACTCCATCTGGACCGTCCCCATCCCGGCTGACTCCTCTTGGATTTGGCGCAAGATCCTCTCTCTTCCTCCTCTCGCCCTCCATGGGATCTCCTCTTCTATTGCTGATGGTAACTCCACCACCCTCTGGCTTGACCCCTGACACCCCCTCGGGATCCTCTATAACCTTCTTGGTCCCAGAGCCATCTACTCTTCTGGTCTCCTAAAAGACGCCCCTGTCTCCTCTCTCATCTACTCGGGCTCTTGGACCCCCCACCCTCATCTCAACCCTAACATCATCTCCCAAATTTGGGTAACCCTCCCCCCCCCCCCTTACAGCCTCCCCGCCCCTATCACGCGGACAAGGTTATCTGGCTCCCCTCTCCTAATGGTCTTTTCACAGCTTCCTCAGCTTGGAACCTCTCCAGAGAACCTAGCCCTCCTGTCCCTTGGCACAATTTAGTTTGGTTCACTAGCCACATCCCCCGTCATAGCCTCACTGTTTGGAGAGCCCTAAGACTTTGCCTACCCACCCAAGCCTTCCTCATTCATCGCACCATCCCCGCCCCCCCCTCTTGTATCCTCTGTTGGATCGGCCGAGAAGACACCCCTCACCTCTTCTTTGACTGCCCCTTCACCTCCTCCATCTGGATCAAGGCAATGTCATCCATCTGGCAGAAGGGTCCTGAGTTTTGACCGTGAATGGCTCTGGTTGCTCAAATTTTTTTCAGGGAATTCCATTTGTGACATTATTAGAAAAATAGTTTTTGGCGCTGCGATTCACCATATCTAGCTGGAAAGAAACCTCAGGAGATGAACTTCCAACTCTAGATCCTTTAACGTGATTTGGAAAGCCATCTCTTTCGATGTATCTTCCAAGCTCAGCTACATCAGGCAGAGACATTCCATAGACAACCTGAAGAACAGGCATATTGTAAATTTTTGGGGTCTTGACATTGTCCTTTTGTGGCCTGCCTCCTCTGCGTAGGCTGGTTAGCCGCTTGTCTGCTCCCCCCCCTCTCTCCTTCTCCCCTTCTTCCTTTTCTTCCGTGTATTTTGGTTCTCTTTCCGTGCCCCCTTTTGGGGTTCGGTAATATATTCATTTAACAAAAAAAAAAAAAACCAAAGCGAATCACAACTGACAAAAAGCTCAATGAGGCTCCCCTGGTTTTCTTTCATACGTTGCTGTGTTAATAACCGGTGAATCGACATGGATCAACAAGTCGATTTGAAAATTTTGGGTTCTCCCAGTGTGAAACAACTATGGCATAACTAGAGTGTCGTTGTTGCTTGGTACCCCTGCTTCTTTAGGCCTGATAAGGTTAGGGCTTTCATTGGTTTGTATTTTCCCCTTCATCTTTCTAGATTCACATCAAACTACAATAACTTTCGAATCAATCTATAGAAAGGACTAGGCCTTGGAATCACCATAAAAGAGCCCCGCTAAAGAACCCCAAATAGATTGTGCAATGGGAGAGGGTGAGAAGAAGAAGAAGAGTGACTAACATAGTGACTTGCATCTCAATCGCAAAGTTTTCTATTTCACCAGCTACATAATTTGATTACCTAGAATCATGTCCAATAAATGCATGCATAAATGGGGACAAGAGCTGTCTGTAATCAATCTTCAATAAAATACTAGATCGAAATCTTTTTGAGATTTTTCATTACAGAATTGAGTGGATCAAGTTGCAGGATGAAGAAGAAGAAGCGTGGGGCGGGAGGAAGAAATGACCGCCAGTCCCTTCACTGCCCTCAAGGGTAAATTTGTCCAAAATTAGGGAGGAACACTATACTGACTTATTTTGTAAATCTAAACTCAACTTTGTCTAATTCTGTTAAACTAAAGAGTAGGTGGTTAGTTTTGTAAAAGAAAACCCAATAATGTCTAATCTTGTAATTTCCCCTTTTTTTTTTTGTTGGTCACCCAGTAAAAATTATCTCCTCCAGTTCCCTGCCTGGCCCAGTTCCCTAGTTCCTCTAATATGGGGGTGGTGGACCCCACTAGGGCAGAGTGTTTGGGTAAGGGTAGGATGGTCATTCCAGCCCCCCATGTTAGAGGAACTGGGAAACTGGAGGAGATAAAGATCCGGTCGCCCAAAGACAAGATGGGACGGGATGACTAGCCCACTCCCATCTTTTTGTACCTAGTGACGATGATTTTTTGGTACTAAAGCTACCAATATATGTTATCTCCAATAACCATTAACCTTTTCATAAAAGACAAGATAATTTAGAGTTCTTAGAGATAAAAAATACAGGTTGTTGCAGTAAAAAACTAGATCTGTTTGACGTGGCACAACATTTGCTTGCAAATACAAGATGAGAGACACAAGAGAGGATTGGAGGGGGCTTGGGGGGAGGACTTTCTGATGTCTAAGTCAGTACCTCTAGCAACAATGATATGAAAAGGTAGAGCAATAGTGTCAAAAGCCAATGAGTAGTGAATTCGATTTATACCTATACAATTACTCATGTATTTATATCTTAAGTGGCGGTGGTGAGACTCCAATTAAAGTAGATATCTCCAGAAGGAAGCCAGATCCTCGTGAAAGACTGAAATGAAATGTAAATTGCAAGGGAGAGCCCCTACTGTGAGAGGTTTCTCTAAACTATCATGCCATGGATGGAAGATCTTTGTATGGGAAGTCCTAATAGAAGGAAAAATTAGATATAATGCGAGACTTCTGTGGATCAGAGGGAAAGGTTCCAATATAACAAGGTGACTTAGTGTATCTTGTGATTCGGGGATCATCTTTATCATGTGTCGTGTATTTATTGGAGGGTAATATTTATGTGTATCACAAGCCAAGAGATAAGCTGAGGTTCTAAGGCTTCATGAGTTCACACATATCGATCACATTGCGTTTGTGGTAAATCTGAAAAGTCTTAAAATTAAGACAATGCAACAACATCATACAGTTCATCAAGACTATGAAAGAGCAAAGCTGCCCTAGTTGACATTGTGGCGGTTCTTTCGAGATATATATTGTGGTTACTGTAGCCAAGGTATAATATCTCGCAATATATCGGTATCTCGGGCCTACTGAGATACTCGAAATATTGCATTTTTTTTGCAATATTTCGGGGGTCCATGGTATTTGGCCATATCTAGGCCTGAAACTTCATGGACACCCTTATTTAAGCTAAATAAACACATTTAAACCATAAAATTGCAAAAAAATGAATTCAAATTGGTGTTTTGGGCTTGCACCCTTGATTGACCTACGGTCGCCGACCCTAATGTATAAATAGTTAAATACACATTGATTAGGCAGTTAGACATAAAAGAAATGTAAACAAACTAATTAAAAGTTTAAAACTCATAAGACATAATTCATAAATCATATTCTCATAAACTCCATAATAGTCAATAACTCAAAACTCAATAGCTCAAATGCTTAAAGCCTTAAAGGCAATACACAAAGTGTCAAAGTCACAAACTCACAACTCACAAGTTCACAAATAAGTGAAATCATAACTTACAACTTACAACTTACAAGTGCTAATAATAGTTGCTATGCCTCCCTGGATCAATCCCACTCATGCCCCGCTGGAGTCGACGTCCATTGTTCTATGTTTGAAGGACATATATGGACCACGGTATAGAATCGGAGAAAAAACGAGTGTAGTCATCCACAAGTGTCATGTAAATGGAGTCATCAACATACTGTAGGTAACCTATCCTAGGATATATGCTAGGGTTACCAATCGATCCAGTCTGTGAAGAAGATGATCCAGTATGATATGATGTCGGCGTCGGCGGAAGAGGCGTTGGCACTGGCTGCATGTATGGCTAGTGAGGTTGGTAGCTAGGCCTGCTAGGGTATGCAAAGATGTCATCTACAAAAGATGATCCAGTATGTCCCTGGGACTGGGACTGGTAGTCATAGTCCCCTACCCCACTAAACTGCCCATATGATCCATATCCATATCCACCGTAAGGTTGTGGTGCACTATAATCCGATGACAATGGAGTGGTATGTGCGTCAAAAGATGGGCACGCCAATGCCTAGTCGGTCCTCCCTCCCTATCACCCATACTCAAACCGCCAATAGAGCTAGATAGGTCATCAATGTCCATGTAATCAAATTGCAACTGTGTTTGTTGACCCCTACGCTTCCTGCTGTATAGTTGTAGGGGGCGTCCTGAGGGTGGGGGTGCGGGGGCACGTGCTCCGTGGTCCGTATCTTGTGTGGCATGATCAAATTATGTCTCTCCAGTGAATCAGAGTGGCTCTACAGGCGCCGTATCCTCGCCTACCACATAACGCTCTTGCATGCCGTCAAAATCTTCACCACCACCACCACTGCCACCACCACCACCACCACTGCCACCACCACCACCACCACCAACACCACCACCACCACCACCACCACCACCACCACCACCATCACCATCACCATCACCATCACCACCACCAGCATCACCATCACCACCATCATCATCATCTGCTGACTTAGACCAGTCTTCATCATCAGCAACATTGCCACCAGTGGGCTAGAATGGTATGGGTGAGGCTTCTCGTGCATGTATCTGACCCTCGTCAGCCATATAATCATCCACATCAGTACCAATCTCAGAAGCTATCACGGGGTCGGGCCTACCTCCCTTCTGATCCAACACCGGCTTACCTCTATCCCTCACCCAGTCCACAATAGGGTCCTCATTGTCTGAGTCAACTTGAAAGATGCCGGCGTGGTCAATAGTGCCCCTCTGTCCCTCATGTCCCATGCGTATGTGTTGCAGTTTCAGCCTCAAGTTGTAGTGCACATACACCATGTCAGATAGACGTTCAGACCCTAATCTGTTGTGCCTCTTGGAGTGGATGAGTGCAAAGGTACTCCAGTTCCTCTCACAGCCAGATGCGGAATATGTTTGGGCAAGGACTTTGATTGCTATTCTTCTTAAGTTCTCAGCCGATTCCCCATACAACACCCACCATTCAGCTGCATTACAAGTTTACAACAAAAAAAGACATGTGTCAAATGTTGTTTCAACTTTCAACTTTCAATACATATGTAATTTAGAACTTAAAAGAATTACCAGCATCACCGCGTGCTCTGCCTTGTATCGCAGCATCAGTTCCAAAACTTCCCAATGCATCCCTAAATCTCTTGATCTATACCCATGTGGAAAATTAGTAAATACTTCTTCACTACTTGTTTGAAAGCATCAATAAGTTAAGTTTCCAAATGAATTGTAAGACTCACCTCATTGTTGCAAATTGCTTGTAGTGCACCATCTGGCTCCAACTTCTTCACTACTTGTTTCACAGCATCAATAAGTTGAGTTTCCAACCCAAGCCTATTGTTATATTACTTAGGGTTCAAGTAGTTTGCTGAAATTTGACATATAGAATAGAGATATTGTCAAATGCATAGGTAATTAATAAATAATAATACTATGAATTAATTACATAAAACAAATTTACTCACCAGCCTTATGCAGTGGATGCATAAGTTGATTCTCCCAGTGAGCATTGATGATATCCAAGAAGTGTTTGCTATTGCGAGGAGCCACATTGTAGACACTATCTTTCATCAAGTCCATTGCAGCATATAGGACTGGCATGGTTGGGCCCTTGAGAGCGGAGTCAGCAATATATAGAACTTTAACTACTGGCTCCAAAACTTTCACCACTTTGCTTAGTTTTGTCCAGAAGTCCTCAGATGACATGGTTGCTTGTGCTTCCCTCCCACTTGCAGTCTTGGAACCCTTCCATCCAAACCACTCCTCAGAAGCAAACATACTTCTCAGCCCGACCTTCTTTGTCTCAATGTTTTTTAGGGCAATGTAGTTGGTGGCAAATCTTGTGATGCCAGGCCTAACCAAGTCACCCCCACATTTTTCCCTCAATAGATTGAGTGCATAGGAGTGGTTGTATACAAAGTTGGTGACTTGTCTTGCACTTTCAACCACAGTCTTCACCAACTTTAACTTTCCCATATCCTTTAGCATTAAATCAATGCAATGGGCTGCACAAGGAGTCCAGAAGAGCCGGTACTTACTGTTGTTCATCATCTTCTCACCGGCCAACTTGAAGTTGCTTCCATTGTCCGTTACAATCTGGACAACATTCTCAATGCCCACATATTTTTCAACTACTTCCTTTAACAATCTGTAAATGTATTTCGCATCCTTTATCTCTTTAGATGCATCCACAGATTTGAGAAAAACTGTCCTCCCATCACAATAAACCATGAAATTGATTATGGACTTTCTTGTAGGCTCAGTCCATCCATCTGCCATTATAGTCACCCGATATGTCTCCCACATACTCCTCATCTCCCTAATATACTCATCAATCTCAGACTTTTGTTGAGGTAGATAAACATTCATTACCTCATATGGGGTGGGGCCCTTGAATCCTAGGCCAGCCTCTGCAATGGTATCTATCATGGTATCATAATGGGGGCCTTGTGCAGTGTTTGCTGGGATGGTATGATATAGCATCCACTTAGCTATTGATTCTTTAACCAATCCCTTCATCCCCTTTCATGCTCCTTTGATTCTTGGTTGACTGCTTCCTTTCTTCTTATGCAATTTAGGATCTGATGCTGATGGTGGTACTGGTACTGATAGAGGAGTTGGGGCTGCCCTCACACTTTGTGATCTTCTAAAAGGATTGAAAGATCTAGAACCTCCAGATGTGCCAGCTCCTCCACTACCCCCTACTCTCTGTCTCTGCTGATCATCTTGAAAACTAACTCTACTCCTTGAAACAGTCCGTCTAAAATCCCTAGCCTCCTCTGTTGTTTGTATGTCATTAGGTACTGCAATGTCCTCGTCATCATCATCAGAGGAGTCATCATCATGGTATCGTCTTCCTCCTCGCATTGAACTTTCATACTGTATCCTCAAGTTGTTCTCTTATCCTCTGCTTGTCAGCCTTCCTCCTCTTCTTTCCCCTCAAACTGTCACCAATTTCTCTAGCTACTTGAGTAGGCACCATATGACAACCTACAACATCTTTAGATCCTCCTGTCAGATGTTGTTTAAGTCTACTGGACCCACCTCACAAAAACTGCATGTGACAATAATTACATTGGGATTTTCTCTTATCCTCATCAATTGGAGTGCCATGTAACCATGCAATGTCACCCCTATGCTGGCTGGCTGGTCTCTCTTGTTCCCTCTATTCTCTTTGCTCCCTCTGCCCCCTCTGTTGACTACTTTCCCCCACATTTTGCTTGCCCTTCGCACGTTGTCTATCACGATCTGCCATAATAATACTTGTTTACTGCAATGTAAGTAAAACAAATAATTAAAAACTTAATGTAGATGCACTTCAATTAACATTTTTAGATTACTAATACACTTGTATAGCTATTTAATATTTTCCCCCTAACCCTTATATTTTTTACATAATTAAAAATAATTTTTTATATATAATGTTAATATAAATATTGACCTAACACAACAAAACTGAAAATTAGTAAACATAATATATATGTAATGCATTTCAAAACATGTAGAAATTACTTTCATAATTTTTCAAACTTAAAACTCATATTTTTCATTTTTTTTTTATTTAATAAATTTTTTTATATATTTTTCTTAATTTTCAAAAATTAAAATAATTATTTATGGGCAGAAAAATAAATTCGACCCCGTGAAGCCGTAGATCGGCCATTGGTGTCTAACATATATTTAATTCATTCCCATCTAAGTCATATTACCCCTAATTATTTCCTTTTTTAGTTATAGGAAAATCAATTTTTAAAGCCAAAAAATAAAAAAAAAATACATATGGAAAAAAAATTTCGACACCGTGAGGCAAGAGATCGGTCTCTGGTGTCTAACATATATTAATATCATCACCATCCAACAAAATTTATACGTAGTAATTTCAAAAAAATAGTTTTAGAGAAATAGGATTTACCTTAAATAGTGAAATAAGGCTTGGAGGATGAGCTTAGATGAGCCTCCGACGTGTTTCCGGCGATAATGCGTCGAAAACTATGAAGATAAATGCTTGGAGAGTGGAAGAAAATCAAGGAGAAGAGAAGAAATGAGGAGAGGAGGAGGAAAAATCACTTTTGTAGAGGTCTAGGTCAATACGAGATATGGTCTTTATGTAAGAGGTCACGTGACCTCTTAAGTGAAAAATCTGTTTTTTTACAAATTTCGCCGATATATCGGTTTTAGACTGAAATGTGTCGATATTTCACGAAATTTCGACCGAAATATTGTACTTTTCCATTTCGTTTGGGCATTTCGTCTCGGCCAGGTTAAAATTACCGAAATATGGCGAAATTTCGCCGATATATCGCGAGATTTGGTTCCATGACTGTAGCAACTAATTTCTTCTTATTTATTTATTTATTTATTTTTGGGGAAGGGGGAGAGGTAGAAAATAATTTATGTATGATGGATCCCTTCACCTTATTGAATTACTTCCAAGGGTGCCCATTAATTCTTATCCTTTTATATTTTTAATGAAATATCTATCTATACACTCTTAAAGAAAAAAGAAAATTGATGGACTATGGACCTTATAAGTCATTTTTTTTTTATTAATATTTTATTGGTAAAAGTTGTGCACAATGCCAGCTCAAAAATGAAATTGCACACCCCTTCACATATAGTTGTTCATGTGAGGGGGTGATATGTCATAAATGCCTTTCCCCTTTTGTCAGAGTTCAAAGGGGGTTCCCTCATTACTCCAAAACTATACTTGGGCAGTGTCAGGAACCCTATATTTTATGGGTTAAAAATTTCCATGACATCAGTTTTTTGCTGAAACTACATACCCCCACCCAAAACATTGTAACACTCCCTCTAAAGAGTCCTAAATACCTCCTATTGGACGATGTTTCCGTAACTACCCCTTATTCACCCAAAATTGCACACAAAAATCCTCCATTTACCAAAAAAAAAAAAAAACCTTCCCCATATTTTATACATCAACTTGATCACTCACCTTTTTTCCCCCTTGATAATTTTGTTTCCTGTTAAGAGAGAGAGAGAGAGAGAGAGAGAGAGAGAGAGAGAGAGAGAGAGAGAGAGAGAGGGATATGTAGTACTAACTAACAGACACGTACTATGACTTTATTATCAAAAAATAAAAATAAACAGACAATATGACTTTATCACCAATTAAAGTCCCCTAATAAAACTGAAACTACCAAAAAATGTTAAGGACTTGATAAGATAACCGCACATTTTGAATCCTAAGGAAACTGCCTAATCCTCAACCCAATAAAATCATTTTTCCATTGCTTCCTCTACCCTAACTCATCTCATATCCCACTGCAAATCTCATCTCAGTGCTCATCTTTCCAGCCAATTTATGTAATAGGATTCTGAACAGAAAACAAATCTCATTAGACATATATCTTTCATAACCAAGATTGAAGTACATATGGAGCCTTTAGTCATTGCTACATTCACTGGGGCTGTGATTGGACAGATTGGGTTCATCATCTTACGTGTCTTTAACTGTGTCCGTAAGCTGATTGAGTGCCTCCGACATCCACGTCCACCACCACCTCAGGCAGTCACTGCACAAAGGATTATTGATGCCATAGAAGAGCGGATCCTAGCTTGATTTTGGCAAACTAAAAATTTTCTGCAGTCAATGTAGAAAAAAAACTCTTGAAGCACCTCAGTTTAGAGTATTATCAATTATTTGTCATTGGTGGGTCAGGAACAACAACAAACAACAACAACCATAACCTTATCCCAACTAAATGGGGTCGGCTACATGAATCCAAAAGATGCTATGACAATAATGGAAGTAAGAGAATTAAAAGGAGTAAAAGGGAGTTAGAATAAAATAAGGAAAGGTAGAAGTCGAAGCAGTAGTCAAAGCAACATCCTGGGAATAATCCCCTACAAGGGATTGGCTACCCGGGTCTTTGTCCTCCAAACATATATAGTCTATGCTTAACGTAATATACTTAGAAAAATAGATTTTATTGACCTGCTGAAGGGCAAAATGCATGAGACATGCCTGCTGTAAGCCTGTGACTGCCACCCGTTCACATAAAATGCCATAGTACAATGATATTTAACTCACAAGTACCCTAATGCTAATTATCCCCTCCCCCTCTCCGTTAATCTGAAAGTTGTGTTTCAGGCAGTTTGGTTCAGTCATTTATCTGGTTGGCTTAGAGCTCTATCTAGTAGTTACCGGTTTGGTTTCGGTTTTTCATTATATTTTTTCCCCATTTTTATCGGCTTTTTGGGTTCAATTTGGTTTCCATTCCAGGTTGTCCATTCGGTCGGCCAATTCAACTCCTACCTGTTTCATAAAACCCCAAACGATAAAGGTTCGGTTTCATTCAGTTCCGATTGGTTTCAATTGATCCAACTAATTCGGATCGAAATTGATACCCTATCAAGAGAAGGGGAAGGGGGGAATACAATCATGCATACAACTATACAAGAGGGTAAGAGGGAGGCATATACATGCGAGGTGAAGGGGGATCAGATCATAGGACTGCACGTGCTCATATTAGTCACCACACTGGAGCATGGCTACACGACCAAACAACGATCTCTTGCCCTTAAACTTATATTTTCAAAGGGGGATCGATGCCAGGCTGCGTGGCCCATGCAGGTCGGAGCGTGTGGAGGCATCCAACAGGGAAGACAATTTTCATTTCACAAAGGGTGAGGCGGTCATTTATGTTAAGAATAGGAGTTTAAGGGTATTCTTGTACATAACCACATTATTTTATGTTTCTTCTGTTATTTGTATAAGGCCAGGGGCCCCTGTGTAATTAGTTATTCTTTTTCAATATAAGGAAGTTTGTCTCTAGTTTGAGACATATGAGACTAAACACAACCGTATGTGCTCTTCTCTTTCCCTCTCTTTTCCTTCTTCTCCTTCCTCCTAAAATTGAACATGGTATCAGAGCCTACTCTTCCTGGAGTTTGAAGGTGTTAGAAGGGTGTTTAGTGGGCCACGAGGTGGTTTCCTCTCTTGGTTGTTGCTGGAGTTTGAGCTCCAACGTGCGGTTCTTCACAGATCTGTTTTCTCTCTCGGTTCTCATCCAAATGGAGAGCAACCAAGTGCTCTAGTTTCGTTTGGAGGTTACCTTTCTTCCCATTGTGTCATCTCAAGCCAGTTGGGAGCATCCAAGGGATAGGAGTGAATCTCGGCCAGGACTGTTCGCCTGTTTTCCTCCGCCCAGTGTGGGATTGGCAATAGCTCTTCAATAGGGCTTTGTTTGGGAGCTTTTGGACTACCCACCGGCGTTTCTTGGTAAGGCAGACTTTTCTTTTCTACTCATTCTTTGTTCTTTGTTTGTGTGAGGCTCTACAAGCTTTTTCAAGCTTTTTGGTCTAGGTTACCTCTGTTTTTTGCTGCTGTTACTTGGGAATCTATTGTTCAGCTCCTCATTGTTAAGCTTGATAGTAACAATTACTTGGATTGGTCACGGTCAATGAAGCTTATCCTTCGAAGTAGGGGGAAGTTAGGATATATATCTGGGAGCTCTAAGGCCCCTTCCTCTGATGATCCAGGTTACTCTAAATGGGAAACCAAGAACTCCCTTGTGATGACTTGGCTCATTTTTTCAATGAAGCCGGAGATTGGAAGAAGGTTTATGAGCAAGGAGACAGCCAAAGATATTTGGGATAGTGTTGCTCGTATTTTTGATAGAGTGGGGGACTCTACAAATGTTTATCAACTTCTTCAACAGATTGTTAGCCTCGCGCAGGGTGACAAAAGTATCTCCGAGTACTATAGCCTTGTTGTGGGACTTTGGGAGGAGTATGATCACTCAGAGATCTCCAACTGTGTCCTGTTGATGAGCTTAAAGTGCATCAGTTGTTTGAGAAGGAGAGGGTCCTGTTCCTTCTTGGAGGTCTTAACTCTGAGTTTGAACCCATACGGGTACAGATACTTGGCCGACCAAGTCTTCCCTCCCTAGAGGAGGTGTGTGGTTATTTACAAAGTAAGGAGACTCGTAGAAGTGTTATGGAGACCACTCCCACTGTTGAGCGCTCTGCTCTTGTTTCATCTACTCCACATGACCGTCCTCCCTTCACTAAGGGGGCTGGTAGAGGCCGATTCTCCTGTGACTATTGTGGCAAGTCTGGGCATAAGAAGGAGTTTTGTTGGGATCTTCATGGGAAACCACCCTCTACTGCATCTGAAGGACAGAAAGGACCGAAGAAGAATGGGCCTAAAGCCCATGTTGGGGTTTATGAGTCTGATTCATCCTCCCTCTCCAAAGAAGACATAGCAGCTTTTCGTCGGATTGTAGCACACTTGGATGGATCCTCCTCTACTGCACCCACTACTTCCACTGCTCTATAGGTCTCTACTTCATTTGCCACCACACCCTGGGTCATTGACTCAGGGGCCATGGATCACATAACTGATAGGTCTCAGCTTTTTAACTCCTACTCAGTTTGTTCTGGAAAAGATAAGGTAAAAATTGCTGATGGTTCCCTTTCTTCCATCTCGGGTAAGGGAGATGTCCAAGTTACTCCACTTATCCCTCTGAAGTCTGTCTTTCATGTTCCCAACTTTGCCACTAATCTTCTTTCCATTAGCCAATTGACTAAATCTTTGAACTGCTTTGTCACCTTTTTTCCTACCCATTGTCTTTTTCAGGATTTGGTGATGAAGAGGGTGATTGGCAGTGGACGTGAGACTGATGGATTATATGTTCTGGATACTTGTGCTTCCCCTGTGACGACAGCTCAATCTTATGGGTGTGGGCAACATGGCGGGCATACGCAGGAGGACATTTTGCTTTGGCACCAGCGTTTGGGACATCCTTCCTTTTCTGTTATGAGAAAAATGTTGCCACATTTATTTACCTCTTTTCCTGTCAATCATGTTTTTCATTGTGAACCTTGTCTTTTTACAAAAAGTTGTAAGACAGTTTATCCATATTTTAGCAATAGATCTATTTCACCTTTTCACATTGTTCATACTGATGTTTGGGGCCCTTCCCCTGTTACTTCTTTACGTGGCTTCCACTACTTTGTCTCCTTTATTGATGACTTCTCTCGAGTTACTTGGGTTTATCGCTTGAAACAAAAGAGTGATGTCTATGTTGCGTTTAAAAACTTTTATGAGTTGGTTTACACTCAGTTTCAAACTCGTATTCAGATTGTCCGTTCTGATAAAGGTGGAGAGTATATGTATGGTGGTTTGGAGTCCTTTTTTTCTGACCATGGCATTATCCACCAGGTGACTTGTGTTGATACCCCTCAACAAAATGGGGTTGCTGAAAGAAAAAACTGCCACCTGCTGGAAGTAGCCCGGTCTCTTTGGTTTACAATGCATGTTCCAAAACCTTTTGGTCCGATGCCTTACTCATTGCAGTCTTTCTTATCAATCATATGCCCTCCAGTGTCTTGAACTTCAAAGTACCTCTTGAGGTCTTACCCTCACTTTCTTCTTCTTTTTCACTTCCCCCACGGGTCTTTGGTTGCATCTGCTATGTCCATCTTAGCAAATCTGCCCGCACTAAATTGGATCCTAAGTCCTTGAAGTGCATCTTTCTTGGGTATTCCTCTACCTCCAAAGGCTACACATGTTATCACCCTCCTACCCGTCGGTGGCTTCTCTCCAAAGATGTTTCTTTCTTTGAACATCTCTCGTATTTTCAGTCACCTCTTCAGGGGGAGTGTCGTGGTAGGGAGGTTGAAGAGGCTCCTGAGTTTCTATCCTTTCCTTCCCCCTCTCTCGTCCCTATTTCCCCATTTCAGATTGACAAGGGAAAGAAAAGGTCCGAGGATACTATTGTTGAGGGGGAGTCTCCGAGTGCAGAGGTGAACAGAGAACAGGGGGAGCTACTTGTGTATACAAAGGACAAGAGAAATCCTCCTTCATGGCTCCCTATAAAGAAGACCTGCCAAAATCCTCCTTCGTCTCCTCATCCTGAGCCTCCATCCATTGAGACAGGTATACCTTCCTCTACTCCTACACCCTCAGACTTAGATCTTCCTATTGCTCACCGCAAAGGAACTCGAGCTTGTACTAATCCCATTGCCAAGTTTGTCTCCTATGATTCTATTTCCCCTACAGGTATTGCCTTCACTGTGGCTATCTCCTCCATCTCTATTCCTAAGAATGTAGTAGAGGTCATGGCTGATCCAAAATGGAGAGAAGCAATGAATACCGAGATGGTGGCCCTTGAGAAGAACCACACTTGGGATCTTGTTGAACTCCCAAAGGGGAGAGTTCCTGTTGGATGCAGATGGGTATTTACAGTCAAGTTCAAGTCTGATGGTATTGTAGAGAGATATAAGGCAAGACTGGTTGCTAAGGGCTATACCCAGGTGTATGGCATTGATTATCAGGAAACCTTTGCTCCAGTGGCGAAGCATAACTCCATTCGGGTACTCCTCTCAATGGCTGCAAACCTTGATTGGCCATTATACCAGCTTGATGTAAAGAATGCTTTCTTACATGGTGACTTAGAAGAAGAAGTCTACATGCACTCTCCCCCTCGGTTCAAGCATCCTAGTGGCAATGGAAAAGTGTGTCGTCTCAGGAAAGCTCTTTATGGCCTTAAATAATCTCCTAAGGCTTGGTTTGAGAGGTTTAGGCAAGCTATTCTACAGAATGGATACACCCAAAGTCAAGCTGATCACACTTTGTTTATACAAAGGAAGGGCAACACTATTACAGCTCTTATTGTATATGTTGATGACATTGTGGTCACGGGGAACAGCGAGGCTGAAATCACAAAGCTTAAACTTTACTTGGCTCGACAGTTTGAGATCAAAGATCTTGGTCCATTAAAGTATTTTCTGGGGATTGAAGTTTCAAGATCCAAGCAAGGGATTAGTGTTTGTCAGAGGAAGTTTGTCCTTGATCTACTTACAGAGACAGGGTACTTAGGGTGTAAACCACCCTTCTCTCCTATTGATCAGAATCACAAACTAGGAGAAGATTGTGGTGAGCCCCTTGTAAATGCTGAAAAATATCAGAGATTAGTAGGCAAGCTAATCTATCTTTCCCTTACCTAACTGGACATAGCCTATGCTGTTGGCGTGGTAAGTCAGTTTATGCATGCACCCAAAATGGGACATCTTGATGCAGTATATAGGATCCTCAGATACTTAAAGTCATGCCCTGGAAAAGGTCTTCTCTTCTCTAGAAATGGTCACTTGAGGATCGAAGCATACACTGATGCTGACTGGGCTGGATCTATTTCTGATCGAAGATCCACTTCAGGATACTGTACTTTTGTTGGTGGGAATTTGGTTACTTAGAGAAGTAAGAAGCAACCTGTGGTGGCTAGGTCAAGTGCTGAGGCAGAATTTAGAGCTATGGCTCACGGAGTGTGTGAAGTCTTGTGGTTGAAGAGACTTGTTCAGGAATTGGGATTTGAGACTGTCAAACCTATGAGTTTATATTGAGACAACAAGGCAGCCATAAGTATTGCCCACAACCCAGTGCAACATGATAGGACCAAGCATGTTGAGGTTGATAGACATTTTATCAAGGAAAAGATTGAGTCAAAGACCATTTACACCCCTTTTGTGAAGACGAATGAACAAGTGGCCGATATCTTCACCAAAGGACTTAGCACTCATCACTTTGACTATTTATTGAACAAGCTGGGTATGTATGGCATATACCACCCAGCTTGAGGGGGAGTGTTAAGAATAGGAGTTTAAGGGTATTCTTGTACATAACCACATGTATTTTATGTTTCTTCTGTTATTTGTATAAGGCCAGGGGCCCCTGTGTAATTAGTTATTCTTTTTCAATATAAGGAAGTTTGTCTTTAGTTTGAGACATATGAGATTAAACACAACCGTATGTGCTCTTCTCTTTCCCTCTCTTTTCCTTCTTCTCCTTCCTCTCTAAAATTGAACAATTTAGCCTTTCCGTGTTTGGGCACATGAGCCACACAGTCTAGTAGTTTTTTTTTTCGCCTTATATTTTTCTCATGGATTCTTTGAGTTGGAAATCCATGTACTTCTTGAGAAATAGGAAAGCGGTGGTTCCATATCCCAATAATTAAAATGGCGCCAAAAGAAAAACAAAGAAAGTACATGTCAACAATTTTTAAAATATCCCAATAATTAAAAGGGAAATTTTCGGTGACACCCCCTCTGATGGACTGTGAAATTAATGCCACCCCACTAAGGGCCAAAATATCAATTTGGGCCCAAAAACTAACGGAAATAGCCTTGTAACAGTTAATTAGTGATGTCAGCATGTTAGTATTTTTGTAAAGACATTTTTGCCCTTCACATTACAACAACTAAACCTATCTTCTTCTTCCTTCTCATCTGTGCTGTTTTTTCCAACTGCGGCCGCCGCCGTCGCCGTCGCCACCACCCCCTCCAGCCCTCCTTCCCTAGCTCTTACTCTCCCTCCCCTTCAACCCCGCCACCACCCTCTCCAGTCTCCTCTGCCCCACCATGTTCTTAGCAATCCAACCCCATGCATAGGTGCACTTTCCCTTTCCCTTTTCTCCTATTCTCTCCTTTTGCTTCTTCTTCTTCTTCTTCTCCCTTTAGCATACCCTGAAACCTCCCCTAATTTGTTGATCTTGTACTTTATTGAAACAGATAAAATGATCCGACCAAGGCAAATACTACTTTTTAGCTGTTCTCTTGAAATAGGGTTTATTTCCTTTTGTAATGAAATAGAAAAGAAAAAAAAATAAAATAAAATTCTGATCTCACTGTTTTTGGAGTTGAATTCGAAAGGCTTACGAAGGGAATAGGAAGGGAAAAGAGCCAGATAGGAACTTACGGTCTGATTTCTTTCTTTATTGAAAGAAGTTGCTGGGAATTACAAACCCCCGGGTAAAGTTCAAAGTTTTGAACACCCACGGTTCTCCGGTTGCAGAGGTGAAAGAAATCAGACCTCACTCCGCAGGTCTAATCAAACCTAACTGCCCAGATCTGTGTGCGTAGGTCTTCTCTCTCTCCTCTAGCTTCTCTCTCACGTATCAGGTACTTTGTCCTATTCTTCCTCAACCCATCTTCTTTTCTTTTTCTTGATTTCTTTCTCTTCTACCGTATTATTACTCTGTTTGTTGCTATTCCTGCAACTGACAACCTATCTTATGGTAAAACAAAACTGCTTTGAACTCCTTGATAGAAATCGATTGGACTTGAAATTTTGGGGTTTGTATTACTACCCTAGGGAGAGCTGAAACTCGGAATCCTAAACCCAAGAGATATCTGCGCTGAGAGATAGAACTCAGAACTGGCCTGAACTTCTGCCGCCAAATTTCTCTTCATCCCGATTTTGCTCACATATGGTATGACCTTTGAGATAAGCCTAATGGTTTACTCCGGCACTGTTCGCACATCTCTCTCCCTTGACCTATATCTACTGTACCTGACCTAGAACCAAGACTTTGTTTGAAGTTAGTTTTTTTTTTTTTTATAAAAAAAAATTGGGTTGGGGCTGGGTTTTTTGTGTTTTAGTGTAGAGGGTATTTTAGTCATTTCTATTTCACACAGTTAACACCGTTACTTTTTGGGCCAGAACTGAAATTTTGGTGGTTAGTGGGGTGGCATTAATTTCACGGTCCATCAGAGGGGGTGTCGCCGAAAATTTCCCTAATTAAAATGGGGTAGCGGAAAGAAAGAACAGACATTTGCTTGAAGTTGCCTGGGCCCTCATGTTGCATATGCAGGTGCCCAAAAATCTTTGGTGTGATGCAATCTTTACTGCTTGTTTTTTGATTAACTGAATGCCTACGTCTTTGCAAATAAATCCCCGTTTTCTATTTTATTTCCTGACTTGCCTATTTTTTTCTTGACTCCTCGGGTTTTTGGGTGCGTCTGTTTTGTTCATAATCTTCAACCAAAGGATAAGTTGGATCCTGGGTCTACCAAATGCATTTTCCTTGGTTACTCTCAGACTCATAAAGGATATAGGTGTTATGATCCTCTGACCCGGAAGCACTTTGTTAGTGCTAATGTCACCTTCTTTAAAGGAACATCTTATTTTTCTAGTCAAACCACTTCGGTCGATGACCTTCTACCTGTGTCTGAGTCTCCTCCTATTCCGGCTGCTGTCCTTATTTCTACTTCTCTGATACAGGTGTATCGATGCAAGAGGAATGTTGAGCAGCTCTGATCCACCTGCATCACTTCCTGTACCATCATCCTCCTCTGGTGAAGATCTTAGCTTGCCTGTTCTCACTGACTTACCAGTTGATCCGGATCCTGATGACTTACCCATTGCCACTCGGAAAGGTAAGCGTTCATGTACCCAAAAATCCTTGGTTGCCTATAATATTGATAATTTTTTTTCTTTGTCTCACCTTCCCTCATGCCATCATAGTCTTGCTACTTCCCTGTCTACCTATACCATTCCTCGTATCCATACTGAGGCTCTATCTATCCCTGCTTGGAAGAAAACCATGGATGTGGAAATGGATGCCTTATTGACTCGACATACATGGGAGTTGGTGGATTTACCTCCTGGTAAGGTGTCGGTGGGTGTATACTATTAAGTACACTCCGATGGTTTTGTTGAGTGGCTTAAAGCCCGTTTGGTTGTTGAGGGATACACCCAGACTTATGGAGTTGATTATTTTGAGATTTTCTCTCCTGTGGCTAGATTGAACTTGGTTCATCTCACTATTTTTATGGCTTTAAATTTTGATTGGTCTTTTACTAGTTGGATATTAAAAATGCTTTCCTTTATGGAGATTTACTTGAGGAGGTCTATATGGAGCAACCTCCAGGGTATGTTGCTCAGGGAGAATGATGGACGTGTGTGCAGGCTTCATAAAGCCATTTATGGGGTGAAACAGTCTCCTCGGACATGGTTCGAGAAGTTCAGCTCCATTGTGATTGGTTATGGTTTCTCAGTGCTTCTTAGACCATTCTGTGTTTGTCCATCGCCAAGGAGAGAAATTGGTTGTTCTTGGCATCTATGCAGATGACATTATTGTGTCAGGAAATGATGAGGTTGGGATATAGGAAGTGAAAAATTACTTACAACAACACTTTCAGACTAAAGACTTGGGCACTACTTTCTTGGGATTGAGGTCATTAGAAGCAAAAAGGGAATTAGCCTGTCCCAAAGGAAGTATGTGTTAGATCTCTTGACCGAAACTAGTATGCTTGCTACAAAACCAGTAGATAGATCCCAATCAAAAGTTTGGCACTGATGATGGTGAGTGTCTCAAGGATGTTCATTCCTACAAAAGTTTAGTTGGAAAGCTGTTGTACCTGACTATTACTAGACTGGATATATCTTATGTCGTTGGAGTTCTCAGCCAGTTCATGCAATCCCCTTGTAAGTCTCATTGGGATGCTGCTATTCGGATCCTTCATTATTTAAAGGGTTCTCCTGGAAAGGGACTTAATTTTCGTCCAAATAGACATATGGAGCTTGTTGCCTACTCAGATGCGGATTGGGAAGGATCAGCTAGTGATCATAGGTCTACCACAAGGAATTGTACTTTTGTTGGAGGAAATCTGGTTACATGGTGAAGCAAAAAGCAGACCATTGTTGCCAGATCCAGTGCTGAAGCATAATACAGAGTATGACCCATATTACTGCTGAATTAATGTGGGTTAGATCTCTCCTACTTGAGATGGGTTTTTCAGTCCCAACTCCTATGAAGATGTTTTGTGACAACTAGGCAGCCATCTATATAGCCAGTAATCCGGTCTTTCATGAGAGGACCAAGTACATTGAGGTGGATTGTCACTTTGTTTGTAGCGCCGTCTTGGATAAACTGGTTGAGACACCGTTTGTCGCCTCTTTTGATCAGCTTGCTGATGTGTTCACTAAGTCCTTGTTTGCTCCTAGTTTTCAATCTTGTTGTAACAAGCTGAGCATAGGTGATATATATGCTCCAGCTTGAGGGGGAGTGTTGGAGTTTAAGTCTAGGGGCTGATATGACTTTTTAGATAGTTTACTTACATTTATTTCAGTCTTTAGTTCTATCGGTTTAGTGTAAGGGCATTCTTGTCCTTTGTAATTATTTCATCTCTTATTAATATTGAAGGAGCAGACCTGTATGTGAACATTCTGTTCTACCGCAGGTCTCCCTCTCTCTTGGGACTTGCATGACTCTTCTTCTGATCTGATTAAGAAGTTCTTGGTATTAAAACATGTCCTTTTAGAGCCTTTGCAAATTCTGCCCTAATCTCAATTTAGGGTTGGTTTTCAGACCATGCACCAGGAGAATTATCCAAAGTGAGCATTCTTCTTAGGTTCCAACTCATACTCCACAGATTTTGGTGAATCTTCTCTACACCATCTTCTTATTAAGAGTTTACTAATCCTCCACAAACAGGCTGGTAATTAGTAGTAAAAAATATCATGTAAAAATAATTGCCATTCAAAGAAACCAATAACAATTATTGGGGTTAGATAAGAATAAAACAGAAAGAAGGTAACAGATGAGGAATGAACCAGATGTTTCAAAAGCATGGTGTACCTAGAATAAGGAATACCCACACAAGCTTTGAAAGTATATAAAGCAACAGATAAATCAAACCCCCTCATGAGTCAAAAGTTCAGAAGATATATATCAGGGATATATTTTGAAGGGCAAAAAGAATATCTGAAACATATGGAACACTTTAATTGGTAATACTAACAATATATTTTTTGCAAGTAACATAAATTTTATTAAAAGAAAGATAATATGGTATAGCAGACCTCCAAAAAAAAAAAATGGTAGGTATTCCCATAAAAGAATCTCAAAAGTAAAACGCCTTGCTTGGCCAACTCATCAGCCATCTCATTGACCACTCTTGGCTGTCATTGGAAAGAGCAATGCAGGCTCGAGGCAAGATGAGGAATGCGTCCAACTAAATGTGCAAATTTCCAAGGTTTCCTGAGTATGATCAACCAAAAAAGAGCCATCTCCTTTGATGTGTCCTCTAAGCTCAGCTGCATCCGTCAGAGACCCTCCATGGATACCACTAGGAATAGGCATATTTTGGATTTTTGGGGCCTTGATTCTGCCCTTTTGCGGTCAGTCATCTCTGCGTAGGCAGGCTGCCCGCCTCCCTTCCCCCTTTTGGTTGGCTGGTTGTCGGTCTTGTGGGCTTCCTTGTTCTTGCCCCTTTCCCCTCTTTGTATATTGTTTCTTTGTTCTCTCTTCCCTGCCCCCTCCTGGGGTTCGGTAATTTATTCATTTACCAAAAAAAGATCAACCATACAAGTAACAACATTTACACGATCTCCTTATACAAACCTTCTAACATACCATCTTAGAATAACTAGCTCCAAGCCAGTTTTCAAGGACAACAGAGTGGAATCTCCTTCTCCAGTTGGTCCGGAATAGATTCCACCAACGGCCCACTAGCTAATCTAAGAGCCCCACCCACCCCCAAAAGGTCCTGGGTTATTAAGAAAGCATCCATCAAAGTTCAGCTGCACAATACCCAATGGGGGTGGCTGTTAAGAATAGTTGTATCAGGGGTATATATTTACATAACCCCTGTTTTATGTACTCTATGTGTCATTTGTATAAGGCTAAGGGCCTGAGTGTAATTATATATTCTTTTCAATATAAGCTTGTTAGTCTCTAATTTAGAGACACAACAGATTTACCCCAAAGAATCGTGTTTGAACTCTTGGCTCTCTTGGAGCCTTTTTCTTCCTTCTTCATCTACTCTAAAACCTAACATGGTATCAGAGCTGTTTGTTCTTGGAGTTTGAAGGTGTTTGAAGGTTACTTGGAAGGCTAGGTGTCACGGCCTTAGACCTTACTAAGCAACCGCGCCGGCACTTAGCACTCACTCTAGCACTAAGACAGCCTTTCACCAACTCTAGCAAGGGACTTGGGAAGAGAACTTAGAGAACACTAGAGAGACTTTGAAAGAATGCACTTGAATTGCTTGAAAGCTTTTAGTACAAGACTTGATAGCTTGCTTGCTTGATTGGGTGGTTGGTTGGTTGTGCCTTAGCCAAATGAGGCCACCTCTATTTATAGGCACCTCAACTTACAATGTATGGTTAGGATTTGTACAAGTGTTCTCCATCCAATGGTGGAGAACTTTCTAGCCTAAGGAACTAGAATTTTCCCACCTCCTTTGTGGAGGATTCTAGCTCTTTGGAGAACTCTAGAATTGTCCTCCTTCCTTAGATATTTACAAAGCTTTTCTAGAAGCTTCTCTAGAAACTTCCTTGACCATCTTTGTTTCTAGAGGTTCTAGAACATATCTAGATTCTCTTCTAGTGTAGAGAGTTCTAGGCCATGGACTAGGTCTTAGCCCAATGTCTAAGTCCATGGGCTTGCAAGTTAGGCCCGTGGGCCTTTGTTGGGCGGGCCGTGACACTCTCCCCGCCCAAGTTGGCGACGCCCTCGTCGCAACCTTCTTGGAGAACCTCGTATATGGCCTACATGAGCACTGTATAGCCTCCTCCCGTGTGAAGTAACAACGTCCATTGTGCCACAACTTGAGTCTTCCATGTCTCTCCTCGTATGGGCCGTGTGTTGGCGAGCCTTCTCCTTAGACACCTCCTTTAGGGACTTGTCGAGCACTAACTCCCCGTCTTTGAAGCTTGTCGGTCGCCTTCTTTTGCTAACCCTCCTCTTTCTCTTCTTCTTGGTCTTATCTTTGCAAGACCGGGCCACATCCACCTTCCCCTTAGGTGGTGATTGTTTGTGGATCCACGATGGCCTGATGTCCTTACATCCATCAAGAGTCTTCTTAGTAGGCCTTGCTTATGCATTTACAAGGCCGCCTTCCTTAGCTCCAACCGATACGTCGAGAGTGGAGTCTTGGAGCTTCTTTCCCTCTTTCTCGAGTCGAATCGCGGTCAAGAGCTTGGCACCCTCCTTAGTCCCGACACCGTGGGGACCATGCATGGAGCACCTTCCTCCATGATGCACACCGTGTTGATGAATGGCATGGGTATAGCCTTAACCCTTTTAAGAAAATCCATGCCAAGCACCACTAGATAGTCGTCCATGGGCACCACCGCAGATCCAAGGTGCCGCTCCACGTCCCCATCCGCATCTCGACCCCTCGAGCTATGCCTTGTATGGGACGAGCTTGGGAGTTAACCGCCTTAAGCCATCCTCCCTCCTTGGAGACCTTTAGTCCAAGCCTCTTTGCCTCCTCCGTTGAGACAAAGTTGTGGGTAGCACTGTGTGTCGACCATGACACGTGTAGGCTTCCCGTTCATCTGCGCCTCCACGTACATCAACCCCTTCGTGGAGTAGTGACCTTGACCTCCGTCTTGGCCTTGATAGCACCAAGCTGCATTAGGGAACCCATACGAATCGGCTCTTCTTGACTCTTCTCCTCGAGTAGAGCACTTAAGGCCTTCCTCTTTGGGCAGTCCCTAGCCCAATGTGGCCCATCACACAAGAAGCACTTGTCCTTGGGCTTGAACTTATCCTTCTTGTCAAGACGAGGCTTACCCTCCTTGCCTAAAGAGGGTTTGCTACTACCTTCCTTGGGGTGATGAGCATCATAACCTTGGTCTCCCCCACCATTCTCCCCATTGCTCTTCTTGGCCTTAGCAGTATCTTCTCTCCTGAACTCCACCAATGACTCCGCTGCTGCTATGGCCGAAGCAAGATCTTGCACGCCTCGGCGTTGTAGTTCTTGCGCGGCCCAACCTTGGAGACCATCCATGAAGTTGAAGAGAAGTTATTCATCGGTCATACTAGGGACCTCAAGCATAAGTGTTGAGAATTCCTTGACATAATCCCTAATAGACCCAGTATGTTTCAGCCTTTTAAGGCTCTTTCTAGCCAAGTAAGCAGCATTTCCTGGGTAGAATTGCTTCTTTAATTCCTTCTTGAACTCATCCCAGGTGTCTATGGTGCACGTACCTCTTTCTATGTCGGCATGCCTCCTTCGCCACCATAGAGTTGCTTGTGTCGGTGAGGTAAAGTGTTGCGGTCCGCACCTTAGTCGCCTCGTCCTCGAGTGCCATCGCCTCAAGTACCTCTCCATGTGCCACACAAAGTTGTCGACTTCCCGCGCATCTCTCTTCCCATCAAATGGCTTGGGCTTTGGTACCTCCACCCTAGGTACCTCACGCTAGGTAGTGGCTCCCCGGCCGCTGCCCTCCTACACATTGCCCAATCCGCTTGTACCTCATCGATGCGAGCATCCATCTTGGCCAATGCTTCCCATACTTGAGCCTTGAAGCGGCAAACTCTTCTGTTGGGCGTGCACTATGGTGTTGAGAGTGGTTTGTAGGGACTCCTTGAGCTCCCCATTTGGCTCACTAGCTCCTCCTTGAGCTCCATCATGTGGCCTTCGAGCTCCTCCCCACTTTGCTCTACAACATCGAGGCGCTCCTTCACCTCGGCCGTTGCTAGCTCCACCCGAGCTAGGCGTGGCTCCATAGCTCCACTAACGTCCTGAGACTTGTCCTTGCCTCTTCGCCTTTCCTTGGTGGGAATGGCCTCCCTCCCACGGGCTTGCTCGCTCACCATCATGTCTAGCACTTCCGATTCGTTAGCCATGATGTCGAATCTACAAGTATCTTCCCTCGCAACCGAAGCTCTGATACCACACTTGTCACGGCCTTAGACCTTACTAAGCAACCGCGCCGGCACTTAGCACTCACTCTAGCACTAAGTCAGCCTTTCACCAACTCTAGCAAGGGACTTGGGAAGAGAACTTAGAGAACACTAGAGAGACTTTGAAAGAATGCACTTGAATTGCTTGAAAGCTTTTAGTACAAGACTTGATAGCTTGCTTGCTTGATTGGGTGGTTGGTTGGTTGTGCCTTAGCCAAATGAGGCCACCTCTATTTATAGGCACCTCAACTTACAATGTATGGTTAGGATTTGTACAAGTGTTCTCCATCCAATGGTGGAGAACTTTCTAGCCTAAGGAACTAGAATTTTCCCACCTCCTTTGTGGAGGATTCTAGCTCTTTGGAGAACTCTAGAATTGTCCTCCTTCCTTAGATATTTACAAAGCTTTTCTAGAAGCTTCTCTAGAAACTTCCTTGACCATCTTTGTTTCTAGAGGTTCTAGAACATATCTAGATTCTCTTCTAGTGTAGAGAGTTCTAGGCCATGGACTAGGTCTTAGCCCAATGTCTAAGTCCATGGGCTTGCAAGTTAGGCCCGTGGGCCTTTGTTGGGCGGGCCGTGACATAGGGCTAGCTTTCATCTCTTGGTTCTTGCTGGTATTCGAAGGTAACCTTAGGGTATCTTCACAAAGCTGTTTCCCACTTGTTTGGCATCCAAATGGAGAGCAACCAGATGCTCTAGCTTCGTTTGGAAGTCATTTTTCTTCTCATTGGATCATCTCAAGCCTATTGGAAGCATCAAAGGGTAGAATCTGAATTTCGGCCAGACCTGTTCTGCACCTTTTTCCGCCAGCTTGGGTTCTTGAAGTGACAAAGCTCATCAGTTGAGCTTTGTTGGTTGTTTTTTCTGGGCCACTTTGCATTGTTTTTTTCTGAGGAAGGTTTGCCGTTGTCACTCCGCTGCTGTTTGGTGATTGTTTGAAGTTTTACAAGCTTTTTTCAGGTTTCTTGTCTCTGTTTGCCTTTGTTTTTGACTGCTGTGTTTGAGGAGAAGTTGTTGTGGTTGAGATGCTGTTGTTTGGACCTATCAAGTGTTTGATTTGAGGTCAAAATGGATGAAAAAAATGTTGAAACAGCCTTGCCTTTATCTGCAGACCCTACTGTTGCATCAACCCCAGTCCCCTCATATGAGAACCCAAATGTGCAGCTTTCCATTGTCAAGTTGGACAATACCAATTACCTGGATTGGTCCCGATCCATGAAATTGATTCTTCGGTGTAGGGGGAAGATGGGGTACATAAATGGCAGCATCAAAGCCCCCCTTCCTACCGAGCAAGGGTACTCCAAATGGGACATTGAGAATTCTCTTATGATGGCTTGGCTTCTTTTCTCAATGAAGCCTGAGATTGCCAGGAGGTTTATGGGCAAGGAGACTGCCAAAGACATTTTGGATAGTGTGGCCCGTATCTTTGATTGAGTTGGGGACTCTACAAAGGTGTACCAACTTCTCCAACAGATTGTTAGCCTGCGCTAGGGTGATAGAAGCATCTCTGACTACTATAGTCTTGTTGTGGGCCTGTGGGAGGATTATGATCACTATAGAGATCTTCAGTTGTGTCCTGAGGATGAGGTCAAGGTGCATCGGTTTGAGAAAGAGAGGGTCCTATTTCTTCTTGGTGGCCTTAACTCTGAATTTGAACCTTTTAGGGTACAAATCCTTGGCCGACCAAGTCTTCCCTCACTGGAGGAGGTGTGTGGATATCTACAGAGTGAGGAGACTCGTAGGGGTGCCATGGGGACTGCTCCCAACCCCACTGTTGAGCGTTCTGCTCTTGTTTCTTCCACCCCTCAGGACTCCTCTAAGGAAACTGATAAGGGGGCTATTAAGGGATCTACGAAGGGCCGATTCTTTTGTGACCATTGTGGCAAATCTGGGCATACGACGGATTTTTGTTGGGATCTCCATGGGAAGCCCCCTCCTGGTTCCGCCGGGGGATTGAAGGGACAGCGGAAGAAGAGGCCTAAGGCTCATGTTGGGGTCATTGAAGCTGATTCATCATCTCTTTCCAAAGAAGACATTGCTGCCTTTCGCCGGGTTATAGCCCACCTGGATGGGTCCTCTGGTACTCCTACTTCCATGGCACTGCAGGCCTCTTCCTCCTTCGGCACCACACCTTGGGTCATTGACTCGGGTGCCCCGAATCATATGATTGGTAAGTCTCAGCTGTATAATTCCTATTTTGTTTGTTATGGGAAAGATAAGGTAAAAATTGCTGATGGTTCCTTCTCCTCCATTTCTGGTAAGGGAGATGTCCAAGTTACCCCACTTTTACCCTTGAAGTCTGTCTTTCATGTTCCAACTTTGCTACTAACCTTCTTTCAGTTAACCAATTGACTAAATCTTTGAACTGCTTTGTCACCTTCTTCCCTACCCATTGTCTTTTTCAGGATTTGGTGTCGAGGAGGGTGATTGGCAGTGGTCGTGAAACTAATGGCTTATATGTTTTGGAGACTGGTGCTTCCCCTTTTGTGCAAGCTCAATCCTATGTTTGTGGGCAAGGAGGTGGACGTACTCAGGAGGATATTTTGCTTTGGCATCGTCGTTTGGGGCACCCTTCCTTTTATGTTATGAAGAAACTGTTGCCTCATTTATTTAATTCTTTTCTTGTCACTCATGTTTTTCATTGTGAGCTTTGTCTATTTACCAAAAGTTGTAAAACAGTTTATGCATCTAATGGTAATAGATCTACTTCACCTTTTCATCTTATCCATTCTGATGTTTGGGGGCCTTCCCTTGTTACTTCTTTGCGTGGCTTCCGCTACTTTGTTTCTTTCATTGATGACTATTCTCGGGTTACTTGGGTTTACCTGTTGAAACACAAGAGTGATGTCTATGTTGCATTTAAAAATTTTTATGAGTTAGTGTATATCCAATTTCAAACTCGGATCCAAATTGTCTGTTCTGACAAAGGTGGGGAGCATATGTATAGTAGTTTGGCAACCTTTTTTTCTGACCATGGCATTATTCATCAGGTGGCCTGTGTGGATACCCCACAACAAAATGGGGTGGCTGAACGCAAAAATCGCCATCTTCTTGAAGTGGCTAGATCCCTCTGGTTTACTATGCATATTCCAAAAACTTTTTGGTCTGATGCCATACTAATTGCTGTCTTTCTTATTAATCATATGCCGTCCAGTGTCTTGAACTTCAAAGTTCCCCTTGATGTCTTACCTCCCTGTTCTTCTTCCTTCTCTCTTCCACCAAGGGTGTTTGGTTGTATTTGCTATGTACATATTAGCAAATCTGCCCGCACTAAATTGGATCCTAAGGCTCTAAAGTGTGTCTTTCTTGGGTATTCCTCCACCTCCAAAGGTTATAAGTGCTATCATCCCTCTACTCGTCAGTGGCTTCTCTCCAAAGATGTCCATTTCTTCGAAACCATTCCATATTTTCAGTTACCTCTTCAGGGGGAGTGTTCATCTCTTGGTGGTGTTGAGGGTGAAGAGGTTCCAGAGTTTGTTTCAGTTCCTCTCTCTTCTCCTGTTTCTATTTCTCCTTTTCAGATTGACAAGGGAAAAGTTCTGTGGATACTGTTGTTGATGGGGTGCCTCCTGTGGATAACGTTGTTGAGGGGGAGCCTCCTAGTGCACAGGTGAATAGAGAACAGGGGGAGCTACTGGTGTATACGAAGGACAGGAGAAATCCCTCTTCATGGCTTCCTATAAAGAAGACCTGCCAAAACCCTTCTTTGTCTCCTCATCCTGAGCCTCCATCCATCGAGACAGGTATACCTTCGTCTACTTCTATATCCTCAGACTTAGACCTTCCTATTGCCCACCGCAAGGGAACTCGGGCATGTACTAATCCCATTGCCAAGTTTGTTTCCTATGATTCTATCTCCCTTATAGCTATAGCCTTTTCTGTGGCTATCTCTTCCATATCTATTCCCAAGAATGTAGCAGAGGCTATGGCAGATCCAAAATGGAGAGAAGCAATGAACACAGAGATGTTGGCTCTTGAGAAGAATCACACTTGGGACCTTGTTGGGCTCTCTAAAGGGAGAATCCCTGTTGGATGCAGATGGGTATTCACAGTCAAGTTCAAGTCTGATGGTACTGTGGAGAGGTATAAGGCAAGACTTGTCGCCAAGGGTTATACACAGGTGTATGGCATTGACTATCAGGAAGCCTTTGCTCCAGTGGCCAAGCACAACTCCATCCGTGTACTTCTCTTAATGGTTGCAAATCTTGATTGGCCATTGTACCAGTTTGATGTGAAGAATGCATTCTTACATGGTGACCTAGAAGAAGAGGTATATATGCATCATCCTCCTGGGTTCAAGCATACTGGTGACAATGGTAAAGTATTTCGTCTTAGGAAGGCTCTTTATGGACTCAAACAGTCTCCTAAGGCTTGGTTTGTGAGGTTTAGACAAGCCCTCCTACAAAATGGGTATACTCAAAGTCAAGCTGATCACACATTGTTTATACAAAGGAAGGGCAGCACTATTATAGCTCTCATTGTTTATGTTGATGACATTGTGGTCACGGGAAACAGTGAAGCTGAAATCTCAAAGCTTAAGATTTATTTGGCTCGGCAGTTTGAGATCAAAGATCTCGGTCCATTGAAGTATTTTCTGGGGATTGAAGTTTCAAGATCCAAGCAAGGGATCAATGTTTGCCAAAGGAAGTTTGTTCTTGATCTACTTACAGAGACAGGCTACTTAGGATGCAAACCGATCTCCTCCCCTATTGAGCAGAACCACAAACTAGGGGAAGATTGTGGTGAACCTCTTGTGGATGCTGAAAAATATCAGAGATTAGTAGGCAAGCTAATCTATCTCTCCCTCACCAGACCTGACATAACCTACGCTGTTGGAGCGGTGAGTCAATTTATGCATGCACCTAAGATGGGACATCTTGATGCAGTTTACAGGATCCTCAGGTATTTGAAGTCATGTCCTAGAAAGGGCCTTCTCTTCTCTAGGAATGGTCACTTGAAAATCGAAGTTTATACAGATGCAGAATTTCATGGCTTACCTTGGTACAACAGTGAGCAAAGATGAAGACAGCCCAAGTCTTGTGTAATAAAGTCTCCTATAGAGGTTCCCAAGCTTCAATTTCAATTACCAAACCAAAGCCCCAAGTATAGAGCTCCTTCTTTTCCTTCTCTTTTCTTCTTCTCTAAGGTTCCCAAGCTGAATCATTTTCTCTCCAAGTCTTTAGAGTTGTGAATAGTGATTTTTAAGAATGGGTTTTATATATATAGTGGATTATTTAAGGGCTGTTTGTTTAGTTAAGTTAAAAATCAGATTCTAAAATAGATTTTTAAAACAGATTTTAATTAGAATTTCGTACCTATAATCTTGTTCTAATTATATAACGATGTCATATGACATCAGGGATAATCCGAATACGGGTAAATGTTAGGAATAAGATTCCCTACTGGGGACGTGGGTTCCACAGAGGTAAATTGACCAAAATACCCCTATAACTCTAATTGGTCGTACATAACACTATAAAATACATTTAAATTATACTTGCATCGAATTTAATTAAGGGAGAGGTTCTGCATAGCCTCCAGGCAGCAAATCCGACACAGGTAACTGCGGTGCGGGGTTTCACAGGGGTCCTCTGACTCCAAAAGGGCAAGTTGGGAAGAATCCCTGGAATCCTCCATAGGAGTGTCGAGAGATTCATCTGTATCCTCGACCAATGCAACCCATAGCATCGATGCCACCATAGACTCAGAGCTGGAACCTGAAATCACACAAGTTCCAAAAAGTTCAAATTTATTGCGGATTTCACAGAAATTCTCTCTTATAGCATATATTTCAGAAGAAAATCCCCAAAATTTGATGAGTTATAGAATATAATAATTTATTGGTTGCAAAAGATGCAACCAACTTGGTTCCTCAAAATATCATTAGATCTAAGTGATAATTTGCTTATAAAATATTGTTCATAAGGACTCTTGTATGTAGAAAAATTCTATCCCTTCTTAATTGACCAGGACTGTAACCTAGCAGAACAAAATGGTCCAATACCCAGTTCAGTTAAAAAAAATATTGTTATCAAAGAAATTCATTTTGAATCAGCAGAAATGAACTCACCAAACTAAGATGAAAATTAAAAAGGTGATCAAATTCATACCCGCTGTGAATGCCAGGTCATAAAGAAATTACATGAGCCAGAATCAACAATGACCCAACAGCTGCCTTCGCAACAGAACCCATAGATGGAAGCTTCTCCAGTGTCATTGCCATCAAATCAAACAGTTGTCGAGCCTCACCAATCTAGAAGAAGCCAACTCAAAAATAGATTATTTGGCACAACAAAAACCCCAGAGAGAAAAATTAGGAGTACCCACAAAAACAACATGTAATGAATATGCAACACTTACTCCTTTAGCAATTTCCAATAAGCAGTCTTCAATGAAGGTCTGGAGTGAAATGTTCAAGTTTGACTCTTGCTGTCCTACCAATTCAACTGTTGCCTGAAGAGATTTCCTCAAATGACTGCATAGAGCACTGATAATCCCAATTTCAGAGATTACGACTCGTGATCTGAGTTGTCGAGCCAAAGCGTTAGCATTCTGAACAATATCAGATTTAATTTGCGGATCATGTGTAACATTTTTGTGATCCAGGTGTCGAATGACAGCAGCTAGAATCAACTGTTCATTTCCTGTATGTAAGCAACAACCAAAATTGTTTGGAGTAAAAATAAACAAATATTATGAGATTCAGATAAGAAAGAAATATTTGGAGGGGGAATAAGTCGGATACAGAGATGTATAAACATGAAATGTGAGAATTTCAAATGAGAATAAAGATGTGGTTAAACCAAAAACTCAATGGTTAGAAATTAAAATATAAGACTCACAAGGAACCAGACCAAATAGAACCAGGAAGCCTAATGCTCAGCCCTACTGTATGATCACCGGACAACAATAAAGATAAAAATAAATAAATAAATGAGGTAAAAAACATATAAGAAATGAACAGTAGGTAGATAATTATATATTTGGGCCACATTATTTGTAAGTAATTATAACTAATAAATAAAAGAGATGGTACAGAAGTTTGGATAGGATTGTTAAAACTGTCTCACATGAGCTGCTGAAACGGTAACTCAAATAAATGGAATGCCTCCGTGTGGCCAAAAGAAAACGTTGTGGCAGTGATGAGGTCCAAAAAATATCTACATAGTGGTTAATGACTTAAAGAAAAATTTTCCATAGCAATTAAAGAGAAGATTCAAAGTTACTTTATGTTTGCATAGCTTGTCTCTCTTCTAATAAAAATTTTTTTATTTATAAAAAAAAAAAAAAGAGAATGCAGGGGAGAGAAAGAGAGAAATAAAACATCAAATTGAAGGTTAATATTGTCAATAAGCAGCTTCCTGCAGATCGTGAAGAGTTTCATTATCAGAAGCCTAATTACAAATCATCTATAAAACTCCTACATCATCCAACTGGCAAAAAAAATCAATATCTCACACCAAGTATATTGAAAAAGAAGTTTTAGCATGAGAGAATACAAAAGGCAGCAAAATACCTACAGTGTCCATAAAGTAGCACATATCAGACAGAACGACCATAGCTAACCCCTGCCGAGGAACCCAGCGCTTCCCATTATCAAAGTAAGCGAATATTGGATCTTAAACCTGGTGCATTGTCGTACTCTCCTTGACCAATTTACTACTTTCTGGACACAAATTTGAGCTCATATTTTGGGATTTTCAATCTCTTCTCTGTTGTGCAAGTAAACCAATGTATTAACCACAATCCGCTACATTATTTTTATTTTATCTTTGAAGGAAAAGTTCCATCAGAAAAATGCATAATAAATCGAGAATATGATACTGAAGGACCTCATTTTTGGAGTTAAACATGTATGGTTGCTCATTATTACCGAGTCTATAGAGGGCAATCTTTTTTTTCTTATCTTGGCCTAAGGTAGCTCAGGCTCAGATCACTGCCAACACCCACACCACACCTTGCTCCACATCTAACAACTTCATCAACCCAATTGTGATCTGGCTCCCCCCTTTCACCATCATCTACAAGATTTATATTTGGTTCATAGTCATCCAGTGTGGCATGCACAATCTGCGCAAACTATAAATCCTTCAATCAAAAGAATGATTGAGGAACCCAATTAATTTAATATAGCCAAAATTTTGACATGTACAACCAGAATCTTAAATTGGAAGTATATTCACAAGTAGAGAGACTTGATTATCAGACACGCATATATAAATGATTGCGCATGCTTTAATCAAAACTTGCTAAGGGTTTACAAACTGTTGATTCTATGTAACTACCATTACATGTGTTAGCATTAGACGTGGATAATATTAGATGGATACATATCAAACTCAATGATCTCTTAGAACTAAATGCAGTCAGTCTGCAGACACACCCAAACTATGCCAAACGTGCATCAATATGAGTAAACATGTCAAAAATCTAACAAGAGTGGGAAGTCTTGGAATGCCACCCGAGACAAGATATGAGCAAGCATGCCCCCCCCCCAACACACTCATAAATTCTATCTTATAGCATACATTTCAAAAGAAAATCCCCAAAATTTGATGAGTTATAGAATATAATAATTTATTGGTTGCAAAAGATGCAACCAACTTGGTTCGTCAAAATATCATTAGATCTAAGAGATCATTTGCTTATATAATATTGTTCATAAGGGCTCATGTATGTTGCAAAATTCTACCCCTTCTTATTTGACCAGGACTGCAAACTACCAGAACAAAATGGTCCAGCACCCAGTTCAGTTTAAAATAATATTGTTACCAAAGAGAAATTCATTTTGAGTCAGCAGAAATGAAGCACACTGTTATAGCAAACACCAACAAAATCACGAAAAGAAACAAGAACAAAGCAAAAGAACACAGAGATATAACATGGTTCACACACCAGTATGGTGTGCTACATTCACGGGTGAAGACGAAGATGATTCACTATGCAAATCGGAGAAAAATTACAATGGAACTCTCAAGAACACCCAAATCGGTGCTTCTGCTCTCTCTCAGAAACCCTAGAACGAAAACCCCAAATCTTACTCCCATTTTACAATAAAGCGGGTAAGGAACATAAATACTCCTCCCTCTGCTACCATCACAGATCTCAGAAAAAGTTCCATTCGGATCGCCACAAAAAAATGTCGGAGTGGGTCATTCTTCGAAACGGGTCCAAGAATTCGAGACATACATAACAAATCTCCACCTTGGCTTGAATTCTCCTCTAACATGCAAACACATAGCTGAAATCTTCGTCCTCTCCAATAGCCCTTCCAAAAGGGCTCAACTCAAATGTGGCAAACTCCAATCAAGTTCAAGCAATGCTCGAACTTGGTAGCACATACTGGCTTTGTCAACATATCAGCTGGATTGTCTTCAGTACCAATCTTCAACACTTGAATATTGCCTTGAGCAACTATCTCTCTTACAAAATGATACCGAACATCAATGTGCTTTGTCCTCTCATGATACATCTAATCTCTAGTCAAGTGAATAGCACTCTGGCTATCACAGTGGACAACAGTCACATCATGATCCATGCTGAGCTCTCCCAACAAACCTCTAAGCCAACTAGCTTCTTTAATTGCCTCAGTCACTGCCATATACTCTGCTTCAGTAGTAGATAATGCAACTGTAGCCTGTAAAGTAGCTTTCCAACTAACCGCACATCCTCCAAGAGTAAATACATAACCTGTGAGTGATCTCCTCTTGTCAAATCACCTGCATAATCTGAATCAACATAACCAGATAAGCTGTCACCATTCCTTCCAAACTCCAAGCAAACACCAGAGGTCCCCTTCAAATATCTAAGTATCCATTTCACTGCTTCCCAGTGAGTTTTACCTGGACATGACAGGTACCTACTCACCACACTGACTGCCTGTGAAATGTCAGGACGTGTACAAACCATAGCATACATAATGGAACCAACTGCACTAGAGTATGGAACATGTGACATGTACTTCACCTCTTCATCTGTCTGAGGTGATAGAGCAGCTGAAAGTCTAAAATGAGATGCAATAGGAGTACTTACAGGTTTGGCATCTTTCATGCCAAAATGCTCCAATACCTTCTCAATGTATTTCTGTTGAGATAGCCACAGCTTCCCTGCTTTTCTATCCCTCTTAATTTCCATACCAAGAATCTTCCTTGCTGCCCCCAAATCCTTCATCTCAAATTCAGAATTTAACTGTTGCTTCAACCTATTAATCTCATTCATATGTTTAGCTGCAATCAACATATCATCAACATATAGTAGCAAATATATGAATGAGCCATCAAAGAGTTCTTTGAAATACACACAACAGTCAGGTTGGCACCTATTGTAACCAAAACTTGCCATAACAGAATCAAACCTCCTATACCACTGTCTAGGAGACTGCTTCAAACCATAAAGAGACTTCTTCAATAAGCATACATGGTCCAGTAGTAAAACCCTCAGGTTGATGCATATAAATCTGTTCTTCCAATTCACCATGCAAGAATGTTGTTTTCACATCGAGTTGCTCCAACTCCAAATCATGCATGGCAACTAAAGCAAGCAAAACACGAATAGAGCTATGCTTAACAGGTGAGAAAACATCATTAAAATCAACACCATATACCTGACTGTAGCCCTTTGAAACCAATCTTGCCTTGTACCTAGCACCTTCAACACTTGAGGTAGATTCCTTTCTTTTGAAAACCCATTTGCAGCCAACAATTTTCTTCCCTCTTGGTGGCTTGACAAGCTCCTAAGTCTGATTTTTATGAAGAGATTCAATCTCCTCATTCATGGCAATCAACCACTTTGTGGAATCAACTGAAGAAATAGCTTTTGAATATGTTGCAGGCTCACTATTTTCAATTGTGTCTGCAACAGACAATGCATAAGCAACAATTTCAGCATGCCCATATTTTTGTGGTGGTCTAGCATTCCTTCTTGGTCTATGCTTGGCAATGCTATACCGCTCTTCTTCTTGATCCCCTTGAGCTTCATCTTCTTTAGTGAAAGTAGGCGGCTGAACTGAAGTAGATTTTGCATTTTTTGAAGATGGACCATCAATTTCAAACTCCACCTTCTCCCCAGAATTTTTCTGGCTTTCATCACACTGAATGTGAGTTTCTTTCCTAGGATGCAACATGGCAGACTCATCAAAAGTAACATCTCTGCTAATAAGAAATTTAGGAGACTTTGGATCAGGGCACCACAACCTGAATCCCTTCACTCCAGATCCATACCCAAGAAAAATACATTTCTTGGCCCTAGGTTCCAACTTCCCATCATTCACATGTGCATAAGCAGGACATCCAAAAATCTTTAAATTTGAGTAGTCTCCAGGCTTACCTGACCAGACCTCCTCTGGAGTCTTGCACTCAATAGCTGTGCAAGGAGACCTATTCACCAACCAAGCTGCTGTGTTTACTGCTTCCGCCCAAAACTCCTTGCCCAATCCTGCATTTGACAACATACACCTTGCATTTTCTAACAAGGTTCTGTTCATACGTTCTGCAACTCCATTCTGCTGGGGTGTCTTCACAACTGTGTAGTGTCTTGCAATCCCCTCATTCTTGTAGAACTCATTGAAACCACCTTCACAGAATTCTAGGCCATTGTCGGTTCTCAACCTCTTAATTTGCTTCCTGGTCTATTTCTCAAGAAAAAATTTTCACTGCTTAAAAGGAACAAATACTTCGTTTTTGTGCTTCAAGAAATAGACCCAGACCTTCCTAGAAAAAATCATCAATGAAAGTGAGTAAGTATCTAGCACCGTTCCCCTTGGAGGGAACCTTGGAGGGTCCCCAAAGATCTGAATGAATGTAGTCCAAAGTTCCCTTGGTCCTGTGAATAGCTGTACTGAAGCTGACCCTCTTCTGCTTCCCAAACACAATGTTTACAGAGCTCCATTTTACCTGTACTCTGACCACATAATAGACCTCTTTTACTCAATGATGCCATCCCTCTTTCACTCATATGACCCAATCTCATGTGCCATAAATTTGTAGTATCAGACTCAGACATAGATGATGAAGCTGCTGCAACCGAACCAGTGACGGTAGTATCCTGCAACACATACAGACTACTAATCTTCACTCCTTTCATCAACAAGAGAGCACCCTTACTGATCCTCATGACTCCACCTTCAGCTGTATATTTGCACCCATTTAAATCTAGAGTGCCTAAACTGATGAGGTTCTTCTTTAAGTCAGGAACATGCCTAACATTAGACAAGGTTCTGATAATGCCATCATGCATCTTAATTCTAACTGTCCCCTTTCCAACTGTTTTACAAGAAGCATTGTTGTCCATCAACACAACTCCACCTTGAATTGATTCATATGTGGAGAACCATTCACGGTTAGGACACATATGGTAGGAACACCCAGAATTAAGAATCCATTCATCATGTGATCTGATTCTATCATCAGTCACCAAAAGTATCTCAGAGTCATTCTCATTTGTAGCAATACTAGCCTCTGCAGAGCTTTCTTTCTTCTGTTGGTTTTGGGCACCACCACTTGCCTTTTGCTTATTTAAAAGCTTGTAGCATTCAGATTTAATCTGCCCCTTCTTCTTGCAGTAATTGCAAGACAAATTCTTATGCCTAGATTTTGATCTAGCCTTCTTCTTGTCACTGTCTGAACCTCTTTTAGAAGTTCTCCCCTTAACCACCAAACCAACACCCTCTGATTTACTTGATGTCAACTCATCATCAATTTCCTGCTTGCTTAGCAGATTCGTTTTGACATCCTCAACAGAGATGGTCTCTCTACCATAAATCATGGTGTCCCTAAAACTCTTATATGATGGAGGCAAGGAACATAACAATAACAGAGCTAAATCTTCATCATCAATATTTACATCTACTGCTTTCAAATCAGTAACAATAGAATTGAAATCAGAAATATGGGATTTAAGTGAACTACCTTAACCCATACGAAGGGTATACAAACGTTGCTTTAATCTCAACCTATTGGTGAGGGATTTGGTGAGATACAGGTTCTCTAACATCGACCACAACTCGGCAGCCGTCTTCGCTGAGAGTACTTGCAAAACGTCATTTGAAAGACATAACTGGATAGCCGAAAGGGCTTTGATATCCATCTTGTTCCACTCCTCCTCAGACATAGTTGCAGGTTTCTTTGCCTTCCCAAGTAGGGCTTCCCTCAAGTCTTGTTGTGCAAGAACAGCCATCATCCGAACTTGCCATAAGCTGAAGCTAATGCTCCCATTGAACTTGTCAATATCAAATTTCGTTGATGTAGGAGCCATGGATGCAGTGATCGAAGCAACCAAGAGCTCTAATACCAGTTTGTTATAGCAAACACCAACAAAATCACGAAAAAAAACAAGAACAAAGCAAAAGAACACAGAGATATAACGTGGTTCATACACTAGTATGGTGTGCTACATCCACGGGCGAAGACGAAGATGATTCACTATGCAAATCGGAGAAGCGGATCATTCTTCGAAACGGGTCCAAGAATTCGAGACATACATAACACACACCTAATTAAGATGAAAATAAAAAAGGTGATCGAATTCATACCTGTTGTGAATGCAAGGTCACATATGTTAAAGAAATTACATAAGCCAGAATCAACAATGATCCAACAGTTGCCTTTGCAACAGAACCCATAGATGGAAGCTTCTCCAGTGTCATTGCCATCAAATCAAACAGTGGTCGAGCATCACCATTCTAGAAGAAGCCAACTCTTATGAGCACTTTTGTTTAAGATACTTGGCAATCTACAGCAAAGAAAAGGAAACCAAAATAACATCCAAGTAGAAGCCATTGATACACAAATAACTGCTTCATCAACCCAATTATGATCTGGCTCCCCCCTTTCACCATCATCTACAAGACTTATATCTGGTTTGTAGTTATCCAGTGTGGCATGCACAATCTGCGCAAAGTATAAATCCTTAAATCAAAAGAAATTCATGATTCAGGAACCCAATTAAACTTAATATAGCCAAAATTTTGAGCTGTACAAACAGAAGCTTAAATTGGAAGTATATTCACATGTAGAGAGACTTGATTATCAGACTCGCATATACAAATGAATGTGCATGCTTTAATCATAACTTGCTACGGGTTTACAAACTGTTGATCCTATGTAACTACCATTACATGTGTTAGCGTCAGACGTAGATAATGTTAGTTGGATACATATCTAACTCAATGATCTCTTAGAACTAAATGTAGTCTGCAGACACACCCACACTATGTCAAACGCGCATCAATATGAGTAAACATGTCAAAAATCTAACAAGAGTGTGAAGTCTTGGAATGCCGCCCGAGACACAAGATATGAGCAAGCATGCCCCCCCCAACACACGCATAAATTCTCTCTTATAGCAAACATTTCAAAAGAAAATCCCCAAAATTTGATGAGTTATAGAATATAATAATTTATTGGTTGCAAAAGATGCAACCAACTTGGTTCCTCAAAATATCATTAGATCTAAGAGATCATTTGCTTATATAATATTGTTCATAAGGACTCGTGTATGTTGCAAAATTCTACCCCTTCTTATTTGACCAGGACTGCAAACTACCAGAACAAAATGGTCCAGCACCGAGTTCAGTTTTAAAAAATATTGTTATCAAAGAGAAATTCATTTTGAGTCGGCAGAAATGAAGCACACCTAATTAAGATGAAAATAAAAAAGGTGATCGAATTCATACCTGTTGTGAATGCAAGGTCACAGATGTTAAAAAAATTACATGAGTTAGAATCAACAATGATCCAACAGTTGCCTTCGCAACAGAACCCATAGATGGAAGCTTCTCCAGTGTCATTGCCATCAAATCAAACAGTGGTCGAGCATCACCAATCTAGAAGAAGCCAACTCTTTTGAGCAACTTTGTTCAAGATACTTGGTAATCTACAGCAAAAAAAAGGAGACAAAAATAACCTCCAAGTAGAAGCCATTGATACGCAAATAACGAAGGAAGGTTATATTATATTGAAAGAAGGGAGTGCCTTTGGAATTCAGAGGGGGTTCTTGGCAGCATATTCACACAATTTAACAATTTTCTGTTCATTTCGAGCACCCATGTACAAAATTACACAGCAAGACATCATTATCCTGGATGTTAAAAAGATAAGTAGGACTACTCTGTTTTTATAACACGTAACACGAAGATGGATGAGTTTATCTAAAACAAGGATACAAGACATCCAACATGACAACCCTACAAACTAGATAGGAAAACACATCCTTTCTATATTGCTTCTGATGAACAAAGAAAGAGAGGGAGAAGAGAAAATAAAGTTGATTTGAAAGGGAGCAAACCGAAAACGGTCAATGGAAAATATTTATATAGAGGAGGTGACATCAAAGATACAAGCCTATTGTAGTTTAGTATGCCTCATGTACGTAAGCTGCATAATCACCACGCACAATTTTACATACATCTTGCCAGGCCAACTAAGGACTTTAATGTTGAATTGGTTCTAAAAACCCCATCAAGTTTCACACATATAACGAAATGCGTAAAGATTAGGTTACGATCTTCACTTCAAAATAGTGCAAATTAGAATGTGCATTGCGAGGGAATGACTAAAAAATTAAGAAGAGAAAAGAGGAAGAAAGAAGAAATTCAATTGTGGAGGCCATCAAAAAACCTGATTGTCTCACCCACCAAGGGGGGGGGGGGAGCAAAACTGCAAACCCAATTGGAAGTGCCAATACCTGTAAATCCAAAGCAAAAGTTCTCAATTAGAACGTTTTCCATGTGGGTTAACAATAGAATTGAGAATGATTTCTAGACCTCTTCTAATAACAATCTGTTATCCATGTAAAATAGGTGAACTTACAGGGACATGGGAGGCTCTAGTACTTCTCTTGGGATCAGTAGCAGAGAAAACAGTGTAGACAAGGACGAAGGTGCCAATTATTTGAGCTGCCAAACCCAAACCTTTTCTGTAGCCATCGGCGATCTCGTTCACCCCACCACCATACTGCACATAGTAAGACTTCTGGAAGGCCTTTACTAGCCCTACACCATACATTGCACCCAAGCATTCTGCCACGATGTACATCACAGCACAGATTAGTGACACTTTACGGGCTAAGAAAAGCCCAAACGTCATTGCTGGGTTAATATGCCCTCCTGTAAACACAAACACACACAACTGTTTATAATCAAATTGTAAACAACAGAAAATAGAGAAAGAAGCAAAAAAATGGATTACCAACCAGAGATGACGGTGCAGTAAACGAGGATGAAGATCATGAAACAAAACCAGATATCATAGTTATGTCCTGGATGATAAGAGAAAATTTGAGCAGCGGTCATGAGGTGCCAAGCATCAAGCAGGCAATAAAAAGAATACCAAAGAATTAAAAACAAATAAGAAAATAGAGATGAGTTCGAGTTACAGTGAAGCAGTCTTGAATGAAATGAAAATGGCGGTGGCTAGGCAAAATCTCATGTGGATGATTTAGCCAAACAAAGTTATCCATAGACAGCCCTGTATAGTGGTCCTCACCCCTTGATTTAGTGGTGGGTATACTTGCATGGTTTTACTATGGCCAACATGCCCCCCATCACATCTTTTAAAATTTTCTATGCTAGTACTTTTTTGGCTTCAATTAACAAAATCCTCCTATTCCCAATATGAGAAAATTTTACTTTAGGTGTATAAGGAATGTGTTACACCATGCTCCCTGTTAAGTTATAATTATAGTAAAGCCAACCAGGACAAGAAAACTTACATGATTAGAAACCACTGGCATAAGCAAATCATTAGGATCCAGAACATTATACATCTTTGCTGCAAACATCAACATTGCCGTTGCTAACACAAAAAGTGACCTCTGGCATGAAGGCAGCAATGTTCCTGCCAATTAGATCACAGAAAGAAGTCAAAGAACATGTAAATCCAACTCTTTCAAGTTCAAGAGGTCATTCTTTCGTGTTTTACGGATTTTTCAATTACAATACCATTACAAGGATCCAGAGATATATTTATGAGAGAAATTTGAAGCTGAAAGAATCCAACAATGTTTTGATTGTTGTTCTGCAACACCACAAGTTTAAGTAAGAAAACCTGGTATAGAGGAAAGTGCTCAGTTGTAGATACTTAGAAAACATTAGAATGCAATGCAATGGTTTTCATTACAGTAATGAGTACTGAGAAAATGAATTAATCTTGTTAAATACTTCAAGACAGATTTCAGCATACATGTCGAACTTCTACATTCTATAGAGCTCTCACCTTAAAGCATGAAGCAATAAGAGTTAAGCTGAAAGAACGAGCTATAGCTTCAAAATTTGAAGGCAAGTTATCAGGAATGTTGGCTTGTATCCATAAAGCAGAAAGCAACTGGGATGTTTGGTCCTCAGTTAGTTTAGCAATTTTTGGCTCCTGCGTATTAGAAAAGTGGAAAGATATAAAGGTTATTGCTTGATATGCAAGAAAACAAGTGTGCTACATTCCAACAATCACTATGCACTCCTTGAAATTATAATTAGAAAATGCATGAATTCCAGCACTTACTGCCTCTGTTAAGCAGGCTGGTCCAGTTGTCCTGTCAATTATAGAACAACTTATTTTGTAAAAGTTAGGCGAGTTTTTACGGGCCCAGCCCTGTTTCTCATCACCAGATTCTCTATCCTTAGAATCATCTTCAGTATTATTCCCAAGCTTTTCTACTATTGCATTGCCCTTCTCCTTGCGAAGCTTTTCAAGTAGAGCAGCACTGGACGCAAACGCCGATGCTGTTTTGGACTTCAACTTCCTTGGTTCATACAGACTCCCAGATCGTGAAGATGCCAAGTCATGTCGGGGATTGTTAGATGATGGAACAAGGATCATAGCAAATATCTGGTGTGCTCCAATACAAGCTTCAACATCTGGATGCATCATTGTTTTCAAAAATTGGAGGAAAAGTAGTTCTGGGAAGATCTATAGAAACAAAAAGAAAACTTAGGAAGAGTAGATTAGTACAGTAACCTAAATATTAATTTACTGAATCATGCAATGTTTTCACAGACTACGGGGCTGGACTGTTGATGCCAAACCAAGACAGGTCTGTACTAGTCCAAGGGAAATAGTACTTGAAAAGCAGTTGCCTACTCAACTGATTATCAAGCCCAAAAGATCAGATCGCGCAAACTGTTAGGAACAGTCAGAGGACCAGTCATAAGACTTTTACTGTCATAATCATTCCCATTAAGATATTTATTATAGTTGCTAAAGGAAAAAACTTGACACAGAACCACACAGTTTGCAAGCCAGCACAAAATTACCATGTAAAATGCTGCTGCAGTTTTGATAGAACCTTCCATTATAGGACCTCCTTATATGATATAACTAATAATCATGGTGGAAAGAAAACCAATAATGGAGTATTTTTTATGAGTAATGGCTACAAAATATTTCATACCATAAATTTCTTCCATGGAATATCCATTTTCTCAACTATTTTGGGTCACCCATTAAAGAAAAAGAAGGTTAGGCCGATGCAATGAAAAAAAGCATGTGAAATTAACATACTAAAAAAGATACTTGATATGCCCTTCTCAACAATGATCGAGAAAGGGATAAGGGATGATGCAAGCATGCCCCCCCCCCAACTCTTTTGAGCACCTTTGTTCAAGATACTTGGCAATCTACAGCAAAGAAAATGAGACCAAAATAACCTCCAAGTAGAAGCCATTGATAGCAAATAACGAAAGGAGGTTAAACTATGTTGAAAGAAGGGAGTACCTTTGGAATTTGGAGGGGGTTCTTGGCAGCATATTCACACAATTTAACAATTTTCCGTTCATTTGGAGCACCCATCTACAAAATTACACATCAGGACATCATTATCCTGGATGTTAAAAAGACAAGTAGGACTACTCTGTTTTTATAACACCATGTAACAACTAACAAGAAGGTAGCGTCTATGTCAAAAAATGATACAAGACATCCAACATGACAACCCTACAAATTAGATAGGAAAACTCATCTGTATATGTACTCTCTCTCTCTCTCTCTCTCTCTCTTATCTGGGAAAGTCAGTGTTTCTATCACAAAATCATGTTGTACCTTTCAATTTAGAAGAGCTCAGAAGGAACCTTCCTCAGCCACGTACCTGCAGATATTTCAACCTTGCCTCCGCTACCTCATCAGTTGGATTAATCATCTTACTTCAAAGGAAAATGAAAGTAAAAATGTAAGAGGAAACAAAGATTCCTTTTTCTGTTGTAAAAGGATGTCAGAATCACTTTTATGTCTTGTATTAATTCAGATTCTTGGTCCATTTGGCCAAGCAAACACGAAGTCCTACAGAAGGTTCAACCCAGTTACTTGATTCACAATATGATCTACTTGGCTTCAAGCTCTGATATTTTCACAAGCAATAACTGCTCCCTTTCAGACGCAGCTGTTTCAACCTGTCAATTGAGAAAATATAGAACAATTTGCACTTAACCTGTCTTAAAATAAGACATACAAAAAGAGAACTATAACACAGAATTAATATTAGAAAGAAAGATTTGCACAGTTCCATCATGCTTCAGAGCTTATAGAGAGCATCGGAAAATAAAATTTCATATAGAGCTGCAATTGAGACCTAATATAATAGGCAAACTTATGACATATAATTCTTTTAATAAAAAAAAGAATACTGAGTAAACCAATGATTGGCTGTTCCTTTAAAATACTAGTGAGTTTATTAAAGTAGAGGAAACAGGCTGATAACAACAGTTTTCTGATAGGAATAACGATGAAAAATCGGATCATAACAATAATAATAATAATAAAAAATCCATCATTGCCGTGGGATAGGGTGTCCACCGAATCAGTAGTGTTAGTTGGGAAACCAAAGAATGATGCACTTGATGCAGCCGTCTACCCCCCTGGTTTCTCTAAAATGTCACATTTCGTCAAGGAATCTCTTACCTATGACCTCCAGGCTCCAGCCTAAAACATTGTTAGATTCACCGTAGCTTACCACATGAATAGAAGCTTCTTCATTATTCTAGCTAAATAGATGTTAATCATTGTTATACGGACACAGCTCCAGCCTTAATTTGGTCACATTTGCCTTGGAAAAGAGTAATGGCTATAAAGAACTCTCATCTTTTTTCAGCCCTTTTGACACCTTTAAAAATTATATTTCAAAAATCTGATCCTTTCTATATTGCTTCTGATGAACAAAGAAAGAGAGGGAGAAGAGAAAATAGAGTTGATTTGGAAGGGAGCAAACAAAAAACGGTCAATGGAAAATATTTATATAGAGGAGGAGGCATCAGAGATACATGCCAACTGTAGTTTCGTACGACTCCTGTACGTAAGCTGCATAATCACCACGCACAATTTTACATACATCTTGCCAGGCCAACTAAGGATTTTAATCTAGAATTGGTTCTAAAAAGTAAAAACCCTATCAAGTTTCACACATATAACGAAATGCGTAATGATTAGATTACGATCTTCACTTCAAAATAGCTCAAATTAGAATGTGCACTGTGAGGGAATGACTAAAGAAGAGAAAAGAGGAAGAAGGAAGAAATTCAATTGTGGAGGCGATCAAAAAACCTGGTTGTCCCACCCACCAAAGGGGGGGGGGAACAATACTGCAAACCCAATTGGAAGTGGTGCAAATACCTGTAAATCCAAAGCAAAAGTTCTCAATTAGTACGTTTTCCATGTGGATTAACAAGAGAATTGAGAATGATTTCTAAATCGCTTCTAATAATACTCTATTTTCCAAGTAAAACAGGTGAACTTACAGGGACATGGGAGTCTCTGGCACTTCTCTTGGGATCAGTAGAAGAGAAAACAGTGTAGACAAGGACGAAGATGCCAATAATTTGAGCTGCCAAACCCACACCTTTTCTGTAGCCATCGGAGATCTCGTTCGCCCCACCACCATACTGCACATAGTAAGACTTTTGGAAGGCCTTTACCTGCCCTACACCACACCACACATTGCACCCAAGCATTCTGCCACGATGTACATCACAGCACAGATTAGTGACACTTTTTTTTTTTTGGTGAATAAAAAATTATATTACCAAAGCCCAAGGGGGGCGAAAAGGAGAAGAGAACCGAAAAAAGGGGGGGAATGTACAAAAAGGGGAACATGGGGGGGGGGGGAGCAGATCCCATGCCCAACTAAGTGGGGGAGAGGGATCTTAAAAGAGCACTATCTAAATCCCAGGATACAACAATAAGTGTGAAACCCGGTCAAATTTCCGAATAAATTTGAACTTTTGGAACCCGAGTGATTTCAGATTTTGGTTCCATATTTCCCATGCTAACCTCAAGTTATGGGCAGCATCACATCTTTTTCCTGTGCTTGGCATGCTGGTTTGATGGCCTGCGAAGCCTCTCTCTGTCTTAGGCCGAATCCCAGGTAAGAATCCCATTTTATATGTATATATGTTGTATTTTTAATTAATTAGTGTATTAGGGGCAGAATAGTAATTTTTACCTAGTGGGACCCTGCACCAGAGCTACCTGTGTCGGGTCTGCTGGCTGGACAGGCTGCAGGACCTCCCCCTTAACTAAACTCAATGTAAGTATAATTTAAAATATATTTATATAATGTTTTGTACGACCAAATAGGATTAGAAGGGTATTTTAGTAAAATTAACTCTGTGGGACCCAGTTCCCCAGTGGGGAATGTAGTTCCGGACAGTTACCCGTATCCGGATCATCCCTAATGTCGCATGACATCATTCTGTAGCTGGAATAAGGTAATAAATACAAAAGAATCAATTTTAGAAATAATTTATGACCAAAAGACGGTTCTGCCCCTTAGTGGTTAAGTATCCTATATATATATAACTTCTCTTATACTATTTACAAAACACTTTACAAGTTAGAGAAGCTGAAAAATTCGTTCCAGCTTGGAGAAAGAAGAAAGAAAAGGAAAAAGAGAAGAGGAGAAGAGGGATTAGAGGCTGTTCTTGAAGGCTTATCTCTTCCACCTAATTTTGGGCTTAAAGCTTCCATTAGAAGGCTGCAATTACAGTTTCAGGTAAGCCTTGGTGAATCCCTTGCTGTAATTACCTTCTTTTCCTCTAAATTTCTTCTAAAACTGCTCTAAATCTACCCTAAGTTCATCCTAGTATAGCCTAGGTGCTGTCCAAGTAAATACCTGCCATTAAAGCTCTAATTTGAGCTTGACTTTTATAGATTTTACTATTTATAATGCTGTCCTGCTGCCATCTAGGTTCAGTTATGCCTGAATCTCCATGGCAGTACCTGTAATAAGCCCAATTTCTGCTCCCAATAACTAGTCCATGAACCCTAGCTAAGAAATTTAGGTTTAATTGAAGAAATTCCTAAATTAACTAACTAATTATGAAATTGGAACCCAAAATAGATTGACCCACCTTGAATTAATGTTAAAACTCCTAATTTGGACCATGCATGCAAAGATCTGGCCAATTGAAGCAAAACCCCCAAATTCGGATACACTCCCGGATGGAGTTGCAGGCCCAGAGGAGGCCGACCGGCTCCTTTGGAGTTTGCATCCGGCTGGTCATTTTTGAAGCCCTTGATACCCTGTTATGTTGGGGTTTGCCCTGACACTTCATGGACCTAATAAACACTGTTTTGTTATGATATTTAGGTCTGTTTCTCTGCTGTCTTTGTGTGCTTTGCTGATCTATTGGAGAACTCCCTAGTTGAACTAGACTCCAATACAGGTAAGGGGATTCGACCTTAATTTCCTGCGTGTTTATCACATTAATTTCAACTTTATGCTGAATGCCATGCTCATGCATCATTACCTCTATACCTGGAGCATGTAGTTTTCTAGCTTTTATTTAATGCATTAGACTGCATGTAAAATAGGTTGCACAAAGACATACTACATTGCATTTGCATTGATTATTTATATGATGTGAATTTATGATGATGGAATTCGGTAATTTCTAACTCAGATCATGCTTGCCTCATCATGTTTAGACTGCACTGGGCTAGGTTGATATTCATTACCCAGTACTGCGCCCCTTACCAACAGGGGGAAAGGTGTTGGACAACCCGTGGCAGAGACCGATGTGTTAGTTCTGGGATGCCATCTTCTGTCCCATGTTAGCGGGTCCCTAATTCCGCTGGGGGAATAAACAGGCAGGGTTGGTCATTTGGGGGTCTGTCGGGGTCCGATGTGTTAGTTCCGGAACTGGCGGGTCCTCACAGTAGTAGAATGGTTTCGCTCGGGTGACCAAGGGTTAGTTCCGGACCGAGGTTAGCATCTACCACTAGTAGTAGTACTTATACCCCATGAGACTTAGTATCTCTTAGGAACATGTTAGTTTAGCACATGCATCATGGATTTATTGTGTTTGTATGCTTGTACCCCCTTCTGGGCTCCTCGAGAGCTCACCCGGATATCCTTATTTTTCAGGTGATTTAGTTACTTCTAATGTTGGATTTACGGCCGGAGTTTGAAGTGCACGATACTTCGTCGACGTGATGATTGCGCGAACCTCCGATCTTGGCCGATAGTCCAGGCTACCTCCTCACTCTTTTATGCTTTATAAATGCTTTATATAGTTATAGTATAGTTTCTTGTATACTTTTACTCTGTGGTACCTTTGAGAACTGTATAGTTGTATCACAAGCCTTATCCTTTATATAAACGAAATATCACTTAGACTTCTCTTACTAATGATGTTATCTCTATTAATTAAATTGTTTCCGCTGCCTCTGATTACTGTGTATGTGAGCAATGATTGTGAATAGGGTACTGCACTTGTGATCCTTGGGGATTAGTTGGATGTCAGAGACATCCCGTCACACTTGGCCCTTAATAACCGGGCCGGGGTGTGACAATATGCCTGTTCCTTGGGGAGTCCAAAACAGCCTTGGTAGGAAGAAAAGTAAGCTTAGTGGAGACATCCCAGAAGATGGCTTTCCAAATCAAGTCAAAAGAGCGAGATTTGGAGGTCCATCTCCTGAGGTTCCTCTCCATCCAAATGTGGTAAAGAGAAGCGCAAAACACGAGCTTGCCAATAGTGTCACAGATCAAGTATCCAGGGTAAGTCATGACCAACCAAAGCCACTCTCGAGCGAAAGGGAGATGTCTCCTACTGCGAGGCCAGATAAACGAAAGGGCTTTTTTCCAAATGGTAGAGGTAAAGGGGCCAGCAAAAAAAAGGTGGTCAATGTCTTCTGAACCATTCCAACAGAAAATGCAAGATGTGGGGACGTGGATTCTGTGGTGGGAGAGGAAAGCTTGGGTAGGGAGGCAAAGGTTAAGGGTTCTCCAAGCAAGGAAGCTATGTCGAGGGATGTGGCCTTTGAACCAGACTAACTTATGCCATAGGACAGTAGGGGCTTGGGTTCTGACTAGATTCCAGGCGGATGTAAAGCTGAAAAGGCCATTAGTGGAGGGGAGCCAAATAACCTTGTCCGCGTGAGTATGGGGGGAGGGAGGGAGGGAGGGTGGGGAGGGAATTCCTGATCAAGGAGAGGGCGAGGGGGGTAGGGGAGGGGGGGACCAGAACCCTGAAAAATGATGGAGGAGAGGGGAGCAAACTTTGGAATGCCGGAGGAATAAATTGTTCTGACTCCAAAGAAGTTGTAGAGGACACCAAAAGGATGCCAGGAGTCAAGCCAGAGGGAGGTGGAGGATCCATCCAAGATGGAAGAGGAAATGGCTCTAAAGGCCAGGGGCGAAGAAGAAGGATCTTGCGCCAGATCCAAGAAGAATCCGCAGGGACGGATACAGTCCAAATGGAGTCATTCCTGAGGAAGTGGGAGTAGACCCAATGGACCCAAATGGAGTCATGCTTAGAGGAGATTTTCCAAATAAGCTTCAAAATACCCACGGTATTAGAATCACGGATACGGCGGATGCCCAGACCTCCTTCGGATTTTAGGAGGCAAATGGATTTCCAGCTGAGAGGGTGGAGGAATCTGTGGGATTAGTGACACTTTACGGGTTAAGAAAAACCCAAACGTCACTACTGGGTTAATATGCCCTTCTGTGAACACAAACACACACAACTATTTATAATCAAATTGTAAACAACAGAAAACAGAGAAAGCAGCAAAAAAATGGATTACCCACCAGAGATGGCGGTGCGGTAAACAAGGACGAAGATCATGAAACAAAACCAGATATAATAGTTATGTCTTGGATTATAAGAGAAAATTTGAGCAGCGGTCATGAGGTGCCAAACGTCGAGAAGGAAATAAAAAGAATACCAAAAAATTAAAAACAAATAAGAAAATAGTAGTTCGAGTTACAGTGAAGCAGTCTTGAATGAAATGAAAATGATGGCGGTGGCTAGTGATGCCAGTCTGAGTGAAGTAGAGAACCTCAACGAGAAAACCTCAGTGTTCGACGACGACGATGATGGCTTCTCCGTCTCAAAATTTTTTTATTTATAAAAAAAAAGGGAATGCATGAGAGAAAGACAGAAATAAAACATGAAATTGAAGGTTAATATTGTCAATAAGCAGCTTCTTGCAGATTGTGAAGAGTTTCATATCAGAAGCCTAATATTACAAATCATCTGTAAAACTCCTACATCATCCAACTCGCAAATAAACATCAATATCACACATCAAGTATAATAAACAGTTGTTTTAGCAAGGGAGAGAATACAAAACGCACCAAAATACCTGCAGTGTCCACAAAGTAGCACATATCAGACAGAACAACAACAGCTAACCCCAGCCGAGGAACCCAGTGCTTCCCATTATCAAAGAAAGTGAACATTGGATCTAAAACCTGGTGCATTGTCGTACTCCCCTTGGCCAATTCTACTATTTTCTGGACACAAATTTGAGCCCATATTTTTGGATTTTCAATCTCTTCTCTGTTATGCAAGTAAACCAATGTATTAACCACAGTCCACTACATTATTATTTTTTTAATCTTTGGAGGAATGCAAAGAAAAATGTTCCACCAGAAAAATGCATAATGAATCAAGAATATGATACTAACGGACCTCATTTTTGGAGTTAAACATGTGGGGTTGCTTATTAGTACTGAGTCAATAGAGAGCAATCCTTTTTTCTCGTCTTGGCCTAAGGTAGCTCAGGCTAAGATCAATACCAACACCCACACCACCCCTTGCTTCACATCTAACTACTTCATCAACCCAATTGTGATCTGGTTCATAGTTATCCAGTGGGGCATGTACAATCTGCGTCAAGTATAAATCCTTAAATCAAAAGAAATTCATGATTCAGGAACCCAATTAAACTTAATATAGCCAAAATTATGAGATATACAAACAGAAGCTTAAATTGGAAGTATATTCACAAGTAGAGAGACTTGATTATCAGACTCACATATATACAAGAATGTGCATGCTTTAATCATAACTTGTTACGGGTTTACAAACTGTTGATCCTATGTAACTACCATTACATGTGTTAGCGTCAGACGCAGATAATGTTAGATGGATACATATCAAACTCAATGATCTTCTAGAACTAAATGCAGTCTGCAGACACACCCAGACTATGTCAAACGTGCATCAATATGAGTAAACATGTCAAAAATCTAACAAGAGTGTGAAGTCTGGGAATGCCAGCCCTAGACACAAGATATGAGCTACACCTAAAGTTATTTCAGAAGAAACTACTCTTGTTGTGGAAAGTACCTACCACAGCCCCTAATCATTCCTCTATTAAAACATTTCCACATTGTTGCTTCTAACTTTAACCTGTTTTCCTTGTGCAGCTACTAGCTCCAAAGCTCAATTTCTTCATATTGTGCCAGGAAACAAGTCATAAAACACTGGGTCCAATTGCCAACACATACTAAAGCAATGAAAACCACTCACCTCATCAAAACCATGAAGAACATGTGAAAAAACTGCCACAAACCACACCTGAAATGTGAAAAATCAATTTGACTCAATGAGGAATTAGATGGAGGTAAATTTCAAAAATGATTGTGCCCATGTTGCACTAACAAGAAAAATTACAAACCAAAAAACAAAATCAACCAACTACCATAGCTGAAAAGCATTGCAAACTTGATGCCCTCAAACAGCACTTGCTATATTCTTCCCCAGGCTCACGTGCAAGCATGCATACTCTAGGAACCAATTTCTCAATATTGTGAGCACAACTTCCATCTGCCTGTCCATGCACAGTAAGAACAGAACCAGCATAAAACATATGGAGAAGAAGTAACTGTAAAAGTAAAGATGAGAGTAAAATCATAAAAGAATCCTGTTCATTGTTTATTTATTAGTAAAAAGTAAGCATGAAAGGTGGAATCAACACTCAAAAAATGAGACATAAAATACTAAAATAAAGTTCATTGTTGGGGAAAAAAAGAGGAAAGCATGCCAAATACACATCAAATGAGAAATGTAAAACAAAATTCAGAAACTTTGTTAAGGACAAAAACCAAATCCATAACTTGATGGCATCTGGTCCAAGTAAGCAAGCACTTCACAAACTATTGGCACAAATCCACAATCCAAGCTTCATCCCAAATCTAATCAGATGCTCAAATGAATGATCCACTTTCAAATCAAGTGATTGAAGAGGATCCTTCTATAATAATTGTAAACTTTCAGATCAAGAGCCTCCTTTTCCATTCAGGTTACGTTGTCCATGACAAGGAAAAACCTATCACTAGTTCCAATATTTTGGAGGATAAGCTCAATAACCTTTCAACCTTTACACTTTTGCCTTAAATTTCTGATTAAGTTTCCAGTTACAAAAATTCAAAGAATGGAAGAAAAAGAAAAATAAATATGTGCATCTATAAGTGCAGAATGCCTATCAAGCTGTTAAATGTTCAAAGTTTATATCTTTTTCTTCCAATTGCTTGATCTTTGCACTTCCCTTCAATACGAGGAAACTCTATGTTTTCCACCACAACCAATAAGAACAAGAAAGAAGTAAACACAGTCAACCAACAATGGGGGAAAAATGTAAATTAAGATCAGTTTCTCCACTGAATGGATGTTTCACCAAGCAGAAAAATCTCCTGATTTCTCAACAACAGATTATTAAGAGCAAACACAACACTTACATTGAAGTCTTGAAGGGATTAACCAGTTTGTATAATGCAAAGAAAAAGTAGCAAGCCATATAAGCAATTTATTAGAAAACGATGCCAATTACATCCCAAAATCACCTGACTATGAATGAATCTGGTCAGGGTTTTGCATCCTAGAATACGAACAGTGTCTTGCTTTGTGGAGTCCAAGAGTTCAATTACAACAATCAGTAGACTGCAAGCGAAGTATGCCCTATAGAACAAAATGCATAAATGAGAAATATATTTGAGATAATGTCAAAGAACTACCACCTATAGCCTAGCAGCAAAAGAATGCAAACAGGCCCACCTTCCGGCTACTAAAATAGATACAGTATCAAGAATTTATGGACAAAATCTTCCCAAAATAAAGTAGTAAGAACAAAAAGGAAAGAAAAAAAAAATCTTGAAAACTACTCCATAAGTCCAAATGAGGGGAATATTTAAATGACACCAAATCCGGGTCAAGCAAATGAGACATAATTCACTTCTTGAGTTGCCTTGAGCCAGAAACGGAATTAACAGTAGCTGGAAGTTCTAAGAAAATAGGAAATGAAACTAGTTTCATAAGAACATTAAGTCCTAAATAAACTTATTTTCTTTTTCTTTTTTTTTAATTAAACAAAAAAAAACTGTAGTCCACAACTAAAATTAAAGTAAAAAATCAAGAAAGATAAGAGGGGAAAAGAAAACCATTACACTTACATCTGCTCCTTGCATATGCAAAGCAGTTTATGGTATGCCTCTGTAATAATACTGATATATTTGGAATGCTCAGACCTCAATTCTTTTGAGCACCTTTGCTCAAGATACTTGGCAATCTACAGCAAAGAAAAGGAGACCAAAATAACCACAAAGTAGAAGCCATTGATACGCAAATAACAAAAGGAGGTAAAATTATGTTGAAAGAAGGGAGTACCTTTGGAATTCGAAGGGGGTTCTTGGCAGCATATTCACACAATTTAACAATTTTCCGTTCATTTGGAGCACCCTTCTACAAAATTACACAGCAAGACATCATTATCCTGGATGTTAAAAAGATAAGCAGGACTACTCTGTTTTTATAACACCAGTAACAAGAAGATAGATGTGTCTATCTCATACAAGGATACAAGACATCCAACATGACAACCCTACAAACTAGATAGGAAAACACATCTGTATATGTACTCCCTCTCTCTCTCTCTCTCTCTTACCTTCGAAATTCAGTGTTTCTATACAAAATCATGTGGTACCTTTCAATTCAAAAGAGCTCAGAAGGATCCTTCCTCAGAGACTTGCCTGCAGATATTTCAACCTTGCCTCAGCTACCTCATCAGTTGGATTTATCATCCTACATCAAAGGAAAAGGAAAGTCAAAATATAAGAGGAAACAGAGATTCCTTTTTCTTTTGTAAAAGGATGTCAGAATCATTTTTATGTCTTGTATTAATTCAGATTCTTGGTCCATTTGGCCAAGCAAACACGAAGTCCTACAGAAGGTTCAACCCAATTACTTGATTCACAATATGATCTACCAGGCATCATGCTCTGAAATTTTCACAACCAATAACTGCACCCTTTCAGACGCAGCTGTTTCAACCTGTCAATTGAGAAAATATAGAACAATTTGCACTTAACTTGCCCTCAAATGAGAGACATACATAAAGAGAACTATAACACAGAATTAATATTAGAAAGAAAGAATTGAACAGTTCCATCATACTTCAGAGCTCTAAGAGAGCATTGGAAAATAAAATTTCACATAGAGCTGCTATTGAGACCTAATATAATAGGCCAACATATAGCATTTAATTCTTTTAATAAGAAAAAGAATACTGAGTAAACCAGTGATCGGCTGTTGCTTTAAAGTACTAGTGAGTTTATTAAAGAAGAGGAAACAGGCAGATAATTTCTGACAGGAATAACGATGAAAACTCGGATCATAACAATAATAATAATAATTAAAAAATCCACCCTTGCCTAGGGATAGCGAGTCCACTGAATCTTTAGTGGAAGTTGGGAAACCCAAGAATGATGCACTTGATGCAGCCGTCTACCCCCCTGGTTTCTCTAAAATGTCACATATTGTCAAGGAATCTCTCTTACCCATGACCTCCAGCCTAAAACATTGTAGAATCACCCTAGCTTACCACATGAATAGAATTAAGCTTCTTCATTATTCTAGCTAAATGGATATTAATCATTGTTATACGGACACAGCTCCAGCCTTATTTTGGTCACATTTGCCTTTGAAAAAAGTAATGGCTATAAAGAACTCTCAATCTTTTTTCAGCCCTTTCAACACCTTCAAACATGATTACCAAAATCTGGTCCTTTCTATATTGCTTCTGATGAACAAAGAAAGAGAGGGAGAAGAGAAAATAGAGTTGATTTGAAAGGGAGCAAACCAAAATGGGTCAATGGAAAAAATTTATATAGAGAAGGTGACATCAGACATACCTGCCAACTGTAGTTTTGTACGACTTATGTAAGCTGCATAATCACCACGCACAATTTTACATACATCTTGCCAGGCCAACTAAGGATTTTAATCCTGAATTGGTTCTAAAAACCCCATATAAAAATATCATATAAAAATAATTGCCATTCAATGAAACCAACAACAACCATTGGGGTTAGATAAGAATAAAACAGAAAGAAGGTAACCAAACCTTAAGTCTCTGTTTATTGTCCTTGTCCCAAAAATTGAAAGCACCATCAGAACCTGATGTTGCAAAAGTATGGTGTACATGAATAAGGGATACCCACACAAGCTCTGAAAGTATATCAAGCAACAGATAAATCAAACCTCCTCATGAGTCAAAAGTTCAGAAGATATCTATGAGGGATATGATTTGAAGGGAAAAAAGAATATCTGAAACACATGGAACACTTTAATTGGTAACACTAACAATATTTTTTTTTTTAATTAACATAAATTTTATAAAAAGAAAGGTAATATGGTATAACAGGCCTCCAAGGAGGCAAGAGCACAGATAATATACAACAACAAAGAACTACACCCCCGCCCCCTATAAAAGCCCACACCTCATAATGGAATGGTATTCCCATAACAGAATCTCAAAAGTAAAACACCTTGCTTGGCCAACTCATCAGCCATCTCATTGACCACTCTAGAGTCTAGGCTGTCATTGAAATTAGCAATGCAGGCTAGAGGCAAGATGAGGAATGCATCCAACTAAATATGCAAATCTCCAAGGTTTCCTGAGTATGATCAACCATACAAGTAACAACATTTACATGATCTCCTTATAAATATGCACGAAACGAAATACCTGAAACAACCAGAACCATGACAAAATGGAGTAATAGGATTAGAGATGAAGAACTTACTGGAATTCCATAAACTTAGCAACTATGTCCTAGAAAAACCAAAAAGCATTGTTATACACCACAGAATGAAGAGACAACACTAAACCTATGTTTCCTATCAGGAAAAACATGAAAAAGTTACCAAAAAGCATTGTTATACACCACAGAATGAAGAGACAACACTAAACCTATGTTTCCTATCAGGTATCAGGAAACACATGAAAAAGTTAAAACTCATGGATCATGTTAAAGAAAAGAAAATTAAAATCGGATGCAACTACTAACCAATTTGAACATTAACTGCAACACTGCAACCTCTCATCGCCAGTGCAAAAGCCTCCAGAACCACCAAACCTAGATCAGATGTAATGCAGTTTAAAGGTTTCTAATCATAATTTAGCCACTACCAGAATATAAACTATGATTATTCACCTTAATAATCTATTTTTTTTCTTTTTTTTTTTGTTACTTGTAGGAGGGTGTACCAATAAAAATTAAAATATTCCATATTACAGAAATTGAACCTCTATTTCTACACATACACGCACGCACACAATGCAGGAACATGTACATGCAAACAGGCATGAGAGATCTGATAGGCAAGGAAGAAATAGACCATTCAACTTCAGGTTGTAAAATTCTTCTGGTTAATTCCACCAAGTCTGAAGACCATTCAGGAGCCCAATTTTATAGTTAAGAGCATGCAAAGTAGTTTCAAGGGTTTCACAATAAGCTGCCTAAAAAACAAACCAGGGTACCTTCTTTTGGTTGCCTTCTAAGAATGTAAAGCATTGATTGGTTGCGTCATTGCCCTGGATGAAACCCTGAATGAAAAATAGAATTAGACTCCAGGACCCAAGTGATTTGGATAAATGAAAAAAATGTAGACAACCAAAAAAATGCAATATCCAAGTATCACTAAATATTGGAAAGATGAAATCCAATGTAAGACGGAAGCTATCTGAAAAGGAAAAGATTCTGTCAAGTCTATCTTTTCCAAAAGCCATAGGAACACTTTTCACAACCTCATTGAGTTTAATTTAGTAACTAGCATTGGTGTGAATTTTCTAATGCACTAAAGGCTGCAAAAGGTTGCAGCTCACTGTTTTCAAACTTCAAACAAAAATTTCAAGGGGGGGATAAATGTGATAAATCTTCTCAAAGCCCATCATTAAGAATGATTACAAGAGATGTAAACGCCTTTGGCGAGTTGTCTTACAATAGAAATAGAAGCCAATCCACTAAAAGAACCGCCATGTAGGAAGGTCTTCAGACCAAACATCATCTTCTTCGCATTTTATCCACACCAATAACACTGTGTCAATCCTCTTAGGCAATCACAGAAAGATAAAGACAGAGAAATGCCCAATGATTAGAGAGCAAAAAATAAATTGAGATCATAATGTACATGTATCTAGCTCAACAGCATTTCTGGGGTCATAAAATCAGCATCTTTGGTCACTTGCCTGTGATGAAAGAATGCCTTAATGCTTGAGATACTGTCATTCTCTTCTCTGGATCAAAGACAAATATTTTTTCTAGAAGATCTTAGAAATTCGCCAACATCTTCGGATCCTCACCAGGGGAGCTTGTAATTAAGGAACCAATGTCTTTTTGCTTAATATTGAGAAGCAGCCTCTTCGCAGTCTGCAGACATAGTTTACAAGGCTAAATTAAAATGGGGGCAATGATGCTTCCCCTTTTTTTTTTCTTTTTTTTTTTGGGGGGGGGGGGGGGAAGAGGGTGGTTGCAGTAGTAGGAAAAACAATAGAAACGGTCACTGAAACATAATCACTACAGATTTCATTGACAAGTAACTTCTAACCTTCTTTGTAACAGGATCTTCTTCAGTAGCATGAAAATTCAAATCCTGGTCAAAATGCTGATCGGTAAATCCACCCTGTAGAAAAAGCAAGAGATGTTGAAATCAGCACAATCAATAAAAATAAGAATCATAACATAGTATTTCCATTCAATAACCTAAAATAATAAGCTAAAGATATTGATGACCATGGAAACAAAGATGCAAAAAATAAAGGGTTTAAACACCCCTCGTAAGGGTTGCAGGGAATCTGAAGAAAACAGATAAATGAAGTATAATACAAGTGGGAGTAAAATAACTCCACTACCACATTATAATACAAGTGGGAGTAAAATAACTCCTACCACATTATTATGCATTTTATAGCAAAAACCAAAAAAATGACAACCCACCCAGGGATAAATAACAAGAAATTTTATAAAGAACCAACAAGAACAAAGCAGAATAACCCTAAAAAATTAAAAGAAAAAAGATAAAACAACAAAGGAATAGCAATTCCATAGACATCTCAGTCCTAGATATTCCATTTTCTGTTCAGTAAATCATTGCAGCTTTACCAACCCACACCCTTCTAAGGATCAGAAGATGAAATTTTGCAAGAGTCAAGAGGGGAAAAAAGGGCAGAATGGTCAATTTCTGGACATTCCAGATCATTTTTTCTTTAAGGCAGTACACATGGCTTTTCCATAGGTCCAAGTGTCCAACAGACTACGTCAGGTCAAAGAGGTTTTCTTATAGGGCAATTGAAGTAGATACTTGATTGAGTTTACTTTTGATCTACAAAATCACCGTACTATAATACTCAGCTTTTTTTTATTTACATAAGTTGCAATACCAAGCAACTTTTTAGAAGTTTAGCATAAGTATGCAATTCCCTTTAAAATTAGCATAGTATGTTCATTTGCAATCAAATTTAAGTTTCATCAAGTTTAATTTGCTCGATGCAATAGTGTCGGGTTGTTTAATGGTTCAGATGTTAAATTGGAATCAGATTTTAGTTTCATCCACTTTAATTTGTTATTCATATTAAAGTGTTGGGTTGTCTAAGTGTTAATTGTTGTATTTGACTCCTAAATCCAGAGTTGCACTCAATTTTTTAACACGATAAAACTCCCAAACAAGGCAACTTCCTAAGAGGTCTTTACCTATTTTCTTTCGCTAGTTACTAAAAAATACTATTGCTTTATTGATGGATTCTGTGTTCTATCAATATCTTCGTGAAGATGTGATCACATTGAACCAACTGTAGATAAAGTACTAGAAGTCTCTAGATATGGTTCACCAGTGAAACCTTTTTCAATCTCACAAAGTCAAAATAAATAACAAATTTATAAGAAAAATAGAGGATAACATATAAAAAAAAAATTCTGTCAATCGCTGGACTACAATACATCGCCATGGAAAGCATCCATGAATGCCAAAACACATTTCTCTAATCGCAATCCCAGGCCATCGCTAAAAACCCATAACATACTGCTCATGTGGTGCATGTACAAATTACAAAAAAAAGGAGAGAACATGGGATTATCAGCAGGTCCAAAGTGGCCTCAATTGAACATGCTATCTCAGGCAGGACAAACCATATACTTCATTTGGGTATTCAAATCAGTTTTTGATTATACACGATTTTCCAGAAACCTAGTTCAGCTTTCTATTATCTACATTAAATGTTCAGCAAACAAAGAAGAAAACCAACACTTGTGAGAATGCAAGAGCTTAATGCAATTAGAGGGGAGCGGAAATAGAACGACATCTACAGTTTTACGAACTCCAGCAGGTCTCTCTCCGAAAATATCATCACAGAACATATCTGCTGATCTCTCACTCTACACAAATTGGTGAAATTGTGACTATGAACTTATGAAGCAGTAGAAATTAACATCTTAAAGTAATCGCAGTTATTATATCCAGGCTCAAAAAATTAAAAATAAACCATCCAAGGTCACATAAGGAATCAAAAGAAGTTCTGTAAAGGATAAGAAAGGTTAGTTTTGATCAATGAAGAAAAGAAAGACCTCACTATTCCCGGATTTGGAGTCCTCAAAGATGTTTCTGTAGATATCAAATGCGATAAAGGCGATTGGAGGCGGTGTCAATATGATGTTCTTGGATTCAACCAGCCACCAGGGGTCTTCTCTGATTTCTCCCTTAATTCTCACTTCGAGCTGAAAGATTTAAGCTTTCTTCCTTATAGTTCCTGAATCAATTTCCCCAATGATTCATAGATGAATGGAGATTCTTCATTCCCATGAGAACAATTATATAATTGTGATTGGCCCTTTGAGCTTGCAACCAGGTTTTTCCACCCATCCGGTCAATGTCAATCCTTCCACCCATCCAAACTCGATCCAATCATCCGAAGAACCATACCTTTTCAGATCTGTGGTTGCCTTCAAGATACCCTGCAGAAAGAATTAATAGACACATTAATGGACAAATTCAATCTGTATGAGAAGAAAGGAAAGTAAAGAAATGAAGAAACGAGAGGATAACCTGCATCTGAACGGTAATGGAATCAATGGTCTTGCAGGGACAACCGAATTTAATGGGACCGAGTAAGAAAGTCCCTTTTGGTATGAAAAGCTTCACAGAACCTGAAGATCCACATGCTGCTTTCCATGCCGCTGTGAAGGCATGCGTAAGTTAGAATGAAATTTAGGGTTAAAAATCTCTAAAACTTATCAAGATAAAAAAGAAGAATAAATTATTTATAGAGGAAAAAAGAATGGGAATTAAGCATAATTACTTTGCTATCGTCGTTTCGTCCATTGCCTTTAGCGCCGAAGCTCTTGACGTTGAAAGTGCCAAAGCCCTACTTCGTCGCTGCAATTCCTTTTTGTCCACCAGTTTTTCTTCCTCCTTCTGTGCCCGCTCTTCATCCGGTAACAATCCAGGTAAAGGAAGTGAAGCAAAGCAAGAAGATGGGGTTGCAAAGGGTGGGGGCAGATGAGTTTGCAGGAGGAGGAATAAGATGAAGAAGAATGAGAGAAGAAAAAGAAGCAGAGACGATCGTGTGAATTTCAGGCTGCCCTATGGGAAAAATGGTAAGCTCACACCCCATTAGGGGTATATTTGTCATTTTAAGGCATCAATCACCAACACGTCAGCAACTAACACGAATGGTCTAACAGACTGGGGATGAGTGTAACAAGTAACCTAATCTCAGGGGGTCACAGTGTATATATTAGAAACACAGGGGATCGTACTGTATTTAGGGCAAACCTCAGGGGGTCGCCGTGTAATTTACCCTAATAAAAAAACCAATCCTTGTCAAGGAATCTCTTACCCAAGACCTCCAGCCTAAAACATTGTTAGAATCAACCTAGCCTACCACATGAATAGAATTGAGCTTCTTCATTATATTAGCTAAATAGATGTTAATCATTGTTATACGGACACAACTCCAGCCTTATATTGGTCACATGTGCAAACCAGAAATGGTAAATGGAAAATATTTATATAGAGGAGGTGGCATCAGAGATACGTGCCACCTGTAGCTTCGTATGACTCATGTGCTTAAGCTGAATAATCACCACGCGCAATTTTACATACATCTTCCAGGCCAACTAAGGATTTTAAACTCAAATAGGCTCTAAAAACCCTATCAAGTTTCACACAAAAAAAATGCATAAAGATTAGCTTAAATGCTTCACTTCAAAATAGCACAAATTAAAATGTGCACTGCGAGGGAATGACTAAAAAATAAAGAAGAGAAAAGAGGAAGAAGGTAGAAATTCAATTGTGGCGACGATAAAAAAACCTGGTTGTCCCACCCACCAAGATGAACTTACAGGGACATGGGAGTCTCTGGCACTTCTCTTGGGATCAGTAGCAAAGAAAACAGTGTAGACAAGGATGAAAGTATCAATACATTCAGCTGCCAAACCCACACCTTTGCTGTAGCCATCGGCGATCTCGTTCGCCTCACCACCATACTGCACATAGTAAGACTTTTGGAAGGCCATTACTAGCCCTACACCACACATTGCACCCAAGAATTGTGCCACCATGTACATCACAGCATGGATTAGTGACAATTTATGGGCTAAGAAAAGCCCAAACGTCACTGCTGGGTTATTATGCCCTCCTGTACACAAACACAACTGTATAAAGGGAAAAAAGAGAGAGACGAGAGTTATTAATCATTACTTGAAAAAATTCCTTTCTCTTTAATGACTATCATTCATTTTAAATATAAGAAGGAAAATCAAATGAACCCAGTAGAACAAAGTGAAGCAAGGCATTGAAATTGAACAACAACCATCAATGAAAATGCCAACAGATAATAGTGGGCCACGCTGTATTGGACTGGGACTTTTATTGAGGTTTCGCCTGATGGAGCATCTTACCCCTCTATTGTTGTTGTATCATAATTTTCTTCTCTTTCCTAAAGGAACAAGGTTATCATTCACCCACGGTGAGTTGAGTGGAGCAAAAGTTCTCTAATAGAACATTTTTCCATGGGGATTAACAAGAGAATTGAGAATGCTTTCTATATCGCTTCTAATAATACTCTGTTTTCCAAGTAAAACAGGTGAACTTACGGGGACATGGGAGTCTCTAGCACTTTTCTTGGGATCAGTAGCAGAGAAAACATTGTAGACAAGGACGAAGGTACCAATAATTCCAGCTGCCAAACCCACACCTTTGCTGTAGCAATCGGAGATCTCGTTCACCCCACCACCATACTGCACATAGTAAGACTTTTGGAAGGCCTTTACAAGCCCTACACCACACCTCGCTCCCAAGCATTGTGCCACCATGTACATCACAGCACGGATTAGTGACACTTTAAGGGCTAAAAAAAGCCCAAACGTCACCGCTGGGCCAATATGCCCTCCTGTACACACACACACAATTGTTTATAATCAAATTGTAAACACCAGAAAACAGAGAAAGAAGCAAAAAAAATGGAATACCCACCAGAGATACCCGCGGTGCAGTAAACGAGGATGAAGATCATGAAACAAAACCAGAGGTGGATTATTCTTGGCAGCGGCAATGGTAGTATAGGCGCCTTCCATGTGGGGAGGGGTATTTAGGTAATAAAAAGGCGTTGTGAGAAGAAAAGGCTCCACAGAGGTGGATTGTTCTTGGCGACTTTGGAATTGGCTTCTGCAACTGCAAAGCATAGATGATTTTCAATAACGGCTTAGAAAATGGATTCTGATGAATATGGAACCGGTCCTTAATATGCTTGCTTTTGGAGCTCAATGAAGATAAAGGAGAGAAAAGAGGAAGAAGGCAATGCGAACAGAGTAGATTATAATCTTCAATTCGAAATAGCACAAATTAGAATGACTAAAAAATATGGAAGAGAAAAAGAGGAAGAAGGAAGAAATTCAATTGAGGCAGCGATCAAAAAACCCAGTTGTCCCAAGAAGTAGCGACGAGGTAATTTCCCTCGGGAATGAAACAAGAATTATGAACTCTGAACCATAGAAAAGAACAGAGATTATAAAATTGCAAGCAATTACACATAGAAGAAGCCACTGTGATGGCTACTATAGTAAGGGAGGGGTTGGGGGTACAAGAAGATGCATAGCACAGGCCTATTTTCCTGAATCAATTTCTTCTACCTTCGGTTTTGATGTTTTCAAAATTGAGCGGAACTTCTTTCTTCTTCTGTGGTTGGGTTAACCTGGTCTCGGGAACAGGAGAAGGGATTTCATTGATGGATGAGAAGAACCACCCCCTCAGCTTCGAAGAAAGAGTTGAAGTGACATTGATGATGGAAGAAGAAAAAGGGTTTGGTCTTCTGCAATTCGGAGGGGAGAGCAGATTGCAGCGAGTATAGAGGGGAGCGAATCTTAACTGATTTCATCTCATGACTCTATGGATTTTTCCCAGTCAGATTTATCAGTTCAGAATTTGAAGATGAGGCTTCTTCCTCCTCCTCATCCTCAACGGCTTCTTCTTCTTCCACGTCCACTACCTCCCTTATGTTTTTTTTTTTTCATCTCCTAACATTGAGATCCGAAAAACAGTGCTGATCTTAAATCCATAGAAGTTCACTTTCAGCTTGAACGGAATACAGCCATCAAATAATACTCCCAAAGTTCCAAGTTCCTCCTCTGCTCCTGCCCAATTCAAATTCCAATTGAAAACACCATCACCCATCTCTCTCTCTCCTTCTCTCACTCATGTTGTTTATGACTGATGAACCATTACAGAAAAATGGGTATTAAGTCCAGCAATACACTTTATCTGGGGAAGTCAGTGTTTCTTCCTCCCTCCTCCTCACGTTATTTGTTTATGACTGAATCAATATAGCAAATTGGGTATTCGATCAAATTATTTCAACTTAAAATGCACTTTATCTGGGAAAATCATGTTTCTATCACAAAATCATGCGGTACCTTTCAATTCAGAAGAGCTCAGAAGGAACCTTTGTGAAACCCGGTCAAATTTCCGAATAAATTTGAACTTTTGAAATCTGTGATTTCAGGTTCTGGTTCAATATTTGGCCATGCTAACCTCAAGTTGAGGGCCATCTTGACTAAGAAATTCAGACCTATCTCATGACTCGTCTGTAAAGGCATTCCGATCGAGCCAACTACGTGGCCTTAAATGAGTCGGAGGTGTCTAGCGGAAGACAACACATAAGCTTGCATCTTTGGATTGATGGCCTGCGAAGCCTCTCTCTGTCTTAGGCGAATCCCGGTAAGAATCCCATTTTATATGTATGTATGTTGTATTTTTAATTAATTAGTGTATTAGGGGCAGAATAGTAATTTTGACCTTATGGGACCCCGCACTGCAGCTACGTATGCAGTCGCTGGGCCAGGAAGCGGGGACCTCCCCTTAATTAAACTCAATGTAAGTATAATTTAAAATATATTTATATAACGTTTTGTACGACGAAATAGGGTTAGAAGGGTACTTTAGTAAAATTATCGCTTGTGGGACCCGGTTCCCAGTGGGGAATGCTGTTCCGACAATTACCCGTATTCGGATAACCTTTAATGTCGCCCGGCATCAAGTTATGGATAGAATAGACCAACAAATACGAATTCAAGTTTATAAACTATTTTAGAAATTAGTTTAAATCTAATTTCTGTCCAAAAGACAGATTTACCCCTTAGTGCTTAAGTTTCTATAAATATAACCCTCTTTACACTATTCATTATTCACCAACAAAGAGAAGAGGAACCAGAATCGTTCCAGCCTTGGAGAATAAGAAAGAAAGAAGAAAAAGAGAAGAAGAAGAAGGAAATAAGAAGCATACCTTGGAAATTCATCTCGGACTTGAGTTGGAAGCTTAGAGACCTCCATTAGAGACCTTGGAGCATAAAGGCAAGGCTGCCATCGTCCCTTCTTGCTGCTGATTTCAGGTAAGCTCTGAGAATCCCTGCTGTTTCCATCTCCTCCTCTAAATTTGATCTAATTTCAGCCTAGACTATGCCTAAATAGATTTCTGCCATTAAAGCTTTTAATCCAAGCTTAAACAGTGGAAGTTCCACCTAATTTCTTACTGTTTAGTGCTGTTTAGGTTCAGCTATGCCTGAATCTTCATGGCTGTACCTCTAATCAGCCCAGTTGCTGTTTCTAATGGCAAACCATAAACCCTAAGTCAACTAATTTGGGTTTAAATTATGAAATCCCTAAATTAGGAAGCCAAATATGAAATTAGAAACCCAATTCTCTGCTGATTTACTCAATTAACAAACCCTTGATAATCAATTTGGGTTAATTTGTTAAACCCCTCAAATTGATTTTTCAATTTTGGAATTAATCATGAAATTGGACCCTCAATTAAATGGACCCACCTTAGAATTAGGTGAAACCATGAAATTAAGCCCATGCATGTCAAGATCTGACCATTAGGAACAAGATCCCAATTCTGCCCTCTCGAATCCGGTTCAATATTTTTGGACAGAAATGCCCCTAGACCCTTGGTTAGACCTTAGGCTGCCTTCGACCCTAACACTTGATCTTTTCTAATGTTTTAGGACTGTGTTGGGCTGTATACTCTATTCTTGCCTGTATTGCTGGGATCTTTGAAGGGTAACTGAATTAGTCTAGTCTGCAACTTGGTAAGGGAATTCGACTTTAATTTTGGAGTGTTTACCATTTTAATTTGTTATTGTTCTGATTTCCATGTCATGCATCATCAAAATTATCCTGTTCATATAGTTTATTAGCTTTTATTTACTGCATTAGAATCTGCATGTGAATTAGGTTGCATTGGCATCTTGCATTTGACGATATTTACTTATTCTGATGATTATTCTGGAGAAATACTGTTCTATTTAAATTCAGCTATTCATACATGTGCTATCATGCATAGTTTGCACTTGGGCTAGGCTGTTATATCATAACCCAAGATTACGCCCCTTACCAACGGGGTAAGGTGTTGGACAACCCGTGGTACAGCCGAAGGGTATGCCGGGTACCATTCACATCCCATGTTAGCGTGTGTACTCGCCGTGGGAATAAACAGATAGGGTTGGTCATTGAGGGTCATTGGGTTAGGCGCCTGGTGATATGCTTTCTGGCGGGTCCTCACCGTGGTAGAATGGTTTCGCTCGGGTGACCGACGTTTGGAGCTGCGGTGTCATGCTTTCCGATTGGTCATTGGGGTCTGTTGGGTTAGCCGCCTTGTGTCATGCTTTCTGGCGGGTTCTCTTCGAGGTTAGCATCTACCACAGTAGTACTTATACCACATAAGACTTAGTATCCATGTTAGGAGCATGCTAGATTAACACATTCATCATGAATTATTGTGTTGTGTTTTGCATGCATTTCCTTACTGGGCTCGATTGAGCTCACCCCGTGGATATCCCTATTTTTCGAGTGATTTAATTACTTTTAATGATGGATTTGCGGCGCTGGGTTTGAAGTGCACGATACTTCGTGCGCATGTGATGATTGCGAATCTTCGATCTTGCTAACAATCAGGGGCTATCTCCCCACTCTTTTATGCTTATAAATATTTCTATATTGATATAATATAGTTTTTGTATAGTTTTACCCTGTAGTACCTTTGAGAACTGTATAGTAGTATCACAAGCTTTGTCCTTTATATAAATGAAATATCACATGTACTTCTCTTACTACGATGTTACCTTTATTATTTAATTGTTTCAGCTGCCTGACATCGTATTTGTGAGCAATGATTGTAAATAGGGTACTGCGCTTGTGATCCTTGGGGATTGGTTGGATGTCGAGATATCCCGACACTTGGCCCTTATTAACCGGGCGGGTGTGACATTTAAGTGGTATCGAGCCTTTGTGCTCTACTCCTATTTACAATCAAGTTCACAGTACAACAGCTCTTAGACTCATTGATCTGAAGGTGAGTCTACTTAGGATGAATAAAAGCTTCAACTAAAAGCTACAACTAAAGTAACATTTTTTTTTATTATTTTATTTGATTGTATAACACAAGAGATTAAATAGAAAAAAATAAAAACTTTATAAGTAAATTGTGTCATTATCTGATAGTTACAACTTTTTACGGACTTTAAGGAAGTACAAATTCCTACAGGAACAATCAAGGAAGTAAAATAAAAGCTAGACTAGGATGCATAAGTCATCACTATCAGGTGGTGGTGGGCCCATAACCCACCGGTCCCAGGGATCTCCACCGCTGAATACAATTAACCCGAGCGAAGTCCCTCCTCACGCCAAAGAGACCTTGTCTCATGGATCTCTAAGCTCTCAAACCGGCTAAAGAGCTGTCCCCAGGAGTACCATCTGCAGGAACAGCCGCAATGCAGACGAGGAAGAAGCATACGCACGACCACGTGAAGGGTGTCGAGGAGGAGGAAGTAGATCTCTGCGTGCCTCGTATGTCCTCTCTCGTAGCATCCTCAACATCGAGTAGTCTGTCCCACGTGTCGGTGCAATGGGATGACCAAGTTCTGGAGAAAAAGGTCAAGTTCTATACCCATCTTCACTAGGGTAATCCGGTTGATCTTCAAGACTTCACCCCGAAGCCTCCTCATTCAATAGGTTTACACCAAACGGGAAATACCTTGGTGTGTAGCCTCCCCAGAATGATTTCCACGCCCAGGTTATCATGCAAGTGTGCTACTGCATGCATGATGGCGTCAAGAAGGCAAATCTGGTATCCTCGTATAGAGACAAGATGTGGCAAGGATCTCAGATTGTGGACAACTCAGTCCGGTGAGCACTCTTCTGGACTACATTGTGTCCACAAATTCTAGATAAGACACGGGCCGATGGAAGCAAGTCCAACTCGATTTCATCCTCTCATAGAACTTGCCATTAGTGAATATACCCATTCCCTGTTCTTCATCGCCCAGGGAACTCGGATGCATCAAAGACTGGAGGCGTACCTCCACTCCCCTTCATAAGATATCTTTTGAATATTAGCTAATCGGGCTGTGCTGAAAGAGATGGGCATGTCTTTCACATAAGAGTTGATGTTGAACTCTTCTCCTTCATACCGGTAAGATTGATTGCTCAAAAGAGTCGCACCAGTCGAGGGTAGCAATGTCTCTCCGGTTGTAGCATAGATAACCACCCTAGTTTCTCAAATCTTTCCTCAATTTTGAATGGGATATGGTCAACCAAGACTACATTCCTTTCTTCTTCCACTTTCAGGAAGATCCTTAGGTTGAATTCAGCTGGAACTGTAGCTGCACCTCTACCTCTCCCTCCACGGCCTTGAGTTGCAGTAATTTATGGTAAATGCTGCAAATTTAAGAAGAAAATTATTTAGGTAAAGTCTAGGACAATAACAAAATTTGAGGTAAGATTGTTAAATATATTAGGTACTAAGGTAGGAAGCCTATCAATATGTCTAGGTAAACTAATTTTGTAGGAATACATTTGGAATATATAAAATCTGTTTAGATTCCAATATAAGTATAAATAGATGCAACCACAAAAAAAAAAAAAAAAGGGTAGTATAAGGAGAGAAAGTAATTATATAAGAATCATAGTACATTAATATAGCATTAGATAGAACACGTGCAAAACATGTAGTAAACTTTAAAAAACTTAATAAGAAAATATTAAGAACTAGGTAATCTTATGATTAACACTGTACTATGTTTAAAATGAACAAAAATAATACCTAATATTAAGACCTAACACATTCACAATGATAGATAAGAATCAACAATGTACCTTAGCTAAAACCTAAGATGAAAGGAAGAAAATATAAGAAATGCATAAAGTTCAACAAAGAATAAAAGAAATACATGTTAATGGAGTAAAAGAGTAAATACTTACCTAAAATCTAGGAAAAATGTGAGCCATAGTTAGGTTTTGAGAAGAAGAACAAAAATGTATAAAAGTTCTAAGTTTAGAACACTTACTTTAGATGTGGAGGAGTGGATCTTATAATTTAAGCTCTTATTAGTGTTATAGGAACCCTAGACTAACCTTAGGAGAAGTTAGAAAGTGTTAGTGAAGAGAAAGAAATGAAGTTTGATGTGTTTTGAGTGGGTTTTACAAAGCCTGTTTTGCTGCGGACGATCCTTGGATTGGTGTCAATCCGGATAGTATAGGTCTGAATCCGGGACACCCAAATTCCTTATTGAGCTGCGACTCCACTCCGGATGCATCCGACTCATTTTCTGCGCATCCGCCCCAATTAGACTTTGCATCCGCCCACCCAAATGGTTTTAAAAATAAAATAAATAAATAGAACTGTGTTACATCAAAATAATGAAATATATAGAAAATAAAATAAGATTAAACATGCATATTGTATATACATTTGTATATATATATATATGTATTAAAAGTATATATATTAATGTACTAAGTGTGAATAGAGAAAGAAACTAAATACATTATGACACTAAGATGTGCATTCTTGTGTTATCATAATTATTAATAATGAATATAGTGTATGATTTGGTTTCTTATGTAATTGTAATATATGTAAAGTACTATATGATGCTAATGTTTCTTTTTAGGAACTCGCCACGATAGTCATTACCTTTGCATCTCAATAACGAGTTATATATTGAGTATCTAGGGTAAGTAAGCAAAAATAAAAGACCTAGGAATGCTAGTTTAGGCATCCATCAAACGCCTTATAGGCATTAAAATAACAAGCCCTTCTTAAAATTTTTGAATTCCTTCACTTTTAAACATAATGCAATAAAAGCCAAGAACAATTGAAAACAAAAAAAAAGTTGGAATTGAAGGATGTGGCAAAACTTTGCTCAACAATAGGTATGGGTGGAGTAATGGGTCCCCGAATGTCCCCTCCGTTATTGGGAGTGAGCAATAGGGATTCCATCAATATTCCAATTCATCCTACAATTGAGTTAGGTATTGCATAACCAGAAGAGAAAGTCTTCATAATGGAAAACCCTATAAGCAAGAATTATATATACCTATACACTACAACCTAAACCCTAAAAAAAAAAATATTGATAAAATATAATAATCGAATTATATGAAAATATAATGAACATTATAGAATTTAGATAAAAGAAGAACAGAAATGAACACTAAAGAATAAGAAGAACAAAAATAATGACGATAATAATAATAATAATAATGAGAATATTTTCCTTGTACTTTTAGGTTTAGGTACTTTGTCGATATGGTGGACCGAGCCTTGTGATGAATTGTTCCCAAGTTACCTTAGATACTCTAGACCCCTCCTCTCAGTATATTCTTGTGTGTTTAGGAAAAAATAGGAGAGTTTTGGAAAAGAGGATAATGTCTTTGGTCGGTTTAGATATCGTTCCGACCAAACAGTCAACAAAAGCCATCGACACAGTAGATTTATACGATAACCAAAACAGAAACGACTTAAGGATGTAAGTCGCTGATGTTTTGAAGTAACCTCAACTGTTCGGATTGCTAGGTGCATCAATTTCGAGGACGAAATTCTTATAAGGTTGGAGAATGTGAAACCCGGTCAAATTTCCGAATAAATTTGAACTTTTGAAATCTGTGATTTCGTGTTCGTTCAATATTTGGCCATGCTAACCTCAAGTTGAGGCCATCTTGACTAAGAAATTCAGACCTATCTCATGACTCGTCAGAAGGCATTCGATCGCCCAACTACCGTGGCCTTAAATGAGTCGGAGGTGTCAGCGGAAGACAACACATAAGCTTGGCATGCTTGGATTGATGGCCTGCGAAGCCTCTCTCCGTCTTAGGCCGAATCCCGTAAGAATCCCATTTTATATGTATGTATGTTGTATTTTTAATTAATTAGTGTATTAGGGGCAGAATAGTAATTTTGACCTTATGGGATCCCGCACTGTAGCTACTCGTGTGCAGTGCTCGCTAGCCGGACAGGCGGGACCTCCCCTTAATTAAACTCAATGTAAGTATAATTTAAAATATATTTATATAACGTTTTGTACGACCAAATAGGGTTAGAAGGGTACTTTAGTAAAATTATCATTGTGGGACCCAGTTCCCGATGGGGAATGCTGTTCCGCACAATTACCCGTATTCGGATAACCTTTAATGTCGCCCGCATCAAGTTATGGATAGAATAGACCAACAAATACGAATTCAAGTTTATAAACTATTTTAGAAATTAGTTTAAATCTAATTTCTGTCCAAAAGACAGATTTACCCCTTAGTGCTTAAGTTTCTATAAATATAACCCTCTTTACACTATTCATTATTCACCAACAAAGAGAAGAGGAACCAGAATCGTTCCAGCCTTGGAGAATAAGAAAGAAAGAAGAAAAAGAGAAGAAGAAGAAGGGAAATAAGAAGCATACCTTGGAAATTCATCTCAGACTTGAGTTGGAAGCTTAGAGACCTCCATTAGAGACCTTGGAGCATAAAGGCAAGGCTGCCATCGTCCCTTCTTGCTGCTGATTTCAGGTAAGCTCTGAGAATCCCTGCTGTTTCCATCTCCTCCTCTAAATTTGATCTAATTTCAGCCTAGACTATGCCTAAATAGATTTCTGCCATTAAAGCTTTTAATCCAAGCTTAAACAGTGGAAGTTCCACCTAATTTCTTACTGTTTAGTGCTGTTTAGGTTCAGCTATGCCTGAATCTTCATGGCTGTACCTCTAATCAGCCCAGTTGCTGTTTCTAATGGCAAACCATAAACCCTAAGTCAACTAATTTGGGTTTAAATTATGAAATCCCTAAATTAGGAAGCCAAATATGAAATTAGAAACCCAATTCTCTGCTGATTTACTCAATTAACAAACCCTTGATAATCAATTTGGGTTAATTTGTTAAACCCCTCAAATTGATTTTTCAATTTTGGAATTAATCATGAAATTGGACCCTCAATTAAATGGACCCACCTTAGAATTAGGTGAAACCATGAAATTAAGCCCATGCATGTCAAGATCTGACCATTAGGAACAAGATCCCAATTCTGCCCTCTGAATCCGGTTCAATATTTTTGGACAGAAATGCCCCTAGACCCTTGGTTAGACCTTAGGCTGCCTTCTGACCCTAACACTTGATCTTTTCTAATGTTTTAGGACTGTGTTGGGCTGTATACTCTATTCTTGCCTGTATTGCTGGGATCTTTGAAGGGTAACTGAATTAGTCTAGTCTGCAACTTCAGGTAAGGGAATTCTGACTTTAATTTTGGAGTGTTTACCATTTTAATTTGTTATTGTTCTGATTGCCATGTCATGCATCATCAAAATTATCCTGTTCATATAGTTTATTAGCTTTTATTTACTGCATTAGAATCTGCATGTGAATTAGGTTGCATTGGCATCTTGCATTTGCACCGATATTTACTTATTAATGCGATGATTATTCTGGAGAAATACTTGTTCTATTTAAATTCAGCTATTCATACATGTGCTATCATGCATAGTTTGCATGGCTAAGGTGTTATATCATAACCCAAGACTACGCCCCTTACCAACGGGGGTAAGGTGTTGGACAACCCGTGGTACAGCCGAAGGGTATGCCGGGGTACCATTCACATCCCATGTTAGCGTGTGTACTCATTGTGGGAATAAACATGAGGGTTGGTCATTGAGGGTCATTGGGTTAGCCGCTGGTGATATGCTTTCTGGCGGGTCCTCACCGTGGTAGAATGGTTTCGCTCGGGTACCGACGCGTTGGAGCCGCCTGTGTCATGCTTTCCGAGTTGGTCATTGGGAGTCCGTGGGTTAGCGCCGCCTTGTGTCATGCTTTCTGGCGGGTTCTCTTCGAGGTTAGCATCTACCACAGTAGTACTTATACCACATAAGACTTAGTATCCATGTTAGGAGCATGCTAGATTAACACATTCATCATGAATTATTGTGTTGTGTTTTGCATGCATTTCCTTATGGGCTCGATTGAGAGCTCACCCCGTGGATATCCCTATTTTTCGGTGATTTAATTACTTTTAATGATGGATTTGGCGCTGGAGTTTGAAGTGCACGATACTTCCGTGCGCATGTGATGATTGCGCAATCTTCCGATCTTGGCCTAACAGTCCAGGCTATCTCCCCACTCTTTTATGCTTATAAATATTTCTATATTGATATAATATAGTTTTTGTATAGTTTTACCCTGTAGTACCTTTGAGAACCGTATAGTAGTATCACAAGCTTTGTCCTTTATATAAATGAAATATCACATAGACTTCTCTTACTACTGATGTTACCTTTATTATTTAATTGTTTCCGCTGCCTCTGATTACTGTATTTGTGAGCAATGATTGTAAATAGGGTACTGCACTTGTGATCCTTGGGGATTGGTTGGATGTCAGAGATATCCCGCCACACTTGGCCCTTATTAACTGGGCCGGGGTGTGACAACCTTCCTCAGCCACTTACCTGCAGATGATCAATTAGATTAATCATCCTACATCAAAGGAAAAGGAAAGTAAATATGTAAGAGGAAAGAGAGATTCCTTTTTCTTTTGTGAAAGGATGTCAGAATCACTTTTATGTCTTGTTTGTAATTTAGATTCTTGTTCCATTTGGCCAAGCAAACACGAAGTCCAACAGAAAGAGATAATGTGCACATATGAAGGTTCAACCCAGTTACTTGATTCACAATATGATCTACCTGGGTTCAAGCTCGGAGATTTTCACAAGCAATAACTGCTCCCTTTCAGAAGCAGTTGTGTCGACCTGTCAATTGAGAAAATAAAGAACAATTTACACTTAACTTGCCATCACATGAGACATACATAAAGAGAACTATAACAAAGAATTAATATCAAAAAGAAAGAATTGAACAGTAACATCATGCTTCAGAGCTTATAGAGAGCATTGGAAAATAACATTTCACATAGAGATGCTATTGAGACCTAGTAGAATAGGCAAACATATGGCATACAATTCTTTTAATAAGAAAAAAAATACTGAGTAAACCAGTGAACGGCTGTTTCTTTAAAGTACTGGTGAGTTTATTAAAGAAGAGAAACAGGCTGACAACAGCAATTTTTCTGATAGGAATAACGATGAAAACTCGGATCATAACAAAAATAATAATAATAATAAAACCCATCCTTGCCTAGGGAGTCCACCGAATCATTAGTGGAAGTTGGGATACCCAAAAATGATGCAATTGATGCAGCCGTCTACCCCCCTAGTTTCTCTAAAATGTCAAATATTGTCAAGGAATCTCTTACCCATGACCTCCAGCCTAAAACATTGTTAGAAACAACCTAGCTTACCACATGAATAGAATTAAGCCTCTTGATTAATATCAGCTAAATAGATGTTAATCATTGTTATACGGACACAGCACCAGCCTTATATTGGTCACATGTGCAAACCAAAAAGGTCAATGGAAGATATTTATATAGAGGAGGTGGCATCAGAGATACGTGCCAGCTGTAGTTTCATACGACTCATGTGCGTAAGATGAATAATCACCACGTGCAATTTTACATACATCTTGCATGGCCAACTAAGGATTTTAAACTCAAATCGGTTCTTAAAACCCTATCAAGTTTCACACATAAAAAGAAATGAATAAAGATTAGATTACAAGCTTCAATTCAAAATAGCGCATATTAGAATGTGCACTACGAAGGAATGACTAAAAAATCAAGAAGAGAAAAGAGGAAGAAGGAAGAAATTCAATTGTGGCGGCGATAAAAAAAACCTGGTTGTCCCACCCACCAAGGTGAACTTATAGGGACATGGGAGTCTGTGGCGCTTCTCTTGGGATCAGTAGCAAAGAAAACAGTCTAGACAAGGATGAAAGTATCAAAAAATTCTGCTGCCAAACCCACACCTTTGCTGTAGCCATCGGCGATCTCGTTCACCCCACCACCATACTGCACATAGTAAGACTTTGGAAGGCCTTTACTAGCCCTACACCATACATTGCACCCAAGCATTGTGCCACCATGTACATCACAGCACGGATTAGTGACACTTTATGGGCTAAGAAAAGCCCAAACGTCACTTCTGGTTTATTATGCCCTCCTGCATACGCATACAATCGCTTTAGAGGGAAAAAAGAGAGAGACGAGAGTTATTAATCATTATTGAAAAAATTCCTCTCTTCAATGACTATCTTTCTTTTTTAAATATAAGAAAGAAGGGATACAGAGAATAACCTAAGCATAGCAATTGAAACAAAAACAAAATAAGGAAAATAAAATGAACCCAATAGAACAAAGTGAAGCGAGGCATTGAAATTGAAAAAAATCACCAATGAAAATGCCGACAGATAATAGTGGGCCTCGCTGTATTGTACTAGGACTTTTATCGAGGTTTTGCCTGATGGAGCACCTATGTCCTAGAAAAACCAAAAAGCATTGTTATACACCACAGAATGAAGAGACAACACTAAACCTATGTTTCCTATCTGGAAAACATGAAAAAGTTAAAACGACTAACCAATTCGAACATTAACTGCAACACTGCAACCTCTCATCGCCAGTGCAAAAGCCTCCAGAACCACCAAACCATAGATCATATGTAATGCAGTTTCACAAAAAATAATGAGGGCAAACAGAACAAAGGTTTCTAATCATAATTAATCCCCCCTTGTTCTCTGTTGATTCTGATCTTCTAACACTGCTTTAACACCTGCTGTTACTTCTTTCCACCCCTGCTCTGTTTCTGTTAGTTCCCATATCAGCCCTGATCACACCCTGCTATTATTAGCGAGAAATATCTGCCCTGTTTTAACCACTGATAAGTTTGATCTAAAGGGTCACGCAAACCAAGTTTCTCCTCCAACTTCTCAAGGGTACTTCTGGAATTCTATTTGGGATAGATTTATTTTGAAAGATATTCTCTCACCTATGGAAGTTGAAAAGTCAAAGATGCTTTGATTTTATTGCTTGGAGAAGATATCTACAAAGAAAAGGAAGCACTTGTTAGAATTGGAAGTTTACTTTTCTAGAAATAGAAGGTCTATGTAAACAATATTCTCTTCTTCTTCTTTCTATTTTTTTCTTTTTTCTTAGGATTCAAGGCATTGTAAAAGAGGAATGAGAAGAGAATATTCTCTTTTCTTAGGGAATATTTCTCCTACACTTTCCTCTTCTCTCTTCTCCTCTCTTCCCCCTATAAATACCCCTTGCCCTTTGGGTTGTAAGAAGTTAGTTTTTTAGTTAAGTTTTTAGTTAGTTTCTAGTTCAATTTTAATTCAGTTTTTTAGTATAATTTTTACTTCATTCACTTAGTGAAATTTTCTCTTCTTTTCCTATTTTTGGCTTAAGTTCTTAGTTTTGATTTCATAAGTCTAGTTTAATGGTTGTAATAGTTTTAGTTTTAAACTTCCTAGTCTAAGTTCCTATGTTGATGACAAGACATGGAGATTTAGAAGAGGAAGCCATGGTGAGTTTATTTAAGTATTCAAGCACATCAAGGTATCTCATTCTTTAAACCCTTAATCTCATTCTCCCTCTCCTCTATCTCTCTCTATCTTCTTCTTCTTCTCCCTCTATTTCTTTTATTTTTATTTTTTTTTTATATGGCTGTGGTTTGTGGATGCACTTTTATTCCCTTATTCCTTTTTATGTGGTTGTTATGTGTGGTTGCATTTTTATTCCTTTCAATTTGCGTTAGTCTGATAGGTTAGATGCTCATGTGTTAGGACGTCAATTTAATCCCTTAATTTTGTTAGATGCTTATGAGTTAGGATGCATTAATTTTTATTAATTTAATTAGTTTAATTTAACACTTTAATTTGGTTCACTTTGTATTACTTTTAAGTTAGTTAAATAGAGTGGCGTATATCTCCTCGTGTTCGACCCGTAGCTACGATTGACCCGTACGCTTGCGGTATTATTTTAACTCAAACAGTGTCATTATTGCGTTATAGCCACCTCTTCAGGATCACCCTTCCCAGCCTTGAGGTCCTTTGCACGAACTACTGTCGAAAAAACACATTTCCCATGGGCTGCAGTAACTTCATACCTACCGTCAAATATTTCTCCAAATAGATAGCCTGCACAGAGAATATGTGAATACCATGAAGAGAAAATAACAAAGTACAATTCCTGCAAAAGATAGGTCAACCCGAAATCCAGTTGATACCAAAGAGACATAATAGTTCTTTTGCTTGCATATGACAAAAGAAAATAACGAAAGGTTTGATGAAGGACTTACTGTCATAACCCTCTGCATCGTCCCAGTTGTCAGGAAGACCACTTCTTTCAAGATGCAAACCATCTCTTTTCCCTGCAAAAATTACTAAGCATGAGGATAACTGTTCAAGACAAAATCAGTGAAGAATAGAAGTCATTTGCGAGGGGTGGGGGAAGAGAGAGAGAGAGAGCAACCACTGTATCTGATAAATGAAGTATAATACAAGTGGGAGTAAAATAACTCCACTACCACATTATTATGCATCTATAGCAAAAACCAAAAACATGACAACCCACCCAGGGATAAATAACAAGAAATTTTATAAAGAGCCAACAAGAGCAAAGCAGAATAACACTAAAAAATTAAAATAAAAAAGATAAAGCAACAAAGGAATAGCAATTCCATAGACATCTCAGTCCAAGATATTCCATTTTCAGTTCAGTAAATCATTGCAGCTTCACCAACTCACACCCTTGTAAGGATCAGAAGATGTAATTTTGCAAGAGCCTAGAGGGAAAAAAGGGCAGAGTGGTCAATTTCCGGACATTCCAGATCATTTTTTCTTTAACGCAGTACACATGGCTTTTCCATAGGTCCAACAGACTACGTCAGGTCAAAGAGGTTTTCTTATAGGGAAACTGAACTAGATACCTGAAAGAGTTTATACTTTTGATCTACAAAATCACTGTACTATAATATCCAGCTTTTTTTTATTTAAAAAAGTTGCAATACCAAGCAACTTTTTAGAAGTTCAGAACAAGTATGCAATTCCCTTTAAAATTAGCATAGTATGTTCATTTGCAATCAAATTTAAGTTTCATCAAGTTTAATTTGCGAGATGTAATAGTGTCGGATTGTTTAATGGGTCACATGTTAATTTGGAATCAGATTTAAGTTTCATCCACTTTAATTTGTTATTCATATTAAAGTGCTGGGTTGTCTAAGTGTTAACTGTTGTATTTGACTCCTAAATCCAGAGTTGCACTCAATTTTTTAACACAATAAAACTCCCAAACTAGGCAACTCCCTAAGAGGTCTTTACCTATTTTCTTTCGCCAGGTACTAAAAAATACTATTGCTTTATTGATGGATTTTGTGTTCTATCAATATCTTCATGAAGATGTGATCACATTCAACCAACTATAGATAAAATCCTAGAAGTCTCTAGCTATGGTTCACCAGTGAAACCTTTTTCAATCTCACAAAGTCACAATAAATAACAAATTTATAAGAAAAATAGAGGAGAACATATAAAAGAAATATTCAGTCAATCGCTGGATTACAATACATCGCTATGGAAAGCATCCATGAATGCCAAAACACATTTCTCTAACCGCAATCGAAGGCCATCACTAAAAACCCATAACATACTACTCATGTGGTGCATGTACAAATTACAAAAAAAAGGAGAGAACAGTGGATTATCAGCAAGTCCAAAGTGGCCTCAGTTGAACATGCTATCTCAGGTAGGACAAACCATATACTTCATTTGGTTATTCAAATCAGATTTCTATATACACGATTTTCCAGAAACCTAGTTCAGCTTTCTATTATCTACAATAAATGTTCAACAAACAAAGAATAAAACCAACACTTTGAATGTGAGACTGCAAGAGCTTAATGCAATTAGAGGGGAGAGGAAATAGAATGACATCTACAGCTTTACGAACTCCAGCACGTCTCTCTCCGAAAATATCATCACAGAACATATCAGCTGATCTCTCACTCTGCACAAATTGGTGAAACTGTGACTATGAAGCAGTGCAAATTAACATCTTAAAGTAATCGCAGTTATTATATCCAGGCTCAAAAAATTAAAAAATATACCATCCAAGGTCACATAAGTAATAAAAAATATACCATCCAGCTAACCTAGGGACAGGCTTTTTATTTTTCTTTCCTCCCCTCGGGGCCCCTTGTTTTCTCTTCTCTTTTGGTAATGAAATTCTTATTCATCCAAAAAAAAAAGAAGTAATCAAAAGAACCATGGTAGACAAGCTTGGGGTTGATTCATGCAAATCATGCTTACCCACGAATGCAAGAAATTTAAAAAATATCTAATTGTTAATTTGTCATCTACAAACCTTCGGAGTCCCATCCCTTAAGCTCCCAGCACCAGAAGTGCTCTCATGTGCCAAAGTTCCATTATGTGAAGGTAATTTTCATACAGAAAATGTAGGCTCAGGGACATCAACCTCGGGACTGTCATTCCTACCCTCAGAAGCGACAGATGTAGAATTAACCGCTTTTGGAGGAAGTATCTGTTCTGCTGCCTTGTCGACATTGAGAGAACCATTCTCTGATCCAAAGCATTTATGGTTTAGTATGAACAATGAATAAAGGCCACAAAGAAAGCAGTCATAAACTATAAATGAAACTCCGAAACATCAAAATACAGAAAATACAATTAGCATGGAAGTGGACGACACCTTTAGTTGAGGCTTGACCATGAGGTACAACCTGCTTTTGTGACTGTTGTTGCTGTTGTTTATATTTTTCTAGTATGGCTTGCCTTCTTTTCCTGTTCTCCTCCTTAATTCTGTCAACATCCTCCTCTTCTTGTTCCACTAGTTGTAATGAAACCCTATCTTCATAATCTTCTTCTATCTCTTCATCTCTAAAAGCAGAGAGCAGAATACAAGAAAATTTTGAAGTAAGCTAGGATACATCCAATGTTTAAATGAAATTGTATACCTTAGGGGTTTCTTTTCACGCCTTTCCAGTTCATCATCCATGATACTGGGCACCTTCACTGGTTCTTTTTTTCCTTTCCTGTAGTGGTGATCTGGTTCATCTTTCAAATGCCTGGAATCTTTCGACCTATCTTGACCACCATATGCATCATTATGATAATCATATAGATGTCTGCCCACCCAACCACTCTCAGCCTCCCTACCTCTATCTTTATCCTGAATTCTTTCCCTCTCCCCCATCCCCCTCCCTATTCCTTTACCTATCTCTCTCCCTGTCCCAGACCTTCTCCCTGTCCTTGTCTTGATCCTTCTCCTTCTCTCTCTCCCTCTCTTCTAAAAATAATTATGAAAAACTCAGTCTAAGAACTGAACTAAGATTCAAAACCCAAAATCCAAAGCCAAACTAGAAGATTGAGCCCGACATACCAAAATTACATTTTCCGCCACCAAATACAATAATAATAAAAAATAAATAAATGAAAACCCAAACTTATCCACCTTCCATATTTTCTGTAACCTTCTATCCCATGGAGGTTTCATGCTCTAAAGGAACATTTATTTTGGCCTCAAAAGAAATTGATTCATTCCTATTTATCCTGCTCCACACAACCATCTTAAAACAAAACAATCACCTAGTATGCTTTAAAATAGTATGCTAGAGCAAAAAAGTATGCCTAGTAAGAATAGCTTGTAAAATAATATTCTTAATTCTCTCTCTAAGATTCCTGTGATATTTATGATTACTTCCAAAAACAGGGGTGTGCCCCCAAACACCCCCTCTCCCTCCCCCCCCCCCCCCAAAAAAAGAGAGAATAATCTAGTCAATAAAGGAATGGGGAAAATGTTAACCAAATCAACTGCTGAAAACCGTTATCCATATTTCATGTTAGCGTTCATTGAAGACACAGAGAGGGAAAAGTGAACAATTCAGTCAAAACAAAGGGGGAAGTTTATCATCCTCACCTCATTCAAACGAAAAGAAGGTTGCATGGAGTTTGGATTTTGACATAGAATCTCTTCCAAGGATTTTTGATACTTTGATAAGGCAAAGAAGAAGTTGTCCTCCTTTTGTATGCAAGGCTTTAGGTGCATGAGGCGACAGCTGTTTTCAAGTAATTCCTTCTCATCCTGCATTTTTAACCAGAGCAAAATACAGGAAATTTTGTGTTTAAAAAATGTAAACAAGACTATTCATCAAATTATCCAACGGAATATTTGGAAGAATTAAGTCTTTAAAAGGTAGTAATGTCATATTCCAGCAAATGTCGAAAGTAGTTATTCTTTATACTCAATTCAATCACACAATCAATGCCAATAGAAAAGACATACAGTGGACACAATATTCAACCTCCCTGAGATCTAGGAATGAAATAAAATAACATAAATAACAGTATATGCAAATAGAAATAATAGTTAACAGTTAGACAATGAGGACAGCCTATACATAAAAGCATATCAATACATATGGTACAAATGCAGGGGAAAGGGCCAATAATTGATTGGCTTCCACCAGGGAACGATCCTCTACCGAAAATATTATTATAGCCTCCCCAACCATTATATTCTTAATGATGGCCATAAACCTATACGGCACAATATGTATCAAAAGAAATCAATTCTATGACAGACATTTATATCTGTCATATCTACACATATAATTGTGTGATCAACATTACTCATTCTATAGGGTCAAATTTTTTGTTCTTTGAAAGAATTGTTGGTTGGTTGAATGGTGAATCTCATCTCTACATGTGCTTGGGCACAGCTGGCAGAGCCTCTGCATGTGTCTATCTCGGAGTTTTTACACTTCATACATAGCACATATTGGTAAAAGAGTTGATAAAGCAACAAAGATTTCCTAAAATCCAAGATGGGTACCACCTTATACTCCTCGCAGTTGATACAATAAAGGCCTTCACAATTAGCCCGGTAAATGTTACCATTTGCAAGAACTCAAGTAAAATTCCTGATCATTTTTTCTTTAAGGCAGTACACATGGCTTTTCCATAGGTCCAATAGATTACGTCAGGTTAAAGAGGTTCTCTTATAGGGCTGCTGAACTAGATACATTGAGTTTACTTTGGATCTACAAAATCACCGTACTATAATACCCAGCTTTTTTTTATTTAAATAAGCTGCAATACCAAGCAACTTTTTAAAAGTTCAGCATAAGTATGCAATTCCCTTTAAAATTAGCATAGTATGTTCATTTGCAATCAAATTTAAGTTTCATCAAGTTTAATTTGCTCGATGTGATAGTGTCGGATTGTTTAATGGTTCAGATGTTAATTTGGAACGACACTTAAGTTTCATCCACTTTAATTTGTTATTCATATTAAAGTGATGGGTTGTCTAAGTGTTAACTGTTGTATTTGACTCCTAAATCCAGAGTTGCACTCAACTTTTTAATCCGATAAAACTCCCCAACTAGGTAACTCCCTAAGAAGTCATTACCTATTTTCTTTCGCTACTTACTAAAAAATACTATTGCTTTATTGATGGATTTTGTGTTCAACCAACTATAGATAAAGTCCTAGAAGTCTCTAGCTATGGTTCACCAGTGAAACCTTTTTCAATCTCACAAAGTCACAATAAATAACAAATTTAGAAGAAAATTAGAGGATAACATATAAAAGAAATAATCTGTCAGTCGCTGGATTACAATACATCGCTATGGAAAGCATCCATGAATGCCAAAACACATTTCTCTAACCGCAATCACAGGCCATCACTAAAAACCCATAACATACTGCTCATGTGGTGCATGTATAAATTACAAGGAAAAGGAGAGAACATGGGATTATCAGCAGGTCCAAAGTGACCTCAGTTGAACATGCTATCTCAGGCAGGACAAACCATATACTTCATTTGGTTATTCAAATCAGTTTTCTATTATACACGATTTTCCAGAAACCTAGTTCAGCTTTCTAGTTTCTACATTAAATGTTCAGCAAACAAAGAATAAAACCAACACTTTGAATGTGAGACTGCAAGTGCTTAATGCAATTACATGGGAGAGGAAATAGAACGACATCTAAAGTTTTACGAACTCCAGCAGGTCTCTCTCTGAAAATATCATCACAGAACATACATGTTGATCTCTCACTCTGCACAAATTGGTGAAATTGTGACTATGAAACAGTGGAAATTAACATCTTAAAGTAATCGCAGTTATTATATCCAGGCTCAAAGCATAAAAAAATAAACCACCAAGGTCACATAAGGAATCAAAAGAACCATGGTAGACAAGCTTGGGGTTGATTCATGCAAATCATGCTTACCCGCATATGCAAGAAATTTAAAAAATATCTAATTGTTAATTGGTCATCTACAAACCTTTGGAGTCCCATCCCCTAAACCCCCAACACCAGAAGTGCTCTCATGTGCCAAAGTTCCATTACGTGAAGGTGATTTCCATACAGAAAATGTAGGCTCGGGGACATCAGCCTCGGGACTATTATTTCTACCCTCAGAAGCGACAGATGTAGAATTAACCGCTTTTAGAGGACGTATCTGTTCTGCTGCCTTGTCGACATTGAGAGAACCAGTCTCTGATCCAAAGCATTTATGGTTTAGTATGAACAATGAATAAAGGCCAGAAAGAAAGCAGTCATAAACTAAAAATAAAACTCCGAAACATCAAAATATAGACACAATTAGCTTGGAAGTGGACAACACCTTTAGTTGAGGCTTGACCATGAGGTCCAACCTGCTTTTGTGACTGCTGTTGCTGTTGTTTATATTTTTCTAGTATGGCTTGCCTTCTTTTCCTGCTCTCCTCCTTAATTCTGTCAACATCCTCCTCTTCTTGTTCTGCTAGTTGTAATTAAACCCTATCTTCATAATCTTCTTCTACATCTTTATCTCTAAAAGCAGAGTGCAGCATATAAGATAAATTTGAAGTAAGCTAGGATACATCCAACGATTAAACGACATTGTACACCTCAGTGGTTTCTTTTCACGCCTTTCCAGATCATCATCCATGATGCTGGGCACCTTTACTGGATCCTTTTTTCCTTTCCTGTAGTGGTAATCTGGTTCGTCTTTCAAATGCCTGGAATCTTTCGACCTATCTCGACCACCATATGCATCATTATGACCATCATATAGATGTCTGCCCACCCAACAACTCTCAGTCTCCCTACCTCTATCTTTATCCCAAACTCATTCCCTCTCCCTTTCCCTCTCTCCCTCCCCCTCCCTATTCCTGTACCTATCTCTCTCCCTGTCCCAGACCTTCTCCCTGTCCCTGTCCCGATCCTTCTTCTTCTTCTCTCTCTCTCTCTCTCTCTCTTCTAAAAATAATTATGAAAAACTCAGACTAAGAACTGGCCTAAGATTTAAAACCCAAAATCCAAAGCCAAAGTGGAAGAAGGAAATGCAAACAGAGTAGATTACGATCTTCACTTCAAAATAGCACAAATTAGAATGACTAAAAAATAATGAAGAAGGAAAAAATTCAAGGCTTTGATCAGCCAAGATGCTGGGGGAGTAAAGCCAGCTAAGTAGCCTAAATGAAGTATAGTTTATGGTTAAGTCTCTAAAATAACAAAATCCCCCAAATAAAAAAAATTGATCTCCTTCAAAAACACCAGAGGAAACATGCTGCATGGAACTGCCAATAAGAAAGCAGGATCTTTCCTACTTATCCCACAAATAGAGAGAGAGATCCTTCTTTCCATATCTGCACAACCAATACGAAATCCTATCTGTTTGGCCTGACAGTTTGTCAAACATGTGTCTGGTAGTGAAACTGACAATTAGTCCATAAGCATGAGTTCCAACTTAAGAAACAGCCTCGAACATGCTTCAGAAATACAATCAAGTATCAAGTTTGCTTTCTCAGAAGAGATTTTTTATTCTGAGAAGGGTCGAATGAAGGATAGTTATGTCTACTTTCACCTCATCTTGTAGATTTTGATGTGAAGTGATGGCCATCCAATGTTGGAGTTGCATATTTGTGGTATTTGGGTCTAAAGGTGTCTCAAGATATGGAGGGCTATGGCCTTTGTGAAAAGAGTTCAGTGAAGGAAATTTTCTCAGAATTTATAGATAGTTTTGTTTGCAGATTTTGTTTTCGTAGTGTACAGCTTGAGTTGTTTGTGTTATTGCTGGCTCTTCGTTGTAAAATTTCATTCTTCCTTTTTCTTATAAATAAAATTCTTCATTAGGCTTCACTGATCCCCAAAAAAATTTAGGTGCTGAAGTTTTCAAACGCAGATCAAGATCTAGTTAGGACTTAGGAAATAGATAGCATTTATACAAATTTCTATAGGGTTAATAGAATCCAGAAATTTAGCATTTACAGAATTATGGATTGGAGTTAGCTTATTCTAGAGAAAATAGAGAGATAAACCTCAAAATGCATACCAGAAAGGAAGACCTACTGATTTACAAAAAGGATGTGAAACAATATATATCCAACTGAAACTTAAGAATTTAAGAAATATCATACACAAGGACCATAACTTAGTAACTAGTTACCACAGGGTTGATGGACCAGCAGATGACTCTGAAATTACTGTCGAACAGCAGGGCTGGGGTGTTGATTTGAACCTCAAAAGTTGGCCAGCAACCGATGGGTGGCTTGGGGCTCAAATTTTTTTATTGTAGGAGAGAACTCAGTCCAGTGAGCCGCAAGGTATGTTCAGTCTTCTCCAACCAGCAACTATAATCCCAAGCACTCCTGTAACATTCAACATAGAATTCCAGCAGTAACACAACACTCACGATAGAATCTCAGTTGAACAAAAGATCTCAGAACAGTAACCACAACACAGGATATCGAATGGAAAGAAAAAGAAGATAGAAAAGGTAGAAGGGGTTAGGGTGGATCGAGCCTCTCACTCTCTCCTAGGTATCTCACCTATAAGGTCTCTCACCTCACTGTATCACACAACCATTAGCACAAACCCAAATTCAATCTCATTTATAAATTGTGGAGGAAAGACTCTATGGTCTCGAATACATATATCTTCAGCTGCCTACTTCAAAAATAGAAAGTCTCTTGCAAGGTAATATTGAGACTTGTACACGAAGCTAATCAAATCTTGAGCTATGAAACAAAATATAGAAAGTATTTAAAGTTGAATTGAAAGCGAGGAAACGAAATAACGGTCGAGAAAAGATATTTATGGAGGTTGCGTCAAAGATATGTGCCAGCTGTAGAGACATGCGTGTAATCATGTCAATGATATTTATCGAGTCTCTTACTACAAAAAAAAATATCGATCGAGTCAATTATTAATTGAAAGCCACTGATGGGTCCCACTAACTGTAATAATAATATTATAATAAAATATTCTCCTTGCAAATCTCCTAGGTCCCGCCATAACTATCAAAAATCAAAATCATCTGCTAATCAGCCTAATCACCACGTGGATTTTAAACTGGAAATCGGTGTCTTTGAATTATTGAATGGGTGCTTAATTTTACCAGAAAAACAAAAAAAAAAAAGGGTCCTAAAAGCCCTAGAATTGGTAGTAGGGATGTAAACGGATGGGATTTGGCTCGGATAGTGTTACATCCGCATCCGCATCCAATTAGCTTTCGGACAGATTTGGATAGTGCTACACAGATACGAATCGGATATTTTATCCGTTTACATGTAAATATAGCTTTTCGGATAGTTATAGCCTATCTGTATCCGCATCCGTATAGCTTTCGGATGGATTTAGATAGTGCTAAACAGATACGAACACGGATTCAGAAATGAATTTCGGCTATTCATTTACACCCCTAATTGGTAGGTATCTACTTTTCAGCTGATGGATCCTAAACACCCAAGGAACAAAAAGCATTTGCGTAATACAGACAATTTTATCGTATTTTTTGCGAGACGGTTTTATCGTATTTCTTGCGAGAGGGACCAATGATTTTAAATTCGGAATCAAGTATCGAACCTATACTAGAAACCCAAGAATTGATCCCTTAGATCCTAAAACTTAATGATTTGGTAGATTGGTGTTTTGGAATTAGTTTGATCGATTGAAAAAGGTTGAAGATTATTGTGTTGCATTGTTTGTGTCCATGGTTCATTATCCCATTGCTCTTTTCACTTCACCATCTCCCAAAACAATACCTTTGGCATATACCCATAACCCCTTTGGAAGTTAATAATGGTATTCTCTAATTTGCCCTTTCTTCCTTTTCCATTACCATTAGCACCTCTTGAAAAAATCTAGAATATTATGTTTTTGCCCTATCTCTTACATCATCTCTGTTATGTCCACGCGTACTACACGTGAGGGGGGATTATGTACAGTACACCTACAGACATTGTAGAAGCAAAACTTGCAGGAACACTTGGTGCAAAACATAGAAGATCAGAGTTTTCACCATTGCCAATGGGTATCTACTTTGTTATTGGGTTGAGTTTGCCGTAAGGGGGAGATTGAAGTATTAAAGGATTGAAGATGTTTGGTTATTGCCTACCTATTTGAGGTTCTACAGTTGGGTTGATTTTTTATGCTACTTAATCTTTTCTGCTGCTTGATTCATCTGCTTGCTGCCCTAGTTGCTTATCTTCAAGATTATCAGTCAGAGATTCATCACTGGACAGCTATTAAAGATTGGTGAAAGTTTGCTGCTCAAGTCTGCCCAGGTTTTGAAGACCTATTTTTTTCAAGTTCTTGAAGGTTTATTTGGAAGCTGCAGATTCTGCTACAACTTAGTTTTTTCCCTAAGTTGGGCATTAGTACCTTGTATGCGCCAACTTGAGGGGGAGTGTTAGCATTATTAGGAGTTATTTTTTCTTTACTTCAAGCTGGATCTTCCTTCTTTACTTATTTGTATAATCCAACTTGAGGGGGAGTGTTGGAATATGTAATCCAGAATACCGTGGGGGTATTCTGGTCCTTTTGGGGTAGTTTTATTCTTCTTATGTTATTAAGTGTAAGTGGGTTATGTGGGTTTTAGTCCCACATCGCCTAGTTTAGTCTCTTTGTAATTTTCCCTCTATTATAAATAGAGAGGCTTACCTATCAATGAAAACAACACATTCTTTTCTCTCACTCTCTTTCTAACCCACAATTCTGCCAACAAAAATCAATATCACACATCAAGTATAAGGAAAAAGAAGTTTTAGCGAGAGAGAGAGAGTAGAAAAGGCACCAAAATACCTGCAGTGTCCATAAAGTAGCACATATCAGACAGAACAACCATAGCTAACCCCTACCAAGGAACCCAGTGCTTCCCATTATCAAAGTAAGCGAAACATTAGATCTAAAACCAGGTGCATCACTGCATTGTCGTACTCTCCTTGGTCAATTCTACTATTTTTTTTACACAAATTTGAGCCCATATTTTTAGATTTTCAATCTCTTCTTTGTTGTGCAAGTAAACCAATGTATTAACCAGTCCACTATATTATTTTTTTTTATCTTTGGAGGAATGGAAAGAAAGAAGTTCCATCAGAAAAATGCATAAGGAATCAATAATATGATACTGAAGGACCTCATTTTTGGAGTTAAACATGTGGGGTTGCTCATAATTACCGAGTCAATAGAGTGCAATCTTTTTTTTTTCGTCTTGGCCTAAGGTAGCTCAGGCTGAGATCACTACCAACACCCACACCACCCCTTGCTTCACATCTAACTACTTCATCAACCCAATTGTGATCTGGCTCCCCCCTTTCACCATCATCTACAATATTTATATCTGGTTCGTAGTTATCCAGTGTGGCATGCACAATCTGCGCAAAGTATAAATCTTTAAATTAAAAGAAATTCAAGATTGAGGAACCCAATTAAACTTAATATAGCCAAAATTTTGAGATGTACAAATAGAAGCTTATATTGGAAGTATATTCACAAGTAGAGAGACTTGATTATCAGACACGCATATATACATGAATACGCATGCTTTAATCATTACTTGCTACGGGCTTACAAACTGTTGATCCTATGTAACAACCATTACATGTGTTAGCGTCAGACGCAGATAATGTTAGATGGATACATATCAAACTCAACGTTCTCCTAGAACCAATGCAGTCTGTAGACACAACCATACAATGTCAAATGTGCATCAATATGATTAAACATGTAAAAAAACTAACAAGAGTGTGAAATCTTGGAATGCCAGCCCTAGACACAAGATATGAGCTACACCTATAGTCATTTCAGAAGAAACTACTCTTGTTGTGGAAAGTACCTACCACAGCCCCTAATCATTCCTCTATTAGAACATTTCCACATTGTTGCTTCTAACTTTAACCTGTTTTCCTTGTGCAGCTACTAGCTTCAAAGCTCAATTTCTTTTAATTGTGCGAGGAAACAAGTCATAAAACACATACTAAAGTATTAGAAAACCACTCACCTCATCAAAACCATCGGAAAAATCTGCCATAAACCTCACCTGAAATGTGAAAAATCAATTTGACTCAATGAGGAATTAGACGGAAGTAAATTTCAAAAATGATTGTGCTCATGTTGAGCTAAAAAGAAAACACTACGACCTTAAAAAAAAAAAAATCCACCAGCTACCACGGCTGAAAGGCATTGCAAACTTGATGCCCTCAAACAGCACTTGCTATATTCGTCCCCAGGTTCACGTGCAAGCATGCATACTCTAGGAACCAATTTCTCAATATTTGGAGTATAACTTCCATCTACCTGTTCATGCACAAAGGTAAGAACAGAACCAGCATAAAACATATGGAGAAGTAACTGTAAAGGTAAAGATGAGAGTAAAATCATAAAAGAAGCCTGTTTATTGTTCATTTATTAGAAAAAAGTAAGCATGAAAGGTGGAATCAACACTCAAAAAATGAGACATAAAATACTAAAATAAAGTTCATTGTTGGGGAAAAAAAGAGGAAAACAATGCCAAATACATAACTTGATGGCATCTGGTCCAAGTAAGCAAGCACTTCACAAACTGTTGGCACAAATCCACAATCCAAGCATCATCCCAAATCTAATCAGATGCTCAAATGAATGCTCCACTTTCAGATCAAGTGATTGAAGAGGATCCCTTTATAACAATTGTAAACCAATCTAAACCCCCCCCCCCCCCAATATATATTATATATATATATATATAGGGATCAAAAGCCTCCTTTTCCATTCAGGTTACGTTGCCCATGACAAGGAAAAACCTATCATTAGTTCCAATATTTTGGAGAATAAGCTCAATAACCTTTCAACCTTTACACTTTTGCCTTAAATTTCTGATTTAAGTTTCCAGTTATAAAAACTCAAAGACTGGATGAAAAATAAAAATAAAATATGTGCTTCTATAAGTGCAGAATGCCTATCAAGCTGTTAAATGTTCAAAGTTTATATCTTTTTCTTCCAATTGCTTGATCTTTGCACTTCCCTTCAATACGAGGAAACTCTATGTTTTCCACCACAACCAATAAGAACAAGGAGAAAGTCAACACAGTCTACCGACAATGGGGGAAAAATGTAATTTAAGATCAGTTTCTCCACTGAATGGATGTTTCACCAAGTAGAAAAATCTCCTGATTTCTCAACAACAGATTTTAAGAGCAAACACAATACTTACATTGAAGTCTTGAAGGGATTAACCAGTTTGTATAATTCAAAGAAAAAGTAGCAAGATATATAAGTAACTTATTAGAAAACGATGCCAATTACATCCAAAAATCATCTGACTATGAATGATTCTGGCCAAGGTTTTACAAACACTGTCTTGGTTTATGGAGTGCCAAAGTCCAAGAGTTCAATTACAACAATCAGTAGACTGAGAGTGAAGTATGCCCTATAGAACAAAATGCATACATGAGAAATATATTTGAGATAACACCAAAGAACTACCACCTATGGCCAAGCAACAAAAGAATGCAAACAGACCCACCTTTCGACTACTAAAATAGATAAAGTATCAAGAATTTATGGACAAAATCTTCCCTAAATAAAGTAGTAAAAACAAAAAGGAAAGAAAAAAAAAATCTAGAAAACTACTCCACAAGTCCAAATGAGGGGAATATTTAAATGACACCAAGTCCGGGTCAAGCAAATGAGACTGAATTCACTTCTTGAGTTGCCTTGAGCCAGAAACGGAACTAACAGTAGTTGGAAGTTCTAAGAAAATAGGAAATGAGAATAGTTTCATAAGAACATTAAGTCCTAAATAAACTTATTTTCTTTTTCTTTTTTTAATTAAAAAAAACAGTATTCCACAACTAAACTTAAAGTAAAAAAACAAGAAAGATAAGGGGGGAAAAGAAAACCATTACACTTACATCTGCTCCTTTCATATGCAAAGCAGTTTATGGAATGCCTCTATAATAATACTGACATATTTGATATGCTCAGACCTCAATTCTTTTGAGCACCTTTGTTCAAGATACTTGGCAAACTACATCTACATCAAAGAAAAGGAGAACAAAATAACCTCCAAGTAGAAGCAATTGATACGCAAATAACGAAAGGAGGTTAAATTATGTTGAAAGAGGGGGGTACCTTTCAAATTCGGTGGGGGTTCTTGGCAGCATATTCACACAATTTAACAATTTTCCGTTCATTTGGAGCACCCTTCTACAAAATTAAACAGCAAGACATCATTATCCTGGATGTTAAAAAGATAAGTAGGACTACTCTTTTTTTTTTGGATGAATAGACTACTTTGTTTTTATAACACCATGAAACAAGAAAATAGATGCGTCTATCTCAAACAAGGATACAAGACATCCAACATGACAACCTTACAAACTAGATAGGAAAACACATCTGTATATGTACTCTCTCTCTCTCTCTCTCTCTCTTATCTGGGAAAGTCAGTGTTTCTATCACAAAATCATGTGGTACCTTTCAATTCAGAAGAGCTCAGAAGGAACCTTCCTCAGCCACTTACCTGCAGATATTTCAACCTTGCCTCAGCTACCTCATCAGTTGGATTAATCATCCTACATGATTAAAATATAAGAGGAAATTGAGATTCCTTTTTCTTTTGTAAAGGGATGTCAGATACTTGGCAATCAAAAGCAAAGAAAAGGAGAACAAAATAACCTCCAAATCGAAGCCATTGAAACGCAAATAACGAAAGGAGGGTAAATTATGTCGAAAGAAAGGAGTACCTTTGGAATTCGGAGGGGGTTCTTGGCAGCATATTCACACAATTTAACAATTTTCCGTTCATTTGGAGCACCCTTCTACAAAATTACAGAGCAAGACATCATTATCCTGGAAGTTAAAAAGATAAGTAGGACTACTCTGTTTTTATAACACCATGTAACAAGAATATAGATGCGTCTATCTCAAACAAGGATACAAGACATCCAACATGACAAACGTACAAACTAGATAGGAAAACACATCTGTATATGTACCCCCTCCCTCTCTCTTTGAAAGTCAGTGTTTCTACCACAAAATCATGTGGTACCTTTCAATTCGGAGGAGCTCAGAAGGAACCTTCCTCAGCCACTTACCTGCAGATATTTCAACCTTGCCTCAGCTACCTCATCAGTTGGATTAATCATCCTGCATCAAAGGAAAAGGAAAGTCAAAATATAAGAGGAAACAGAGATTCCTTTTTCTTTTGTAAAAGGATGTCAAAATCACTTTTATGTCTTGTATTAATTCAGATTCTTAGTCCATTTGGCCAAAGCGAACACGAAGTCCTACAGAAGGTTCAACCCAGTTACTTGATTCACAATATGAACTACCTGGCTTCAAGCTCTGAAATTTTCACAAACAATAACTGCTCCCTTTCGAGCATGTTGTTCAACTCAATTGAGAAAATATAGAACAATTTGCACTTAACTGCCCTTAAATGAGACATACATAAAGAGAACTATAACACGTGAATTAAGATTAGAAAGAAAGAATTGAACAGTTCCATCATGCTTCAGAGCTTATAGGGAGTATTGGAAAATAAAATTTCACATAGAGCTGCTATTGAAACCTAATATAATAGGCAACATATGGCATATAATTCTTTTAATAAGAAAAAGAATTCTGAGTAAATCAGTGATCGGTTGTTGCTTTAAAATACAAGATTTATATCTGGTTCGTAGTTATCCAGTGTGGCAGGCACAATCTGCGCAAAGTATAGATTCTTAAATCAAAAGAAATTCATGATTAAGGAACCCAATTAAAATTTAGAGCAAATTACATGTACCCCCCCTGTAGTTTGAACCAATATCAAAACACCCCCTAGTTTCATTATTTATGTGCACCCCCTGGATTTGTGGACGATTTACAAATAAGCCCCTACCGTCAAGTGTAAACCGTTAGTTGTAGTTAAACTGTTAAAAACCCTATTTTACCCTTAAATTTTTTTCATGGACCATTTTAACATTATTCTTGGATCAAACCTTTCTGCTCCTATTACGTTTACAAAAAAGAAATTAATTTCATGGGCTGCCATGGCCGCCCAGCCATAGAGGAACAGCGTGTTCATCCGCTGCATCTCTCTCCCTTTTATTCTTGGATCAAACCCTACAATACTACCTACCTGCAAGGCAGTTTGACCATTTAACTCTCAGGCACGTTGGGCAAAAGGACGTTTTCCTCTTCAGGCATAAAATGTGCAAACCGGGAAGCACAGATTTCTGCTTTCAGTCAATCCCTTCTCAATTTCCCAGTCTAGTTCAATTATAAGATGTAAAACAAATTTTCTCTCAAACGCCACTTAATCAAGCTGATGGAATACAAACATCTAAGCTATTTAATGGTGAAGTGAAACATTTTGAAAATCTCCTCGTCCAGTTTCTCACTTTAGGAAATTGAAGATGCATCACTAACTAAATGTCCCTCCATGTATATTTGAAGTCAAGAATCAATGCTATATTAGCCATTTATGCATAACAAGTTAACAACAGTAACAATGACAACAACGGTGGCAGAAATTAATAAAGCCCATCTTGTGAATTCATCTGTGGCATGAGCCATTTTTCCTTTTTCTCCGGAGATTTTCTGTTATTTTGAGGAAGGGATCAACTGCACCCATACCTGAAAACTTCAAATCACAAGAGAAACCCTGCAATTCAGTTTTCTCCACCCACCCCTTGTCTGCTTTAAATCGGTTCACCCTAGTTTGAAGAATTTGACAGTTCTCAAGCGTAGATTCTTCACCTGCAGAGAACCAATTCTAAGAAAAATATCAACAACCCTATACCGAATACTTTCAAGTAAATTTCCAGAACATGCTCCAGCAGAAGTTAGGGGATGAAATGTAGCTGGAAAATCCAAAAAAAAAAAAATGGAGGAATTGAGGTGGATTTACCTTTAGAGTAGGGAATGATGTGATCATATTCGAAACAGAGACATCCATGGCAATTGCAAAAGCGCAAGAACCCACTGTCATTTCCATATTCCGACACTAGGTCCACAGCAGGCGAGTTAAGGTCAAGGTCTAGTGCTGAAGCTGAGTTTCGTGCTATGGCACAAGGTATTTGTGAGATGTTATGGCTCAAAGGTTTATTACAAGATATTGGTACTCCTGTTCATCTTCCCATGATGTTATATTGTGACAACAAGACTGCTATTAGAGTTGCTCACAACCCTGTTCAGCATGATCGTACCAAGCACGTGGAGGTTGACAGGCATTTTATTAAAGAAAAGTTGAAAGGAGGGCTGGTGCGTGTTCCTTTTGTGCAATCTGCTGACCAGCTTGCTGATGTGTTCACTAAAGGCCTAAGTGGAAAGGTTTTTCACCCTATTCTGGTCAAGTTGGGCATGGTTGATATTTATGCTCCAACTTGAGGGGGAGTGTTGAAATAGGCAACTTTACCTGATAGGGGTAATTAGTCCTAGTTATATTGTGTTTTATCCTTTTTTGTTTTCTCTTTTTTTCTGTTTTTTCCCCTCAGCCGATCTCTATTTTGGCATTCCTAGTGGGAATAGAAATTCCTAATAGGATTAGGCTGAGGTGCATTCCTACTTCTACTTTGACTAATTGTAATTCAGTTTATTATAAATAAAGGACCTGGATGATCGATTTTGATCAGTCAAGCATTCATTCTCAAGGCTGTTTACAAAATTCAACAAAAAAAAAATCAGAAAACAACCTAAAAGAGTAAGCAATGAAGAGAAAAGGGGAAAAAGGAAGAAATTCAATTGAGGCGGCGATCAAAAAACCCGGTTGTCCAAAGAAGTAGCGACGAAGTAATTTCCCTCGGGGCTGAAACAAGAATTTGAACTCTGAACCATAGGAAAGAACAGAGATTACTAAATTGCAAGCAATTAAACATAGAAGAAACCATTGTGATGGCTGCTATAGTAAGGGAGGGATTGGGGGTAGAAGAAGATGTGCAGGACAGGCCTGTTTTCCTGAATCAATTTCTTCTATCTTTGGTTCTGATGTTTTCGAAATTTAGCGGAACTTCTTTCGTCTTCTGTGGTTGGGTTAACCTGGTCTCAGAAACAGGAGGAGGGCTTTCGTTGGTGGATGAGAAGAACCACCTCCTCAGCTTCGAAGGAGGAGTTGGACTGACATTGATGATGGAACAGAAAATGGTTTGGTCTTCTGCAATTCGGAGGGGCGAGCCGGTTCCGGTTAGTATAGAGGGAAGCGAATCTTAACAGAGTTTTGTCTCATGACTCTAGGATTTTTTCCGGTCAAGGTTTTAGCAGTTCAGAATTTGTTCAAGCACAGAGTGCTTACCGGCGAGTGAGAGAGAGAAAATAGAAAGTATTTAGAGTTAATTTGAAAGAAAGGGAATGAAATAACGGTAGAGACTGGCGCGTATCTTCGGCGCCACACCTTCTCTATTTAATAATAAATATCTCCCCTCGAGACATGCGTGCTTTCGTGTCAATTAGGGTTAGCAGTAAGGTGGTTCATAGTATGCTACTAACCACCACGTGGATTTTAACTTTACCCCCCAAAATAATTATTTATTACATAGAGGAGGTGGCACCAGCTGTATTTCCGTACGATTTACTTGGCATTTTTTTTAGCGTGATGGTCTGTTATTCATGATAATATTTGGCACCATGCTTCTGCTACTCTTCCCCTTATCTTTTCTTTTTTTTTCTTCTTTTTTTTTTTTGGGTAAATCCTTATCTTTTCTTTTCTCCTATTATGTTATCTAGTCTTTTTATCAACTTCCTATCATCAAAACAATCATAAAAACAATCAAGCTGGCAGATTGGGGACAGAACAAAGGATCGAGAATTCGGTGCCAACACTGGTTTCGACCATATCTCGGTCGAAACCTGGTACTTTCTCCAAGCTAACTCAAACCTTGGTTTCGAGGCTCAGAAGTTTTTTTTTTTTGCCTTGATTCTTGTTGTGCTGCCTATTTTTTACATTTTGAACCTAATCCATGCATTAGTCTCACACAGAAAACACTCAAAATAACACTTTTGGTTTTGACCCAAGTTTGATAGTGCATATTGTTCTTGGACAGTGTATCGAATAAGGTTTGACCGGAACATAACTCTTTCAATATAAATCAGATTTCCAACAAATCCAAGATTGTTTATTCACAACTGTTCAATAATTGTCTCATGGAACATTTTTAACGAAGTCTGACGCCTAGGCAAAATCTCATGTGGCTGATTCAGCCAAACAAAGTTATCCATAGACAGCCCTGTATAGAGGTCCTCACCCTTTGATTTAGTGGGTATACTTGCATGGTTTTACTGTGGTCAACATGCCCCCCAACACATCTTTTACATTTTGCTACACTAGTAATTTTTTGGCTTCAATTAATAAAATCCTTCTATTCCCAAATCCCAATGAGAAAATTTTACTTTAACTGTATAAGGAATGTGTTACATCTTGCTCCCTGTTAAGTTATATTTATAGTAAAGCCAACCAGGACAAGAAAACTTACATGATTAGAAACCACAGACATAAGCAAATCATTAGGATCCAGACCATTATACATCTTTGCTGCAAACATCAATATTGCCGTTGCTAACACAAAAAGTGACCTCTGGCATGAAGGCAGCAACATTCCTGTCAATTAGACCACAGAAAGACGTCAAAGAACATGTAAATCCAACTCTTTCAAGTTCAAGAGGTAATTCTTTCGTGTTTTACGGATTTTGCAATTACAATACTATTAAAAGGATCTAGAGATATATTTCTGAGAGAAATTTGAAGCTGAAAGAATCCAACAATGTTTTGATTGGTGTCTGCAACATCACAAGTTTAAGGAAGAAAACCTGGTATAGAGGAAAGTGCTTAGTTGTAGATACTTAGAAAACATTAGAATGCAATGCAATGGTTTTCATTACAGTAATGAGTACTGAAAAAATGAATTAATCTTGTTAAATACTTCAAGACGGATTTCAGCACACATGTCACACTTCTACATTCTAGTGAGCTCTCACCTTAAAGCGTGAAGCAATAAGAGTTACGCTGAAAGAATGGGCTATAAATTCAAAATTTGAAGGCAAGTTATCAGGAATATTGGCTTGTATCCATAAAGCAGAAAGCAACTGGGATGTTTGGTCCTCACTTAGTTTAATAATTTTTGGCTCCTGCATATTGGAAAAGTGGAAAGAGATAAATGGTTATTGCTTGATATGCAAGAAAACAAGTGCGCTACATCCCAATTATCACTATGCACTCCTTGAAAATATATAATTAGAAAATGCATGAATTCCAGCACTTACCGCCACTGTTAAGCAGGCTGGTCCAGTTGTCCTGTCAATTATAGAACAACTTATTTATTAAAAGTTAGGCGAGTTTTTGCGGGCCCAGCCCTGTTTCTCATCACCAGATTCTCTATCCTTAGAATCATCTTCAGTATTATTCCCATGCTTTTCTACTATTGCATTGCCCTTCTCCCTGCGAAGCTTTTCAAATAGAGCAGCAGTGGAAGCAAACGCCGATGCAGTTTTGGACTTCAACTTCCTTGGTTCATACAGACTCCCAGATTGTGAAGATGCTAAGTTATGTCAGGGATTGTTAGATGATGGAACAAGGATCATAGAAAATATCTGGTGTGCTGCAATGCGAGCTTCAACATCTGGATGCATCATTGTTTTCAAAAGGGAAACAGTACTTGAAAAACAGTTGAGACTTTTACTGTCATAATCATGCCCATTAAGATATTTATTATAGTGGCTGAAGGAAAAACTTGACACAGAACCACGCAGCTTGCAAGCCAGCATCAAAATTACCATGTCAAATGCTGCTGCAGTTTTGCTAGAACCTTCCATTATAGGGCCTCCTTATATGTTATAACTAATATTCATGGTGGAAAGAAAATCAATAATGGAGTATTTTTATAAATAATGGCTACAAAATACTTCATACCATAAATTCCTTCAAGAAAAAGAAGGTTAGGCCCATGCAATGAACAAAAGCATGCCAAATTAACATACTAAAAAAGATACTTGCTATGGCCTTTTTAACAATACAAGACAATCGAGAAAGGGATAAGGGATGATGCAAGCATGCCGCCCCCTCCAACACACCTAGAAATTCTCTCTTATAGCATATATTTCAGAAGAAAATCCCCAAAATTTGATGAGTTATAGAATATAATAATTTATTGGTTGAAAAGATGCAACCAACTTGGTTCCCCAACATAAGATCTAAGAGATAATTTGCTTACAAAATATTATTCATAACGACTCTTGTATGTAGCAAAATTCTATCCCTTCTTAATTGACCAGGACTGCAAACTACCAGAACAAAATGGTCCAGCCCCCAGTTCAGTTTAAAAAGATATTGTTATCAAAGACAAATTTTGAGTCAGCAGAAATGAAGCACACCAAATTAAGATAAAAATCAAAAAGGTGATCAAATTCATACCTGCTGTGAATGCGAGGTCAAAGATGCTAAAGAAATTACATGAGCCAGAATCAACAATGACCCAACAGTTGCCTTCGCAACAGAACCCATGGATGGAAGCTTCTCCAGTGTCATTGCCATCGAATCAAACAGTGGTTGAGCATCACCAATCTAGAAGATGCCAACTCAAAAATAGATTATTTGGCACAACAAAAACCCCAGAGAGAAAAATTAAGAGTACCCACAAAAACAACATCATGCAATGATTATGCATAGCACTTACTCCTTTAGCAATTTCCAAAAAGCAGTCTTCAATGAAGGTTGGGAATGAGATGCTCAAGTTTGACTCTTGCTTTCCAACCAATTCAACTGTTGCCTGAAGAGACTTCCTCAAACGACTACATAGATCACTGAAAATCCCAATTTCAGAGACTACGGCTCGTGTTCTGAGTTGTCGAGCCAAAGCGTTGGCGATAATTGTTGAGAAGCATGATTTTGAAACTACCGTATCAGTACAGGGAAAAGGGGTAAAATAGTCAAAAAAAAATCCCTTTTTTTTTATACTATTGTACTTACTTCTCAACAGCAGTGCAAAAATACTGGAGGACCTTATTTTTATTGTTGAAAAGCATGATTTTGAAACTACCGTGTTTGCCTCTGCTGCTCTCCACAGGTGCTGCTAATGAACAATAGCCACATGTCAATAGAAAGAAATGTTTCTGTAAGAAAAAGTTTGACAGGAATGTACTATGTTACCTCAGTACATGAAACTTTCTCTCTTTTTTTACAATTCTGATTTTTCCTTTTTTTAAGCTGTCCCTTTCCCCCACTGTGCTCCTTTCTTCTTCCCGGCCATATGCAACATTTAGCTGCTGTTGCAACTGGAAGTGGTCTATACAAATCATCCATAAAAGTAAGGGTAAATTACATGTAAGGTGCCCAATATTTGATTAAAGTACCTATGAGGTACCTCAAGTTTTAAAAGGGATGTTTGGGGTTCTTTGCCCAAATTGAATATTTCCCCAAATTTGCGTTTTTAACATTTCACCCACTCCCATCTCTACCCTCTGCACTCCCACCCCTCTGTTTTGAATAGATCTCACTGTCCTTCTTCCTTGCCCTCTCTCACTCTGCAACTTGGAACGGTGGTGGATATCAGGACTGCAACTAACACACTAACCCCTCTCTTCTCCATGACATGTTGAGAGTAAAGGAAGGCCATAGAGATCTTCAAATGGGGATATAGTAAAACAAAACAGTAAGCAGAACATCCCTCTAAGGTTTATTTGACAGAAAAACCGGAGGTGCATGCTTTGGCTTGACATCACAAACGATGGCATGGTACTATGTTGACGACCAAGACGCCTAACTCCAACACGTACTTAATTCTGCATTCATCCCCTACATTATCAGTCAGTAAAATACGAAGTATAACTACTCAAAATCCTGAAAATTGGAAAGCGGAGAGAAGATGTGATCATATTAGCCCTCTGCTCAAATACCTCAGGAAAACAAAAGCATCCCCTGCAACCAATCTCTTAGAAGTGACAAACATACTCCATCCCATTGTAAACAAATGCCTGCGGGGTTGACCTGGTACATTCAATTTGAAAGAGGTAGAACTCCCCAGTCATTTACATGTCCGCATACCACCATGTTTAATACTATTTGGAATGGAAAGTTTAGCTTTGATTTCTTTGACAATGTATCTGAAATAACTTGGACATCAATAACTACAACCAACCAAAATGTAATTTTGCCATAAAAGAAAACAGAAAAATAAAACCGCAGGTACCTCTGAAGATGTGCTTAAATCACCACTCGTAACTATGAAGATCCTTTGCAGTCAATTCCTGGGTTGGAGTTGACTGGTTCATATCCTTCAAGAAAGAAAACCACTAAAGGAAGTGAAGTACAAAGAAACAACAAAATAGAATGAGAAATACCAATGGAGGAAGGCATTCGTTAGCATGTTTCTGAAGAACAGAGAAGCCGCCATGAGTACTTGTATCAGATGTAGTTAAATTCTTGCAGAAAGACTGAACGGTAGGTCGCGGAGGTTCAGGAGTGCTTGGATCAGGACTCCCTGGGCTCACTTTGCTGTACAAATTATATCAGAAAACTTTAAATTAAATTTTCTCCACTTGCAACTTCACTATTGAACGGGTTGAAATTTGAAAAGTAAGTCTTACATCTGCTTCAGGTTGTAATGCAATTTGCGCATAAACTTCATTTGTTTCTGGTTCAGCCTGGAAATAGTAGAAATCAACAAAACTACAAAGCACCCAAAGAGAGAAAGAGAAGCGAATTTACAAAGAGGAATGCCAGCAACTCAATGTGTATAACACGACAAAGGATCTTCGAAGGAAAATTAAACATAGAAATTTGCTGATTCAATTCCTGGTTCGTCGATGCTTCTAGCTGTAAAATTTCAAACGGGAACAAATATAGGGAAAAAAAATTCATGTCAGATAGGAAGAAAGATTGAGGAAGAAAAAAAAAGTTTGATTCCAGAAACGAGAAACAGAAAAAAAGAGCTCACATATAAAAGAAATAGAGAATCACTCACTTGTTCCCACCATTACAATCTGTTTTTCTCCTTCAAAGTGGTCTTGGGATAACACCGGTTCCGATGTGAGTCAGCTCCGGTAGACATCAATTCCACACCTGAATCCAGTGACTTCTCCCACAAAGGAACTGAGGATGCTTCAGCCAATGGATTGTGCCCTTCGTTTTCTCCTAACCGTGACTTCATCGATTTCAACCAGACTTCCACATGAATTCTGGGTTGAAAATAGTGAGAAGCGACGGCTTAAAGAGATGGGTGGTTCTGATAGATAGAAGGACTTTTTATACTACGTAAATCCAACACTAGTTTATACAAGGGGATGGAGGAGGGGCGGTGGTCTAAGGGGAAGGAGCGGGTGGTTGCAGCAGGGTGGAAGCGGTGGCTGAGGTGGAGGAGGTTTGTCTTCGTCTACGAGTTGTTCATGGTGACCGTTGTCGAAGCAACACGAGAGACAAAGGGTTGATCGGAACTTGTGCTTCAGCGATGGAGAATGTTAATGATAATCACGTTCGTCTCCCATAGAGCGAGAGAGAGCGAGAGAGAGCAAGAGAGAGAAAGGAATAAAGAGGGAAATAGGAAAGTCGGTGGAGTTGGAGAAGTAGAACCGCTTAAAAATGGCGGAGGAGAGAAGAGAGGGAAAACGAAAAAAAGGAATTTCAAGGGCCGAAACCGGGGTTTCTTGAAGAGGAAGACGGAGAGATAGAACGAGAATGAGAGGGAAAATAGAGTTGGTTTGAACGACAGGGAACGAAATAACGGTCGAGAAGGGGAAATATTTATTATACAGGCATATAGTGGAGGTGGCGTCAAAGATACGCGCCAGCTGTAGATTTGCGTGTATTGTGTCAATTAAGGTAAGATTTTATTTTGGTAATATGGTAAGGCGGTGATCAGTATTTCAGTTTAATGTTGCTGTCAGCACACAACGGCTCCAAGACTCCATGTGGTGTTCACTGTCTGAACTGGAATCGGATCAGGATCAGGATCAGGATCGGACTAGCCTTAATAAATCATTTCTAGCTAAGCCATGGGGTTTAATGAGTGCAATCGAAATCTGGTTCGATTGATTCTAATCTGATTCTGGTAATGTATCGGTCAAATTTAGTCAGAATCAGTGAGATTTTATCCCAAATCTAAAAATGCAATACGGATTGGTGGCTCCGAAATGGCTGAAATTGAGATTGATCATTGATCACGACCAATTCAGAACCAAATCTGTTGATCCTCAGTTTTAAAAACCAGAATAGGGTTGGTAGCATGGTTTGAGGTATCGGATCAGATAGGCCGATTTTGGCCAGATCGGATCGTTATTGGCCGAGACCGATCCCGATACCATTCCAATCCAGCTATACGGACGAGGGTAAAAATGTACAAAAAAAAAAAGGGTTTTTAATAAGAAAACAGGGACAAGAGTGCCATATTTGCCCGAGTTTACGTGATCCCGATCCAATCCAATCCAGCCAATAACGAGATCACGAACCATGGTTGGTAGAGGAAGATAGGAGCTATTATTTTGGGATTCTAATTAATTAAGGATACCATAAGAAGACTATGACAGAATGAATGATAAGATAGTAGTTGGAATAGAGAGAGTGAGTGAACCTCAAGGGGTTAGCGCAGTTGGCTTGGAGGGGACATGAGACTCCGCCTCAGGAAGCGAGGTCTCGTGATCAAACCTTCGTCGTTGCATAATTTCTTGGGGCCATCCGCCTGAGGCTCACTAGGGCCCAGAAGCTCCCGGTTTGTGCGTGGCGCGGGGGTCATGTATGAGCCCAGGGGGGATTTAGTCGGCCTAAAGTCAGATACCCCTCCTGTCTCCCAAAAAAAAATAAAAAAAAATAGAGAGAGTGAGTGGGTCCTAAAAGTCCTAGAATTGGTAAGCATTTGCTTTTTAGCATATGGATCCTAAACACCCTAGAAACGAAAAGCATTTGTATAACCACCACGCGTAATTTTATCGTATTTCTTGCCTAGCAAACCAATGATTTTAAACTCCTAGTCAAGTGCCACCCGCCTGACGCTTACTAGGGCCCAGAAGCTCCCGGTTCGTGCGTGGCGCAGGGGTCATGTACGAGCCCAGGGGGGATTTAGTCGGCCTAAAGTCGGATACCCCTCCTATCTCCCAAAAAAAAATAAAAAAAAATAGAGAGAGTGAGTGGGTCCTAAAAGTCCTAGAATTGGTAACCATATGCTTTTTAGCATATGGATCCTAAACACCCTAGAAACGAAAAGCATTTGTATAACCACCACGCGTAATTTTATCATATTTCTTGCCTAGCAGACCAATGATTTTAAACTCCTAGTCAAGTGTCGAATCCATACTAGAAACCCTAGAATTGACCCCTCAGATCCGAAAACCCAATGATTTGGTCCTAAAACCCAATAATCAACTGGATCGGTACATCCAGCAGGATCAATCACAAGTTCATAATTGATACCTATCTGAATTGGTCAATTCAATCTGATCCCAATTTTTGAAACAAAGTCCTTGATCTTTTGTCAGTTGTTTTCATGGACGATGACAACTAGTTTGTGCGGAGCCTATTGCGTCAAGAAACTATTGGAGGGGTCCTCTGCAATGAAACTTACAAAGAGGAACAAACAAGTAAGGGAGAGCCGGTCTTTTCCAGCGGGAGACTCTCCGATGCCTAAGTCAAGTCTCTTTAGTAGCAGACAATTAAAGAGAACTTGAGAGAACAAGTTAGATGATTTACCTAACCCGTAGGCCTCCTATTTATATGCCAGACTAAACAGAGGTTGTGCTTCACTAGGAGACGATGAGTCTTATGCTCCACGCTGAGCTTATCATGGCAAGAGTCCTATTAGGAGAGTGATGGCCAGAGAGTCCACCATTAATGGGAGTTCCTATGTTACTGATCATTGGGAGGTCTTGTTTCCTTATAGGATACGTTTGTTGCCTTCTCTGTGGGGATTGTGTCCTCACGTGACTATATTTTTTTATCTGGGTGGGTCAGGTACCGCACGGGTATAACCCGACGGGTTGAGAATCGCTCTACATGGTTGTGGCCTGGCCACGATCATGTTAGTATTGGCGAGGCTTATTTAGGTATATCAGAGCCAAAAAAAAAAATTAGACAGTTATAACTCAATATCCCAACTATGTATAAATTTCAACCGAAACAAAGATCCTTTACTCACATGTGAAGTGGTAAAAAGTAAAGCTTTGAAAATCTAGAACCTTTGAATAAAGTGTGTTGGTTAATAAATGATTGATTGTTTTGAGAGACTAAGTGAGAATATTTGAGTTTGAAATTTACTGTGGGGAAAAAGGTGGGCGAAACCTATAGTCGACGCAAACAAAGATCCTTCAGCATCGTTTGACAATGTTACTAGTGTTTCTGTGCCGTTTCTGACTAAAAACGTATTTAGTGTTACTGATACCAGAATAACGTTACTGGCTTCCTGAAAGGTGTTTTAAACTTATTCCAGAAACGTATCCAGAACACTATTAATACTGAAAGGTATTTGATAAAACCTGTTTCTGCAACAATTTTGTAATGGTTACTATAAATTACAGAAATGTCATTAATATTATAATCCATATAAAGTCAATGATGTTAGGACATTAAAAATTATTAAAAACCCATATAAACTGTATATTAAAAAAAGAGAGACAGAGATGTACTAATAGGTTACTATAAATTATAGAAATGCCATTAACACTATAAATTACAAAAGTTTATGGATCGAGTAGACATACAAAAGTTTTAAAGAATATGAATAGGAAATGTCTCATTCATTTTTGCATCTTCAAAACCAGAGAAGCAACAAAATTCATTCAAACTATCAACAAAAAAAAGAAAGGGAAAAAAAAAAAAAAAAAAAACACAGAGAAACAGACATTGTATGATGCTCATGATTGTCTTCCATGAACAGTTTAAAAAGGGTCTTGGTGGATTCGAACCACCATCCCCTTGGAACATGCTTGAGACATCCTCATGTTCCAAGTGCTCTACCAATTTGAGCTAAAGACCCAACACGTAAAGTTTGAAATTTACAAGTAACCATGAGACCATGCCACAAACCATGGTTCAATGATAATACCCAATGGGGGCCTTGCCACAACCCTTCCTAATTTTCTCACATGTATTGAACAAAACAGGAGATCATGTAACAAAACAAGAAAAAAATTATTGAAGAGGAAGATCAAAATCAATTGTTTCTTCATTAGATAACAAGTCACTGATGAGCAACAAGTACACCATCCAAAACCCAGCTAATCTAACCCTGTCTAGCACCTTATTTAGTGTCAGATTTTCATTAAATCATAAGCACAATGTGTATGTGAAGTGTTCCAATACCACATTCTTTTCCACTCAGGTTCATCTTGTATCGCTTATCTACTTAGCAAAAGAACAGCAAAAGAAAGCAACAAGCGCATACCGGGTTCTTGATTTAGTAAAAGGCACATGCCACAAGGAGAAATCAATTCAAGAGAGGAGAAGAGAGGAAGACAGAAAGGAGTACAGTGGCACCACACCACATCCAGTGAAGTCTAATAAAACTCAAAATTCATTCATTTTGAATCCAAATCTATCCCTACTTGGTGCAATGCTTACATATATAAAGAAAAGAGAAACTAAAGTACATAAAAACAGTATCAGCTTCAATTCCCTATCTGTCTATGTGCCAAGAGAAAAAAGGGGCGAGATTGGGGAGTAAAAAGAGAATATTCAGGAGCTTTAACAGTTGGAGGTAGTGGCAAGAAATTCAGTACCATATGAAGCAGGAAGAAAGGAATTCTTTTCAGGTTAGATCCTTCTCACCCCAACCCTCCTTCGTAAAACATATTTATGGGAAGATTCCAAGGAAGAATTACTCACTGTAAATACTTTTCTAAAAAAGAAAGCCCCAAATTACAAGTTGAACTCAAATGCATGAAATGATGATGCTCAAGTGTGAAGGCAATTTATTGGAATTCCCATCTAACCCTGTTATTACAACTCTCTTGTACCATGTTAAATATAGTAGGGTAAATGGAGACATCTGGGCTGGTTTCTTTCTACAACTGTGTGATAAAATCATTCAGTGTGATAAAACCATTCATGTGTGATGCAGTGAGGTTTCTCAATCTATTTCTTCTTTGATGGAAGGGACTTGAGGAACATCTAATATGCACCAATGTAGTGTACAGGCCCCTAAAATAGTCCAAATTAGTTATTTTCGTGAACAAGACTACCGTAGTCCTCAATGACAATCCATAATTATGTGAACTCTATACAAAGAAATGATTAGATGGGCCATGGATCCTTGCCAATTGGATCAAAAAAATATTTTGAATCAGGTATTCTACTCCAAGAATGAATCCAAAAAGAAATATATAATTTTGCTCTTACTGTGTTGAGGAGATGCCTTAAAGTGAATCCCTCTTCTCCCTTGCTGTTTCATTCTTTATAGGAAGAAGATCAGTCAAAGCTTCTATTTCCTTCTCATGTTCACCTCATCACCTTTTACATCCTAGGTTTCTCTCATAACCTTATGGACATAACTCTCTCTCTCTCTCTCTCTCATCTATAAGAAAGAACTCAGTCAAAGAAAAAGAAAGTTGACCAGACAAAAATTATTAGCATGTACAGAATTAGCAAAGAGAGAGAGAGAGTTGGAGGTTAAGGTTTTCAAGGGTTTGGACTAAGCAATGCCCATCTTCTAGCAAGCAACTCTGACATAAAGGATTTACCACAATGCTTTGGTTTAGGAATGTCCTGGTGGTAAAAGAGAACTTTTATCAACATATGTTGGACTGTAGGTCCTTTCCAAAGAAATAGAGAAAATTATAAGTCGAGAGAGGTCGATGCAAGATATAGTGGTCTAGCAGCATGTTTAAAAAAAGCACAATACTTTAGGACATAGAGTTGAAACATATTAAAATGTAAAAACAGAACGATAGTCAGGACTGGACTTTGAAGTGTGAACACCAGCACTAAAGTTTGCAGTATATGGAAAAAATGTAATCCAATGGTCAGATTTAGGAATAACTATTCAAAAAGCCTACTAGATTGATCACCCACCTGAGAAACCCCAAACGGTCATGAATAGAGCAATAAACCCCTAGACTTCATCAAACCAGAACCTACCAAAATAAACCACAGACAGTTGGATAGTAGGTGCAACACTTGGGAAATTAAGGATGACTTAAATCCAACAGTAAAGCACAGCTTTCTTAGGTTTCTACAATTGTGTGCAACCATAAGGCAAAGAGCCCCTTACCTCTTGCACAAATATTTCACTCCATCCAATACCATCGAGAACATACATTGGCATGGTTAGCATAACATCAGGTTTTCAGAGCTACTTTACAGATCTGCAGATCCCTGTTAGGAGAGGGTCTGAACCTAATGCCAACTTCTAGGCACTGAATTAATTTTTTACAAAACAATCACTTTAGGCTGATCCTTGTGCACAAGCCACATCTCCTAGACACACAACAGCACTGTTGACACACCATGAATAACGATTTAACTTTGAAGTACCTAACAGGGATACAGCATCCATCTTGAAGCAGCTTAGCTGGTCTTTTTGAATGATCAGCCACACTGGGACTGAAACACAGCCCAGACTCCCGCAGGGAGCATGAGTGACAGAGGGCACAATGGCCTAGAGTGTTTTGAGTACATTGATATCAGGCAACTAGAAAGAGTTACATGTCAGCCAACCCGCAGGAAAGTTAGTTCAAAAAATAAACCTCTTGGCCTGAGTTTCAATGCAGCTTCCATTCCCCAAAAGATCCCATATATCTCTTTTGCTGTTGTGCTTTAAATTATTTTCAGCTTCTTGGGAGGGGGGAGGAGTCGTGCTGCCATTTTGTGTCACTAAATCTGCACTTTTCGGTAAAAAGAGGTAGCTTTTAGAACTTACCTTGATTCCTAACCATCAAGGCAAGCTGACAAGCCCACATATAAACGGATACAAACTCTGATAAGGGAAACAAGAACAGGATTCTTAAATCCCCCAAGTCCAGCACTTCTATAGGGATGAACTTATATATTGTCAAAAGCACATCAAAATTAAGACACAAAAAAAACCCGAAAATATTCAATGCAACAATTAAGCCACTCCAAAGTCCAAATAACTTCCAATCTATTGTTCTCATAATTATTTCTTGATACAATTTTCCTTGTTCCTTTTAGTTTGATATATTCGAATTGTGTATTTGATAGGTGATGGCTTTGACAGACAAAATGTTTATTTCATGAATAAGTGAATTCTATAGACTCTTGAAGACCTGCACAGAGCTAGACATCTTCCCTCTGAGTTAGCTAGAGCCTCGTAACCCCTTATAGGTCTATACCATGCATATACCATTCTAAAGTCGCATATAGTCAATCTCATGAGTCTCCTAGAGACGGCTGGAGACTCCTAGCCCTTCAGCAACAGGGTTCTAGCTCAATTTTTACCAAAAAAAAAAAAGGGTCTAGCTCAGTGGATTCAAACCCTTGACTCGATTTGACGCTGCCTTATATCTAATTTTAGGGTTGCAGATTCTATTACAAATTGACCCATACAGATTTCAACTGAGGACTCAATCTTAACAATGGATTATTCAGGATCAATCAAATCAGTATCTTCCTCTAGTTAACGAACACTACGAAACGTCCAGCTTTACATCTGAAACAATCATTTGTAGAGACTGCACAATCTCTAAAACATCTGGAATAATGGAACCAGCAACCTGATCCTTGAGTTTAACCAATTAAAACCAAGTTCAGTTTCACCCATATAATTAGGTTTTCAAATAAATCATTCTTTGACATTTGAGTATTTTGACCACCAAACAATATAAACCACTCTTGTAATGGAGGGGATAAAAGTACCCGGGAACTGTTCGAAAATGCCCTGGAACGAAGCTCATCCTTCGTAGCGGACACTGCAGAATTTCTTGGTAACTGTTGGAGTCTCATCGTGTCTTGGCAAAGCTGAACGTTGAAATTGACTGTGTCTCCCGCGGCCAAGCCCAACCAGGATTTTGGTTGGAACGGATTACAGATGCAATGATAGAGACCTTAGTTATCCAAGATTAGAGACTGATGGAGAGAGACCTTACTTCCCTCTTGTGTGACCCATCATGGAGAGAGACCTTAATTCCCTCTTGCGTGCGCCAAAGAGAGAGATGAGTGAGAGAGAGAGAGAGAGAGAGAGAGATGGAGGTTAGGGTTTTCGAGGGTTGGGACCTTAGGTTGAGCGAGAAAGATGGAGATAGCAAACAACTCGTTTGGGAAGTAGGAGCCCGCTTGATAACCTTACGAGAAACAGTTTCTGGTGTTTTTCCATTCTGAGAAACGGAAAAACACTCAAAAACCGCTTGATAACGAAGTGTTTTTCGTGACTGTTTTTGGAAACAAAAATCAAAGAGCCCGCTTGATAACCTTATGAGAAACAGTTTCTGCTGTTTTTCCATTCTGAGAAATGGAGAAACACCCAAAAACCGCTTGATAATGAAGTGTTTTTCGTGACTGTTTTTGGAAACAAAAATCAAAATTTATGCTCCCAAGAAGACTTTTGACAGAACATGTCCAACATGTTCTGTCGTTTCTCAGCACAAAATTGCAAAGTTGTTCCCAATAAAATTGAAATCCATACCTAACCACTTACCCAGCTCTCCCAAGGTTGTCCTCTTCACAGGGTCTGAGAAGAAAACCCTAATGGCGGCAAGCTTGGTAGATCGATTGACGACCTCAGGGACCCTCTATCTCTCCTGTCTCTCGCTCTCTCTTTCTCTCTCGCTCTCTCGCATAGAATTAGATGACACAAGCACAAAGAAGCCCCACAAATTTACAGAGTAGACATTGAAGTTAAGAGGAGGAATTAAATGAGCTTTTTTTTAAGGGAACAACAGGAAATGGGATCGATACATTGTGTTTGAATGAGGTTTAGATGATTGGTCCTGCCCATGAAAAACCAGAGACAGAATTCAAGGAAGAAGTCGAATAGGTACAGCCCCAGGAAGGGGCCATGGGATCTCCCATAGTCCACAAATTGGATTATGTTGATTATACTTTGGCATATGGGAATACAGGATAAATAGCTCCAAAGATCAGAAGTGAAAGGAGGTGTCGTTGCAGAACATATGACCATGCTTGCCTCCCTAAACAGCAAAGAACCGGTTTCTATTATACCTGTTGCTGCTAGTGGCAATGGATGAATCAAATGCTTGCAAGATATTAGAAGAGATGAAGTATCTATGGGGAGTGATCTGTACAGACTGTATGTCACACCCCGTCCCTGTTATTAAGGGCCAAGTGTGGCGGGATATCTCTGACATCCAACCAATCCCCAAGGATCACAAGTGCAGTACCCTATTCACAATCATTGCTCACAGATACAGTAATCAGAGGCAGCGGAAACAATTTAATTAATAGAGATAACATCATTAGTAAGAGAAGTCTAAATGATATTTCATTTATATAAATGATAAGGCTTGTGATACAACTATACAGTTCTCAAAGGTAGCACAGAGTAAAAGTATACAAGAAACTATTCTATAACTATATAAAGCATTTATAAAGCATAAAAGAGTGGGGAGGTAGCCTGGACTATCAGGCCAAGATCAGGAGGTTGCCCAATCATCACGTGCGCATGAAGTATCGTGCACTTCAAACTCCAGCGCCGCAAATCCAACATTAGAAGTAACTAAATCAACTGGAAAATAAGGATATCCACAGGGGTGAGCTCTCAACTGAGCCCAGTAAGGGGGGTACAAGCATACAAACACAATAAATCCATGATGCATGTGCTAAACTAACATGTTCTAGCAGATACTAAGTCTCATGGGGTATAAGTACTACTACTAGTGGTAGATACTAACCTCGGTCCTGAACTAACCCTTCGGTCACCCGAGCGAAACCATTCTACCACGGTGAGGACCCGCCGTTCCGGAACTAACACACCGGACCAGACAGGACCCCCAAATGACTACCCCTGCCTTTATTCCCACAGCGGAATTAGGGACCCGCTAACATGGGGCGAAGATGGCATCCCAACTAACACATCGGTCTGCCACGGGTTGTCAACACCTTTCCCCTATTGGTAAGGGGCACGGTAATGAATATCACCTACCCGGTCATCTAACTGATGAGGACATGATCAGTTATAATTATCGAATTCCATCATCATAAATTCACATCTATAAATAATCAATGCAAATGCGATGCGTATGTCTTGCACCTATTTTACATGATCTAATCATTAAATAAAAGCTAGAAAACTACATGCTCCAGGTATAGAGGTAATGATGCGTAGCGTGGCATTCAAGATAAAGTTGAAATTAATGTGATAAACACGCAGAAATTAAGGTCGAATCCCACCTGTAGTTGTAGCTAGCCTAGGTGAATAAACTCCAATAAGGGCAAAACGGACAAGACATCCTAAATATGAGACAAGAATATTATAGATTAGTTATAGAAGGAATTCTAGGTCGATTACCCACCAACAATCCAACAAACCGACTAGAAAACAGTAGAAAGCATTACTAAACAACATACCAAACACCATGTAATAGGTTCGGATGGTCCAAGTCAAGTCCCAAGGGTCTAGGTCATAAGGGCACAAAAATGGGGAGCCGGATGCCGACTTCCGAGGAGCTGGTCAACCGCCCGGCCTCGCAACAAGATCCGGTCGTCCGAATTTGGGGGTTTTGCTCCACTGCATGGATCCTTGCATGCAAGGCCCTAATTTGATGATTTAGCACCAATTCAGGTGGGTCACTCTATTTGGGGCTCCAATTTCATATTTGGCTTCCTAATTTAGGGATTTCATAATTTAAACCTAAATTAGTTGACTTAGGGTTTATGGTTTGCCATTAGAAATAGCAACTGGGCTGATTAGAGGTACAACCATGAAGATTCAGGCATAGCTGAACCTAAACAGCACTAAACAGTAAGAAATTAGGTGGAACTTCCACTGTTTAAGCTTGGATTAAAAGCTTTAATGGCAGAAATCTATTTAGGCATAGTCTAGGCTGAAATTAGATCAAATTTAGAGGAGGAGGAGATGGAAACAGCAGGGATTCTCAGAGCTTACCTGAAATCAGCAGCAAGAAGGGATGATGGCAGCCTTGCAATGGAGGTTTCTAGTCCAAAATCGGATGAGGGAGCTAAGCTTTCAAGAGCAGCCCCAATTTCTCTCCTCTTCTCTTCTCTTTTCCTCTTTCTTTCTTTCTCTCCTAAGCTGGAACGAATTTTCAGTTTTCTCTAACTTTGTAAAGTGATTTGTAAATAGTATAAGAGAAGTTATATATATATATATACATATATAGGATACTTAACCACTAAGGGGCAGAACCGTCTTTTGGTCATAAATTATTTCTAAAATTGATTCTTTTGTATTTATTCCCTTATTCTAGCCATAGAATGATATCATGCGACATTAAAGGTCATCTGAACACGGGTAATTGTCTGGAACAGCATTCCCCACTGGGGAACTGGGTCCCACAGAGTCAATTTTACTAAAATACCCTTCGAACCCTATTTGGTCATACAAAACGTTATATAAATATATTTTAAATTATACTTACATTGAGTTTAATTAAGGGGGAGGTCCTGCAGCCTGTCCAGCCAGCAGACCCGATACAAGTAGCTCTGGTGCGGGGTCCCACAAGGTAAAAATTACTATTCTGCCCCTAATACACTAATTAATTAAAAATACAACATACATACATATAAAATGGGATTCTTACCTGGGATTCGGCCTAAGACAGAGAGAGGCTTCGCAGGCCATCAACCCAGCATGCCAAGCTTATGTGTTGTCTTCCGCTAGACACCTCAGACTCATTTAAGGCCACGGTAGTTGGTTGATCGGAATGCCTTTACAGACGAGTCATGAGATAGGTCTGAATTTCTTAATCAAGACGGCCCACAACTTAGAGGCTAGCATGGCCAAATATTGAACCAGAACCTGAAATCACACAGATTTCAAAAGTTCAAATTTATTATGAAATTTGGCCGGGTTTCACATTCTCCCAACCTTATAAGAATTTCGTCCTCGAAATTGATGCACCTAGCAATCCGAACAGTTGAAGTTACTTCAACAGCATCATGACTTACATCTTTAAGTCGTTTCCTGTTTTGGGTATCGTACAATCTACAGGTCGATGGCTTTTGTTGACCTGTTTCGGGTCCGACCAAAGACATTATCCTCTTTTCCAAAGCTCTCCTATTCTTTCCCTAAACACACAAGAATATACAAAAGGAAGGGTCCCAGAGTATCTAAGGTAACTTGGGAACAATTCATTACAAGACTCAGTCACCGTATCGACAAAGTACCTAAACCTAAAAATACAAGGAAAATATTCTCATTATTATTATTATTATTATTATTGTCGTCATTATTTTTGTTCTTCTTATTCTTTAGTGTTCATTTCTGTTCTTCTTTTATCTAAATTCTATTATGTTCATTATATTTTCATATAATTCGATTATTATATTTTATCAATATTTTTAGGGTTTAGGTTGTAGGGTGTAAGTATGTATAATTCTTGCTTATAGGATTTTCTATTATGAAGACTTTCACTTTTGGTTATGCAATACCTAACTCAATTGTAGGATGAATTGGAATATTGATGGAATCCCTATTGCTCACTCCCAACAACGGAGGGGGCATTCGGGGACCCATTACTCTACTCATACCTATTGTTGAGCAAAGTTTTGCCACATCCTTTAATTCCAACTTCTTTTTTTGTTTTCAATTGTTCTTGGCTTTTATTGCATTATGTTTAAAAGTGAAGGAATTCAAAAATTTTAGGAAGAGCTTATTATTCTAATGCCTATAAGGTGTTTGACTGGCTGCCTAAACTAGCATTCCTAGGTCTTTTATTTTTGCTTACTTACCCTAGATACTCAATATATAACTCGTTATTGAGATCTGCAGAAAACTATCATAATGAGTGCCTAAAAAGAAACATGAGCATCATATAGTACTTTACATATATTACAATTACATAAGCAACCAAATCATATACTAGATTCATTATTAATAATTATGATAACACAAGAATGCACATCTTAGTGTCATAATGTATTTAGTTTCTTTCTCAATTCACACTTACTACATTAATATATATACTTTTAATACATATATATATACAAATTTATATATAATATGCATGTTTAATCTTATTTTATTTTCTATATATTTCATTATTTTGATGTAACACAGGTTCTATTTATTTATTTTATTTTTAAAACCATTTGGATGGGCCGGATGCAAAGTCTAATTGGGGCGGATGCGTAGGAAAATGAGCCGGATGCATCCAGGAGTGGAGTCAGTAGCTCAATAAGGAATTTGGGTGTCCCGGATTCAGACCTAAATTGTCCCGGATTTAGACACCAATCCAGCCGGATCGTCCGCCAGGCAAAACAGGTTTTATAAAACCCACTCAAAACACATCAAACTTCATTTCTTTCTCTTCACTAACACTTTCTAACTTCTCCTAAGGTTGTTCTAGGGTTCCTATAACACTAATAAGAGCTTAAATCATAAGATCCATTCCTCCACATCTAAAGTAAGTGTTCTAAACTTAGAACTTTTGTACATTTTTTTGTTCTTCTTCTCAAAACCTAACTATGGCTCAGCATATTTCCTAGATTTTAGGTAAGTATTTACTCTTTTACTCCATTAACACGTATTTCTTTTATTCTTTGTTAAACTTTATGCATTTCTTATATTTTCTTCCTTTCATCTTAGGTTTTAGCTAAGGTACATTGTTGATTCTTATCTATCATTGTGAATGTGTTAGGTCTTAATATTAGGTATTATTTTTGTTCATTTTAAACATAGTACAGTGTTAATCATAAGATTACCTAGTTCTTAATATTTTCTTATTAAGTTCGTGCAAGTGCTATATTAATGTACTATGATTCTTATATAATTACCTTCTCTCCTTATACTACCCTATTTTTTTTTTTGTGGTTGCATCTATTTATACTTATATTGGAATCTAAACAGATTTTATATATTCCAAATGTATTCCTACAAAATTAGTTTACCTAGACATATTGATAGGCTTCCTACCTTAGTACCTAATAGATTTAACAATCTTACCTCAAATTTTGTTGTTGTCCTAGACTTTACCTAAATAATTTTCTTCTTAAATTTGCAGCATTTACCATAAATGACTGCAACTCAAGGCCGTGGAGGGAGAGGTAGAGGTGCAGCTACAGTTCCAGCTGAATTCAACCCAAGGATCTTCCTGAAAGTAGAAGAAGAAAGGAATGTAGTCTTGGTTGACCATATCCCATTCAAGGTTCGGGAAAGATTTGAGAAACTAGGGTGGTTATCTATGCTACAACCGGAGAGACATTGCCACCCTCGACTGATGCGACTCTTTTGAGCAATCAATCTTACCGGTATGAAGGAAAAGAGTTCATCGTCAACTCTTATGTGAAAGACATGCCCATCTCTTTCAGCACAGCCCGATTAGCTAATCTTCAGAAGATATCTTATGAAGGGGAGTGGAGGTACTGCCCTCCAAGTGCTGATGCATCTGAGTTCCTGGCTGATGAAGAACAGGAATGGTTATATTCAGTAATGGCAAGTCCTATGAGAGGATGAAATCTGAGTTGGACTTGCTTCCATCAGCCCGTGTCTTATCTAGGATTTGTGGACACAATGTAGTCCAAAAGAGTGCTCACCGGACTAAGTTGTCCACAATACAGATCCTTGCCACATACTGTCTCTATACAGGATACCAGATCTGCCTTCTTGATGCCATCATGCGTACCATGGCACACCTGCATGATAACCCTGGGCGTGGAAATCTGTTACTGGGGAGGCTACTCACCAAGGTATTTCCCAGATTTAGTGTCAACCTATTGAATGAGGAGGCTTCGGGGGTGAAGTCTTCGAAGATCAACCGGATTACCCCAGTGAAGATGGGTATAGAACTTCCACCTTTTTCTCCAGAGCTTGGTCATCCTGACTGCACCGACATGGTACAGACTATTGATGCTGAGGATGCTACAGAGCGAGGACATACAGAGGCACGCAGAGAGCCACCTCCTCCTCCTCAACACCCTTCACATGGTCATGCGAGTGCTTCTTCCTCATCTGTTGCGGCTGTTCCTGCAGATGGTACTCCCTGGGGACAGCTCTTTAGCCGGTTTGAGGGCTTAGAGAGATCCATGGCATAGGGATTTGATGGCATGAGGAAAGACTTCACTCATGTTAGCAGCCGTGTCTAGGTATGAAATTTGACCGGGTTTCACACTGTACTTGGACACAATGATGCTATTGGAAGACCCAGCTCCCAAGAGACTCTTTGTGAAAATAAACCCTTCTGTGCATTTTCCTTGGTGGCAAGTTACTTCATCTAAAAGGCAAGACTCAATTGCCTTAGTTGGCAATGCATGGGCATTCAATCTTTTTTTTTTTCTTCTTCTTCTTCTTCTTTTCCCCTGAAAAAAAAAAACACTTTTTTTTTGTAAATTGATGACAATCGCTGAGGAAAGTTTGAATGTTTTATCAGCCTATTACATTGTCACCTTCATCTCCCATTGGCAATGAGCAGGATTGGTAAAAATAAAAATCCAACTAGTTGATGATTCTTGCAAACTATTACAAAAGGGTAGTTATACTTTTCTCCTTTTTTGGTGTCATGGGTAGCTGTATTTTCATTTCATAAGCAATGGTTTATTTTTGGGACAGTTTTGTTATGAGAAGAATGATTGTTCAAGTGGAGGCTTCTGGCACCAACACCAACAATGGCAGAGAATTCCTCATTGTTGCTTATGTTTGCTGATAGGCAGTATATAGTTTTCAAGCAAACATAGTTAACTTTTTGTTGAGAGATTTTTTACAACATTCTGTACTAGTGTGAAATTTAGGTTGAGCAGTACTTTTGCCATCTTTAAAGGAGTAATGACTGAAGAAACAAGAGGAAGAATTGCATATATGGTGGGTCATGACAATATGACATAGACCCCTTAAACAGGTGATGAAAGCCACCCACCATACCCATACATAAATGAATTTGTCTCAGGGGGTCTCAGGGAGAAAGTTTCTTTACTCAAGTACTATAGCCCCACCAGAAGGAACATAACGGATAAATAGTAGAGAAACGTGTAAAAAGCTTTGCATTTTCTGGTTTGTGGTAGACAGGTGCAAATTGTGGTAAATAACATAGTGGATAAGAGAGAGAGGCTAGGGGGGTGTGCTCAGTTGTAGGGCAGCAAGGGGGGTGTGTGTGCTAAGGTTTGGGCAGCAAGGAGGGGTTGTGTGCTCAGGTGTAGGGCAGCAAGGGGGTGTGTGTGCTCAGGTATTGGGCAGCAAGGGGGTATGTGTGTGCTCAGTTATTGGGCAGCAAGGGGGGTGTGTGCTCAGGTATTGGGCAGCAAGGGGTGGGGGATGTGTGCTCACGTATAGGGCAGCAAGGGAGGGGTGTGCTCAGTTGTAGGGCAGCAAGGGGGGTGTGTGTGCTCAGGTGTAGGGCAGCAAGGGGGGGTGTGAGTGCTCAGTTGTAGGGCGGCAAGGGGGGGTGTGTGTGTTCAGGTATTGGGCAGCAAAGGGGTGTGTGTGCTCAGGTGTAGGGCAGAAAGGGGGGGGGGGGGTGTGCTCAGTTGTAGGGCAGCAAGGGTGTGTGTGTGTGCTCAGGTATTGGGTAGCAAGAGGGGGTGTGTGCTCAGGTGTAGGGCAGCAAGGGGGGTGTGTGTGCTCAGGTATTGGGCAGCAAGGGGGGGTATGTGCTCAGGTGTAGGGCAGCAAGGGGAGGGGTGTGTGTGTTCTCAGGTATTGGGCAGCAAGGGGGGTGTGTGCTCAGGTATTGGGCAGCAAGGGGAGGGGGCTTCCTGTGAAACCCGCAATAAATTTGAACTTTTGGAACCTGTGTGATTTCAGGTTCTGGTTCAATATTGCCCAAGCTAGCCTCTAAGTTGTGGGCTGTCTCGATTAAGAAATTCAGACCAATATCATGACTCGTCTATAAAGGCATCTCGAACAACCAACTACCTTGGCCTTAAATGAGTCTAAGGTGTCTAGCGGAAGACCACAGTACCACACATAAGCTTGGCATGCTGGATTGATGGCCTGTGGAGCCTCTCTCTGTCCTTGGCCGAGTGCCAGGTAAGGATCCCATCTTGCTAGTATATATTATATATTTACTTAAAATAAATTATAGGGGCAGGATAGTCATTTCCACCTGTGGGACCCACATCCCCAGTGGGGAATCCTATTTCCAGTAATTACCCGTACCCGGATTACCCTTGATGTCATATGACATCATTATATAATTAGAATAAGCTAAATAAGTACGAATTTCTAATTAGAATCACTTTTAGGAATTAAGTTAGAAAATCAGATTTCTTTCCTAATAAAACAAACAGCCCCTAACTTAACCACTACCTACAAATATACCATAATAAGTTTTAAGAAACCAATTTACAAAACAGATTTTTGGCTTATTAAAAACAAACAGCCCTTAGTCATCATATCTATATAAACAAAAGCCATTTCACTATTCATTAATCTAAAGACTTGAAGAAAACGATTCAGCCTTAAGAGAAGAAGCTAGAAGGAAGGGGGAAGGAGAAGAAGTAGAAGTAAAGAGAGGAATTCCTTTGGGGCTGGTTCCTTTCACCTGAAATTGGCAAATTGGACTGCAATTAGTCACCTTGCTGCCTCCCATCAAGCTGCCTGCAACTGAAATCAGAACTGAATTCAGGTAAGCCCTAATTTCATCCCTACCCATCTTCTCTTCTTCTCTAATTTCAGCCTAATCTCAGCCTAAATTCATTTCTGCCATTAAAGCTTAGGAACCAAGCTTTATTAACTAAATTACGCTCAATTAAATTCTGTTTTGAACCAATTAGTGGTTCAGAAGTGGCTGTGACCTGAATTCCCCATCTTAGGAACCCAATTCTTGGCTGAATTGCCTAATTCATGAACCCTAAATGTGTAATTGGAATTAATTAACAAAAATCCCCAAATTGGAACCAAAATTCTGAAATTGATCCCCTAATTGGATGACCCACCTTAGAAATTGTCCAAAAAGTGAAATTGGACCCATGCATGTCAAGATCCAGGGCCTACAAACAAAACCCCCAATTCTGCCCTCTGAATCCAATCCAATATTTTTGGACCAAAATGCCCCTCAATGCTTGGGCTTGACCTGAGCTTACTTCTGACCCTAATATGTGACATTTTGTTCTATTTTAGGACTGTTCTAGCCTGTCTTTGACTGTTTCTGACTGGATTGCTGGAGTTTTACTATCCTAGGCTAGTCAATCATACCAGGTAAGGGGATTTTGACTTTAATTTCGGAGTGTTTGTGATATTTAATTTTGGTTTGTTATGGTTGCCATGTCATGCATCATCTTAATAATACTGATCATGTATTTTTGTTAGCTTTAACTTCTTTGCATTAGATGTGCATGATTTTAGGTTGCATTTCCATATTGCATTGCATTTATTACTTGATTCTTGGAATTTATTATGATGATGATGTTGGACAGAATTGCTGTATTATTTATTATGATTTATATGATATCATGATTGTATGCATATGGTTAGGATTGGCATGAACCCAGTGCTACGACCCTTACCAACAGGGGTTGAGGTGTTAAATAACCCGTGGCAGGTCTGAAGGGTTAATACCGGAATGTCATTCACTGTCCCAGGTTTGATGAGTACATACCGGAATGAGAACAACAGTAGGGTTATCACTGGGGGTTCGTCGGGGTTTGATGTGTATATTCCGGAACTGGCGGGTCCCCACCGTAGTAGAGTGGTATTCTTGGGAAGACCGATGAGTTCATTCCGTGACTGGGAATATCATACCTACTACAGTAGTATTTATACCTCATGAGACCTAGACATTGATGTTAGTAGCATTCTTAGTTCTAGGTCATTCATCATGGACTATTTGCACTTGCTTGTGTGTTTCCCTTACTGGGCTCGGTGGAGCTCACCCTTGTGGATATCCTTATTTTTCAAATGACTCGATCACTTTTGGTGGTGGATTTGCGGCGCTGGAGTATGAAGTGCACGATGCTTCGTGCGCACGTGACGATTGCACATTCTCTTGATCTTGGCCTGACAGTCCAGGCTATCTGCCCTCTCTTTTGTGTTTATAACACTTTTGTGTAGTTATAATATAGTTCTTGTATAGCTTTTTTTTTTGATGAATAATAATTTAATTGCAAGGAAAAAGGGGGGAAGGGATATATAAGCCCAAAGGCCAAGAAGCCCAAAGCTAAGTAGGGCGCAAAATAGTGGAAGGGAGACCCCAGGAGACAACAATAAGTCTGTTCTTTGGGGTATCTATCACACTAGTAAGGGGGAGGGAGTTAGCTTTAGATGAAACATCAAAGAAGATGGCCTTCCAAATCTTATCTTGAGAGCGGGAGTTGGACGTCCATCTTCTAAGGTTTCGATCCATCCAAATGTGGGAAATAGTAGCACAAAAGGCAAGCTTTCCAACCGTGTCACAAATCGAGTTTCGACCAAAAGTTATATGAATCCAAACCCATTCCCAAGAGAGCGGAAAAGGTCTTCTACGAGCAGGCCAGCAGTGGCGGAGAACCCGATTCCAGATGGAGGCAGCAAAGGGGCAAGTGAAGAAAAGATGATCTATGTCTTCATGGCCATTCCAACAAAGACAGCATCTAGGAGAGACTTGCATGTGGAGGTGGATGAGGAAGGCCTGAGTTGGGAGACAGTTTGCTAGGGCTCGCCAAGTAGTGAAGCTCTGCCTAGGGATGTGGCCTTTGTACCAAACCACTTTTTGCCAAGGACAGGGGGTCCCTCTATGTCTAACCATATCCCAAGCGGAGTGGGAGCTGAATGTGCCCATGGTGGAGGGAAGCCATAAGATGGTGTCCCCTCTGCCTCTATGACCAGGGGGAATAGGGGGGAAGGAACTCTAGAGGTCGGTAAGGGGGGGGAGAGGTGGGAGGGGACCAAGAGCCATTGGTGATGATGGAGGCTACACGGGTGAGTTTGTCCAAGCAGAATCATAGATGGCACGGGGGCTGACTATAGATGCCAGGACACCTGAAGGATGCCAATTGTCAAGCCAAAGATAGGTTTGCAGCCCATCGTCTATCCTGCAAGAAATAGCAGCCTTGGCGATGTGCTTCACTTGGAGAATTCTGCGCCAAATCCAGGAAGAGTATTCTTGTATAGCTTTACTTTGTGGTACTTTTGAGAACTGTATAGTTGTATCACAAGCTTTATCTTTTATATAAATGAAATATCACTTAGACTTCTCTTATTACTGATGTTACCTCTATTATTTAAATTGTTTCCGCTGCCTATGATTACTGTATTTGTGAGATATGTTTGTAATGGAGTACTGCACTTGCAATCCTGGGGGATTGGTTGGATGTCAGAGACATCCAGTCACACATGGCCCTTATAAACCGGGCCGGGGTGTGACACTTCCTCCACCCTAACTCATCTCATATCCTACTGCAAATGTCATCTCAGTGCTCATCTTTCCAGCAAATTTATGTAATAGGATTCTGAATAGAAAACAAATCTCATTAGACATATATCTTTCATAACCAAGATTGAAGTATATATGGAGCCTTTAGTCATTGCTACATTCACTGGGGCTGTGATTGGACAGATTGGATTCATCATCTTACGCTGCCGTCTTGTCTTTAACTGTGTCCGTAAGCTGATTGAGTGCCTCCGACATCCACGTCCACCACCACCTCAGGCAGTCACTGCACAAAGGATTATTGATGCCATAGAAGAGGGGATCCTAGCTTGATTTTGGCAAACTAAAAATTTTCTGCAGTTAATGTAGAAAAAAAAACTCTTGATGCACCTCAATTTGAGTATTATCAATTATTTGTCATTGGATCCAAAAGATGCTATGACAATAATGGAAGTAAGAGAAATAAAAGGAGTAAAAGGGAGTTAGAATAAAATAAGAAAAGGTAGAAGTCGAAGTAGTAATCAAAGCAACATCATGGGAACAATCCCCTACAAGGGGTCGGCTACCCGGGTCTTTGTCCTCCAAACATATATAGTCTATGCTTAATGTAATATACTTAGAAAAATAGATTTTATTGACCTGATGAAGGGCAAAATGCATGAGACATGGCTGCTGTAAGCCTGCAACTGCCACCCATTCACATAAAATGCCATAGTACAATGATATTTAACTCACAAGTACCCTAATGCTGATTATCCCCTTCCCCTCTCCAATTTGGTTTCTGTCCTGACGAATCGGTTTGGGCTGGTAATGGGCTAAAACTGAAACCAAACCGTTAATCTGAAAGTTGTGTTTCAGGCAGTTTGGTTCAATCATTTATCGGGTTGGCTTAGAGCTCTATCCAGTAGTTACCGGTTTGGTTTCGGTTTTTCATTATTTTTTTTTCCCATTTTTTATCACCTTTTTTTTGGGCTCAATTTAGTTTCCATTTCAGGTTGTCCATTCGGTCGGCCAATTCAACTCCTACCAGTTTCATAAAACCCCAAACGATAAAGGTTCGGTTTCATTCAGTTCCGGCTGAACTGATTGGTTTCAATTGATCCAACTAATTCAGACTGGAAATTGATACCCTACTGAAGAGAAGGGGAAGGGGGGTGGAATACAATCATGCATACAAGAGGGTAAGAGGGGAGGCATATACATGCGAGGTGAAGGGGGGGATCAGATCATAGGACTGCACGTGCTCATATTAGTCAAATGCTCTTGCACGTGCTCATATTAGTCCCCACACTGGAGCATGGCTACACGACCAAACAACAATCTCTTGCCCTTCAACTTATATTTTCAAAGGGGGATCGATGCCAGGCTGCGTGGCCCATGCAGAGGTCAGAGAGCGTGTGGAGGCATCCAACAGGGAAGACAATTTTCATTTCACAAAGGGTGAGGCGGTCATTTACCCTTTCCGTGTTTGGGCACATGAGCCACACAGTCTAGTAGGTTTTTTTTTCACCTTATATTTTTCTCATGGATTCTTTGAGTTGGAAATGCATGTACTTCCTGAGAAATAGGAAAGCGGTAGTTCCATATCCCAATAATTAAAATGGCGCCAAAAGAAAAACAAAGAAAGTACATGTCAGCAATTTCTAAAATATCCCAATAATTAAAAGAGAAATTTTCGGTGCACCCCCTCCGATGGACCGTGAAATTAATGCCACCCCACTAAACGCCAACATATCAATTTGGGCCAAAAAACTAACGGAAATAGCCTTGTAACAGTTAATTAGTGATGTCAGTATGTTAGTATTTTTGTAAACACATTTTTGCCCTTCTCATTACAACAACTAAACCTATCTTCTTCTTCCTTCTCATCTGTGCTGTTTTTTCCGACTGCGGCGGCCTCCGCCGCCGCCGCCACCACCCTCTCCAGCCCTCCTTCCCTAGATCTTACTCTCCCTCCCCTGCAACCCCGCCACCACCCTCTCCAGTCTCCTCTGCCCCACCATGCTCTCAGCAATCCAAACCCATACATAGGTGCACTTTCCCTTTCCCTTTTCTCCTATTCTTTCCTTGTTTCTTCTTCTTCTTCTTCTTCTCCCTTTAACATACCCTGAAACCTCCCCTATTTTGTTGATCTTGTACTTTATTGAAACAGATAAAATGAATCAACCAAAACAAATACTACTTTTTAGCTGTTCTCTTGAAATAGGGTTTATTTCCTTTTGTAATGAAATAGAAAAGAAAGAAAAAAATGAAATTTCTGATCTCACTCTTTTTGGAGTTGAATTCGAAAGGTTTACGAAGGGAATAGGAAGGGAAAAGAGCCAGATAGGAACTTACGGACTTATGGTCTGATTTCTTTCTTTATTGAAAGAAGTTGCTGAGAATTGCAAGCCCCTGGGTCAAGTTCTGAGTTTCGAACACCCACGATTCTCCGGTTGCAGAGGTGAAAGAAATCAGACCTCACTCCGCAGGTCTAATCAAACCTAACTGCCCAGATCTGTGTGCGCAGGTCTTCTCTCTCTCCTCTAGCTTCTCTCACGTATCAGGTACTCTGTCCTATTCTTCCTCAACCCCTCTTCTTTTTTTTTTCTTGATTTCTTCCTCTTCTACCATATTATTACTCTGTTTGTTGCTATTCCTGCAACTGACAACCTATCTTATGGTAAAACAAAACTGCTTTGAACTCCTTGATAGAAATCGATTGGACTTGAAATTTTGGGGTTTGTAATACTACCCTAGGGAGAGCTGAAACTTGGAATCCAAACCCAAAAGATATCTGCGCTGAGAGATAGAACTCAGAACTGGCCTGAACTTCTGCTGCCAAATTTCTCTTCAACCCGATTTTACTCACATATGGTATGACCTTTGAGATAAGCCTAATGGTTTTCTCCAGCACCGCTCTCACATCCCTCTCCCTTGACCTAGATCTACTATACTCTATACTTGACCTAGAACCAAGACTTTGTTTGAAGTTAGTTTTATTTATTTTTTAAAAAAAATTGGGTTGGGGCTGGGTTTTTTGTGTTTAGTGTAGAGGGTATTTTAGTCATTTGTATTTCACACAGTTAACACCGTTACTTTTTGGGCCAGAATTGAAATTTTGGTGGTTAGTGGGGTGGCATTAATTTCACGGTCCATCAGAAGGGATCCAGATCTTCTACTGCCGAGCTGCCCGGCAGGACCGTGCTGCCAAGAAACGGCGAGGCGCACTCTGACTGCCTTACCCCTGCCCAAGCACCTTGCCCTAATGGGGGTAAGGCGGTCATTGCACACCTCACCGTGTCTTCGCAGCACGGTCCTGCGGACAGCTCGGTAGTAGAAGATCCAAATTGCATCAGTGGGGGTGTTGCCAAAAATTTCCCTAATTAAAATGGTGCCAAATACATGTCCAACTTTTTTTTCAGTTGCCAAAATCGAATGCCAGCATTGTAGCGGAGCTCTGTGTCGAATCACTTCTCTGGGGGCCGAGGAGTTACTGGCGAACAATCAGAGCATTCTAGCACAGATTCTCCAGTGATTTGGCGATGGCATTGCAGAGATATCTCTTGAAGCCAAGCCATGGAGCTGGGGAGAAGCTTCAACCCTTGTTGTTCTGTAGCTTTTCCTCCATATCTACACCTATGCTCCTTCCCTTCGATTACGAACTGAAGGCTTACAAAAGACCTCTAGAAGACGAAATTCTTCAAAAACGAAAGAAGTATCTTCGTCCCCCTCTGTTCCATTACTATCAGAAGCCCGTAAGTCCTGCTTGCTTGCTTCGTCCATGTAAATCACTGGAAGAGTGGAAGTGAAAAAAGCTGGTTTTAAGGAGTGACATTCTCTCATGTCTCTTATAAGACCGATAAACGAATATATACCAATTAAAAGTGTTGGAATCACTTTTCATGAGGGACTAAAGAATTACAAGAACATTTGTTTCAGACAGAAAATTTGGGTGGGTAAATCCTTCAAGACAACAAAATAAGGAAATAATTTTGAAAAGGATTTTTGAAACTACCTTTTTCAATAAAACAAAAACAACAATTATTTGTGTGTGTATCGAGTGTTGAATGAAGCTTACGATTCTCTTAGTGATCAGTGATCCTGAATGGACTCTAAAGAGGGTGGGTAGCCTATAGGTTATTTTTAAGTTAAAAAATATATATATTAATATGCTGATTTTAAATTGAGTCCAATATTGTCATATGGCATAACAGTACTGTTGGTATAGATTCCCTACGGGTGTATCCAATTATTCAAAAGTGACTTGAAGCCCTTTTTTATATTGAGAGGGGCAAGGTTTCCTATGTTCACTGCCAACAAGATATATTTAGATAGGCATCTTGAGAGACTTCTGATAAAAATTTGTTGAAGTCGAATGATTGTCCTTCTCCTTACTTTTGCAAGGTAGGAGATTGGATTAGAGTAAGTGGTTGAATTCTAAGAGCCAAACTCCAATTATCAACGGGTGGATTTTAATGAATTGTATAATTAATGGAATGTTATTATTTGGTGATTTTTCCTGACTATATTGAAGATAGGGTTGTTTCAAGTTTTAATTATATATTTAAGGGTCTATCTTGTTGTATAAAAATAGTAAAGTGAGAAGTTCTAACTTTCTCTTGATTGCCCCTTGCCTTATTCCTGCAAGTTATTTAATATATGGGTTAAAAGGGATTTACAAAATAATTTGAAAGTGACTTATCATTATGTCATCACTAAAAATTGCATAACAAATTACAGGCACCTCCCCTTGTGTTTGAACCATTAACAGATGACTCCCCATTTTTGAACAGTTACATCCGTACCCATGAAGGTTGACGGTGTTAGTGAGATGTTAGTTTTGAAATGTAAAAAACATATTTACCCTTATTATATCATGAACTAAAATGATAAAATTTTAATACAATTTTTACTCTTAACAGAAGAACACCCCCCCCATTTTTTGCCCATTAAAATTTTTTCATTTTAGTTCATGATATAATAAGGGTAAATGATCACATGACAGGGGGGGATCGTCCATCTGAGCCTTTGCAGCCCCTCCTATGACTTTCGTCGCCCCCTTTCTCCCACCATAATGCACCCAATCCACGTCTACTTGATCAATAATCCAGACTGAGCATTCTTGCATGGATAACAATTGCAGGGACTGATATCATGTTCTAGTGTTGTCATATTAACAACTCTATCCCACCTTCATCACCCCCCTCCTCTTCCTTGCAGCTTACCCTCCATACATCACACACAAACTGCTCAGAGCAACCTACTAGCCTACTTTCGTTCCCCATAATAAACCTAGCCATGGGATTGAGTTCTCAGTGTACCTCACATTTTCAGCCAGTCATAACAGATTAACAGAATCAAATTCAGTCCTATTTTCAACCTGTCATAACAGAATCATATTCAGCCCTAACTTTCCACTGCTTTCATCACAAAATCCTCAACTTATCGTCCAATCCACAGCACCCATTAAACCTAATTTGAACTTCACCAAAAGCATTGGAATGATTATTATACACTTTTTCCTGTCAATTCATGGCAGAAAGCTGTTACAACTTACAACTTACAATCCACTAGCCCACAATTCAATATCCCATTATACATTCAAAACCCTCACCCTAATTTTATCATAGCACTCTAATTTCATTTCCTTGTATTTCCATCTAGACCCTAATAGCAAGCGGGGTTTTATATCTTGTCTGATCTTTAAGGCATGATCAATTGGAGCTGTAGGAGTTTGTCCCACACTTCTAAAACTGAGACTAATTGTGGAGCCCTACAGACTGCATTTGATAGCTCCAGAGTATCAATCACCACCAAGCTGCAGGTAAAGGAGAGTATATATGATACAGAATGGTTGTCACAAAACCCTAGAATTGTGGACTATAGGCCCAAGCTGTCACAAACAATATAATGTTCCCACCTTACAAGGACGGGATTACCCCAGGCAATTAGTAGGACCATCCAAGAAATAAGGGTTAAATTAATCTAGTTAGCCTCCATAATGCCCATCATCTATTTCCAAGTCAGGGAGAGTTTATGCTGCAGCCAAGGGGTAAAGGGCTAGAAAACCCTAGGCAGGGTTCGCTTCTAGATGCCCTTCTAGTTTTCAGCCACCAGCAGCACCAGTTTCAATTTTCCTATTTCCTTTGGTTTCTGTTTCTGATTTTCTATTTTATCAACTAGAGAACCTCAACTCCAGAACCTTATACTTAGTTTCTATTTCCTGCTCTCTTAGGATTTAAGTAGTTTCTAATTTTTTTTTTTGGTGAATAAAAGAACTCATTACCAAAACCCCAAGGGAGGGGAGAGAGGAACAAGAGGGGGGGGGGGATTTCAGAATATAGAAAGTTTAAATGTTTCATAATTCAGCCTAAATCTGGAACCCCACCTTATATAGAGGTCAATATAAGCTGTAAAACAAAAACTTTTATGTATGACTTGAAAGCTAACTGTTGTTCTCTGCAAAATCATGTGGACCCATGGTATGTTAAATTGGATTTCATTGTTGCTTCTGCAACTCCTTGTTTTTCCTATTCTAATTCATTATACCACCGTATCAGGTCAGTTATTTCACCCTAACACATACCAGTGACAGCTTTGTTTTCAGGCCATCGTTCAGCTAGTTCGTTTTGATCTTCTCTCTTTCTTCAGTGATCAGTTTTACTTCATAATTCATATATAGCATTCTGATATCATTCTCTATTGATTCTGATCTTCGAACACTACTTTAACACCTGTTGTTACCACTTTCCACACTCCTGCTCTGTTTCTGTAAGTTCCCATATCAGACCTGATCACGCCCTGCTATTATTAACCAGAGATATCTGTCCTGTTTTAACCACTGATAGGTTTGATCTAAAGGGTTACTCAATCCAAGTTTCAGGCCCAACAGCTCTGCAGTTTTGAGTAACAAAATATCCCCTATTCTATTAATGAGCTTTCGATTTCCTTCATTTCTGCTTTAATCTTCTAATCATATATGCTGTTTCTGTGGCCTACCCAGTTCCTGTAGTCAGTGTTTCTTGTTTCCTAATTAGCCTATTCTGTCCAGTTGGAGTTTAAGTCTAGGGGCAGATATGACTTTTTGATAGTTTACTTACGTTATTATTTCATCTCTTATTAATATTAAAGGATCAGACCTGCGTGTGAACATTCTGTTCTACCGCAGGTCTCCCTCTCTCTTGGGACTTGCGTGACTCTTCTCTTCTTTCTTCTCCCTCTTCTTCTTCTGATCTGATTAAGAAGTTCTTGGTATTATAACATGGTATCAGGCCTTCGCTAACTTTTACAATGCCTGCACGAACTGTATTGCTGAACTTCGTGCATTGAGAGATGGCTTAAAGTTATGCTGTGACTTAGGCCTATCCGGTGTTGTGGTTAACTCTGATTCAGTCACCACCGTGAACATGGTTGGGCTAAAGCGATGTAATCTATGGAGGGGCTGGTACTGGTTCCAGGAAGCACTGGAGTTGATTGGGTTGGTCAGCCCTTGTATTTCTTTTGCTTTTAGGGAGAGTAATAGTGTGAAACCTGGTCAAATTTCATAATAAATTTGAACTTTTGGAATCTGTGTGATTTCAAGTTCTGGTTCAACTTTGCCCATACTAGCCTCTAATTTGTGGGCCGTCTTGATTAAGAAATTCAGACCTATCTGTAAAGGCATTTCGATCAGCCAACTACCGTGGCCTTAAATGAGTCTGAGGTGTCTAGCGGAAGACAACACATAAGCGTGGCATGCTGGATTGATGGCCTACGAAGCCTCTCTCTGTCTTAAGCCGAATCTCAGGTAAGAATCCCATTTTATATGTATATATGTTGTATTTTTAATTAATTAGTGTATTAGGGGCAGAATAGTAATTTTTACCTTGTGGGACCCCGCACCAGAGCTACCTGTGTCTGGTCTGCTGGCTGGACAGGCTGCAGGACCTCCTCCTTAATTAAACTCAATGCAAATATAATTTAAAATATATTTATATACCGTTTTGTACGACCAAATAGGGTTAGAAGGGTATTTTAGTAAAATTGACCCCGTGGGACCCAGTTCCCCAGTGGGGAATGTGGTTCCAGGACGATTACCGTATCTGGATCATCCGATGTCGCATGACATCATTCAGAGCTGGAATAAGGTAATAAATACAAAAGAATCAATTTTAGAAATAATTTATAACCAAATGACCATTCGCCCCTTAGTGGTTAAGTATCCTATATATATATATATAACTTCTCTTATACTATTTACAAAACACATTACAAGTTAGTGAAGCTGAAAAATTCGTTCCAGCTTGGAGAAGGAAGAAAGAAAAGGGAAAAGAGAAGAGAAGAAGAGAGAACACAGGTCTTGAAGGCTTACCTCCCACAACCGAACTCGAACTTGAATCTCCATTAGAAGTGCTTCAGACTGCATTACGCCTCTAATTTTTGGTAAGCCCGAGAACCCTTGTGTATCCTTCTCCTTCTCCTCTAAGTTTAGTTTATGTTTAGTCTAAATACACCTAAGATGGTGAACTCCATTAAAGCTTCAAAGTTAAGCTTGAATAATTAGATTTTGTTGTGAGATTGGGCTGTTCTAACTAATTCCAGCCCAATCAGACCTGAAATTGAGTGTTAAACTCTAATCAAACCTTCAATGTTTAAGCTATTACTTGTATAGTAAACCCTAACCTAGCTAATTTAGGTTTAATTGAAGAAATTCCTAAATTAACTAACTATTTATGAAATTGAACACCCAAAATAGATTGACCCACCTGAATTAATGTTAAAACTCCTAATTTGGGCCATACATGCAAAGATCTGGCCAATTGAAGCAAAACCCCCAAATTCGGACACGACCGGATCTTGTTGCGGGCAGGGGCGGTTGACCGCTCCCTGAAGTCTGCATCCGGCTCTCCTATTTTTGTGCCCTTATGACCTATACCCCTTGGGACTTGACCTTGGACCATCCCAGAACCTATTGCGTGGTGTTTGGTATGTTGGTTAGGGCTTTTACTTTTTTCTAGTCGATTTGTTGGATTGTTGGTGGGTAACGACTGGGATTCCTTCATAACTAATCTATAATATTCTTGTCTCATATTTAGGGTTTTGTACATTTTGCCGCTTTATTGGAGTTTATTCACTAGGCTAGCTACATTACGTGGGGATTCGACCTTAATTTCTGCGTGTTTATCACATTAATTTCAACTTTATCTTGAATGCCACTCAGCATCATTACCTCTATACTGGAGCATATAGTTTTCTAGCTTTTATTTAATGCATTAGATGCATGTGAAATAGGTTGCCTGAAAGACATCTTGCATTGCATTTGCATTGATTATTTATATGATGTGAATTTATGATGATGGAATTGGTAATTTATAACTCGGATCATGCTTGCCTCATCATGTTTAGATCGATGGCTAGGATGATATTCATTACCCAGATCTTGCGCCCCTTACCAACAGGGGGAAAGGTGTTGCAACCCGTGGCGAGACCGATGTGTTAGTTCCGGGATGCCATCTTACATCCCGTGTTAGCGGGTCCCTAATTTTTGTGGGAATAAGCAGGTAGGGTTGGTCATTTGGGGGTCTGTCGGGTCCGATGTGTTAGTTCCGGGCGGCGGGTCCTTACCGTGGTAGAATGGTTTCGCTCGGGTGACCAAGGGTTAGTTCCGGGACCGAGGTTAGCATCTACCACTAGTAGTAGTACTTATACCCGTGAGACTTAGTATCTGTCTTTGAGAACATCTTAGTTTAGCAACGTCATCATGGATTTATTGTGTTTGTATGCTTGTACCCCCTTACGGGCTCAGTTGAGCTCACTTGTGGATATCCTTATTTTTCAGGTGATTTAGTTACTTCAATGTTGGATTTGCGGCCTGAGTTTGAAGTTCACGATACTTCGTGCGTGCGTGATGATTCGCGACCTCGATCTTGGCACGATAGTCCAGGCTACCTCCCACTCTTTTATGCTTTATAAATGCTTTATATAGTTATAGACTAGTTTCTTGTATACTTTTACTCTGTGTTACCTTTGAGAACTGTATAGTTGTATCACAAACCTTATCATTTATATAAATGAAATATCATTTAGATTTCTCTTCTAATGATGTTATCTCTATTAATTAAATTGTTTTCGCTGCCTCTGATTACTGTATCTGTGAGTAATGATTGTGAATAGGGTATTGCACTTGTGATCCTTGGGGATTGGTTGGATGTCAGAGACATCCAGCCACACTTGGCCCTTAATGACCGGGCCGGGGTGTGACAAATAGGGCTGCCGATTGGCTGGCTAACCACGCCTGCGATATAAGGTCTACCACCACTTTTAAGCAGGACAATTTGCCTCTAGGTGAATTCCAACGTATCATTCGGGAGGACAGGTCTGGTTTGCAAGTTCTCAGATTGTAACTCCCAGGTTAGTGTGTTTATACCTTGCTTTTTGGGCTAGGGGTAAGGTGGCATGTCCCCCCCCCTTGTATTCGTTCATTCTTTTTGGAAATCAATAAAATCCTAGGGGCTGGCCCGGGTCCCAATTAATATTCGGGTTAAAAAAAAAATAACATGGTATCAGGGAATCTTTAATCAGATTAGAGTATTCCATCGATCCTCTTCTGATCTCCTCTTCTCAATTTCTCCTTGTGGTGTGCAGCCACCTATAGCTGCCTTTACTATGGTTTAAATCCACTCCTTTCATAAATTAATGGAGTGTTTTTTATTACTACTTATCTACTTCAAGTGCTGATTAGATGTCTACATCAACTACTATCAAGGCTGCCATTATTGATCTCAAGAGAAAACACTGACACCTATCGATCTCTTCTGGGAAGCTGTTTTTTTGAAGTTCTGTGATTGGTTCTGAAATTATATGATGGTTGCATTCCTCTGGTGATCGATTACTACAACTTGGTGTTTTTTTTGCTGCATGTTTGAAGGCCCAAATATTTTTCCCAGAAGTTCTTCCCAGGAACCTTGACATCGATTGCCTTTGTCTAGCTTCTGTAAAAGTGGATAGCTGCTGTTGGGCTGTAATTTCTGCACCTTATTGAAGCCTCTTATCCTGCTGGAGTCGGTGTGTGGTTCTGCTCCTTTTTCACATTCTCAAGACCCTAGACTGCTGCCTTTTAGATGTTTGAAAATTTCCTGAACCATGGATGATACAAAGAATACCACAGATAATGTTAATCTGCAGATTACATCCATTAAACTGAAGGGGAATTCCAATTATCTTCTCTGGGCACAAGCTGTCCAGGTCTGCATTATAGCTAAGGACAGACTTAGCTATATTACTTCTGATCCTTCGGCTCCTGACTCAAAGGACTACAGTACCTGGCCGAAGGAGAATGCTATTGTTCAAATTTGGTCATGGAACAGCATGGAACAGGATATTGCTGCTAATGTCATGTTCCACTTCCACACCACTGCAAGGGAGTGTGGGATGACCTAAAGGAGACATACTCTCAAGAGAAGAGTATGACACGTATTTTTGAACTCTATGTGAAGTTGTTCCAGTTTCAACAATCGGATAAATCTCGCCAAGAGTATTACAGTGCTTTTAAGGGCATGGTTGAAGAATTAAATGTGTTTCAGCCACTTACTACTGATATTGAGAAGTTGAAGGCCCACAGAAATGAATTTTTTGTCTCCAAATTTCTGGCTGGTTTGAATCCTAGCTTGAAGAGTGTTAAAGGGCATCTACTTGCTGGTGAATCGGTGCCTAGTTTGAATGATATCTATTCTAGGCTGCAGCGCATTTGTTCCCCTAACTCCATGCCTGACACCAACCCCAAGGAAAATTCTGCTTTTACTTCTACTAGAGGCTGTGGTAGAGGCTGTGGTTCAAGGGGAGGCCGTGGCTTTGGTGGTCGTGGTTCAGGTGGACAACACATTGACAAAGCTGCCCGGCTGTGTTCTTACTGTGGGAAGACAAATCATACTGTTGAGACATGCTGGTCCAAGCATGGGAAACCAGAATGGGCTCAAAACTTGGCCAATCATGCAGTTCCTGAGGATGGTTCTGATTCAGTTGCACCTAGTGATACCAAATCTGGTCCAACCGTGGGAGATTCGCCTTCCAACCTTCGTCATGAGGTTCATCAACTGATGCGCCGAATAAAGAGTCTTGAGTCATCCTCTTCCATTACCAGGTCATCTACTTCCGCTGCTACTTTGGTTCATGCAGGTACACCTGCCTGGATTATTGATTCTGGGGCTTCTGCCCACATGACTAGTAAGTCATCTACTTCTCATACCCCTCCTGTTAGCTTCGCTAATGGATCCTCCACTCCTGTTACTGGACATGGCAAGGTTTGCCATGGTTCTAATTTTTCTCTCTCTTCTGTATTGCATATTCCTCAATTTTCATTAAGCCTTCTCTCGGTTAGTCAACTTACAAAAAATCTGAATTGCTCCGTAACATTCTTTCCCTCTCATTGTGTTTTTCAGGATGTCCACACGAGGAAGAAGATTGGTGGAGGGTGTGAGAAATATGGATTATATTATTTGTATGGCACTGCTCCGTCTGCTTTGGCTGCAGCTACTACTGTTGGTGGACAATCCCTTTTTCAATAGCATTGTCGGCTAGGACATTTGTCTTTATCCAGATTGAAGATTTTATTTCCGCAGTTTAAATCTTTAGATAGGTTAGAGTGTGAGGGCTACGAGTTGGGTAAGAACCATCATGCTACTTATCCATCTCGTTCTATGCCCCGTAGTATGTCTTTATTTTCCTTAGTACATTCAGATGTGTGGGTTCCTTGTTGTGTAAGTAATAGACATGGTTTTTGGTATTTTGTCACTTTTGTGGATGACCATTCCAAAACTACTTGGTTGTATCTCTTAAAGGATCGGTCAGAAAGGATATAGGTGTCACACCCCGGACCGGTTATTAAGGGCCAAGTGTGGCGGGATGTCTCTGACATGCAACCAATCCCCAAGGATCACAAGTGCAGTACCCTATTCACAATCATTGCTCACAGATATAGTAATCAGAGGCAGCGGAAACAATTTAATTAATAGAGATAACATCATTAGTAAGAGAAGTCTAAGTGATATTTCATTTATATAAAGGATAAGGCTTGTGATACAACTATACAGTTCTCAAAGGTACCACGGAGTAAAAGTATACAAGAAACTATACTATAACTATATAAAGCATTTATAAAGCATAAAAGAGTGGGAGGTAGCACTTTACTATCGGCCAGATCGAGGTTCGAATCATCACGTCTTGCGCAGTATCGTGCACTTCAAACTCGGTATGCGCATCCAACATTAGAAGTAACTAAATCACTTGAAAAATAAGGATATCCATTGGGGTGAGCTCTCAATGAGCCGTAAGGGGGGTACAAGCATACAAACACAATAAATCCATAATGTGCTAAACTAACATATTCTTAGACAGAGATACTAAGTCTCATGGGGTATAAGTACTACTACTAGTGGTAGATGCTAACCTCGGTCCGAACTAACCCTTCGGTCACCCGAGCGAAACCATTCTACCACGGTGAGGACCCGCCGTTCGGAACTAACACATCGGACCCCGATAGACCCCCAAATGATCAACCCGCTGTTTATTCCCACAGGAATTAGGGACCCGCTAACGTGGGATGGAAGATGGCATCCGGCTAACACATCGGCCTCTGCCACGGGTTGTCCAACCCTTTCCCCTGTTGGTAAGGGCGCGATCTTGGGTAATGAATATCAACCTGGCCAGTCACAGTCTAAACATGATGAGGCAATACATGATCGAGTTATAAATTACCGAATTCCATTATCATAAATTCACATCATAGAAATAATCAATGCAAATGCAATACAGTATGTCTTTGTGCAACCTATTTTACATGCAGTCTAGAAAAGCTAGAAAACTACATGCTCAGGGAGGTAATGATGCGTGAGCGTGGCATTGCAAGATAAAGTTGAAATTAATGTGATAAACATGCAGGAAATTAAGGTCGAATCCCCTTACCTGAGATAGTCGATAAACCTAGTCGGTTAGAAACCCAAAAGGCAAGTAATCCTCATAAAAATGGAGTAAAACAGTCCTAAATAAACATCAAAACATCATATATCAGTGAGGGTAATAGTCTCAGTCAAACCCTAAGGAATCACCCAACAATCACACAAAAAGGGGCAATGGATGCAAACTTCCAATGAGCGGTCGACCGCCCCTAGTGCCTCGCAACAAAGATCCGGCCGTGTCCGAATTTGGGGATTTTGCTCCAATTGCATGGATCCTCGCACGCAAAGCCCTAATTTGATGATTTAGCACCAATTCAAGGTGGATCACTTATTTGGGGCTCCAATTTCATATTTGGCTTCCTAATTTAGGGATTTCATAATTTAAACCTAAATTAGTTGACTTAGGGTTTATGGTTTGCCATTAGAAACAACAATTGGGCTGATTAGAGGTACAACCATGAAGATTCAGGCATAGCTGAACTCAACAAAGACTAAACAAGAAGAAATTAGGTGGAACTTCCACGTTTAAGCTTGGATTAAAAGCTTTAATGGCAGAAATCTATTTAGGCATAGTCTAGGCTGAAATTAGATCAAATTTAGAGGAGGAGGAGATGGACCAGCAGGGATTCTCAGAGCTTACCTGAAATCAGCAGCAAGAAGGGACGATGGCAGCCTTGCCTTTATGCTCCAAGGTCTCTAATGGAGGTCTCTAAGCTTCCAACTCAAGTCTAGGATGAATTTTCAAGGTATGCTTCTCATTTCCCTTCTTCTTCTTCTCTTTTTCTTCTTTCTTATTCTCCAAGGCTAGAACGATTCTGGTTCCTCTTCTCTTTGTTGGTGAATAATGAATAGTGTAAAGATGGTTATATTTATAGAAACTTAAGCACTAAGGGGCAGAATGGTCATTTGGTTATAAATTATTTCTAAAATTGATTCTTTTGTATTTATTACCTTATTCCAGCTACAGAATGATGTCATGCGACATTAGGGATGATCCGGATACGGGTAACTGTCCGGAATTACATTCCCCACTGGGGAACTGGGTCCCACAGAGGTAATTTTACTAAAATACCCTTCTAACTCTATTTGGTTATACAAAACGTTATATAAATATACTTTAAATTATACTTACATTGAGTTTATTTAAGGGGGAGGTCCTGTAGCCTGTCCAGCCAACAGACCCGACACAGGTAGCTCTGATGCAGGGTCCCACTAGGTAAAAATTACTATTATGCCCCTAATACACTAATTAATTAAAAATACAACATATATACATATAAAATGGGATTCTTACCTGGGATTCGGCTTAAGACAGAGAGAGGCTTCGCATGCCATCAAACCAGCATGCCAAACACAGGAAAAAGATGTGATGCTGCCCATAGCTTGAGGTTAGCATGGGAAATATTGAACCAAAATCTGAAATCACTCGGGTTCCAAAAGTTCAATTTTTTTTTTTTTGCGGGTTTCACAATAGGTGTTATGATCCTCTAACCCGGAAGCACTTTGTTAGTGCTTATGTCACCTTCTTGGAAGGAACATCTTATTTTTCTGGTCAGACCACTTCGGTCGATGACCTTCTACTTGTGTCGAGTCTCCTCCTATTCCGGCTGTTGTCCCTATTTCTACTTCTGTAATACAGGTGTATCGACGCAAGAGGAATGTTAAGCAGCTCCGTACAGATAATCCTGATCCACCCACATCACTTCCTGTACCGTCATCCTCATCTGGTGAAGATCTTAGCTTGCCTGTTCGCACTGACTTACCAGTTGATCCGGATCCTGATGACTTACCCATTGCCACTCGGAAAGGTAAGTGTTCATGTACCCAAAAATCCTTGGTTGCCTATCCTATTGATAAATTTATTTCTTTGTCTCACCTTCCCTCATGCCATCATAGTCTTGCTACTTCCCTGTCTACCTATACCATTCCTCGTACCCATACTGAGGCTCTATCTATCCCTGTTTGGAAGAAAGCCATGGATGTGGAAATGGATGTCTTATTGACTCGACATACATGGGAGTTGGTAGATTTACCTCCTGGTAAGGTATCGGTGGGTGTATACTATTAAGTATCACTCCGATGGTTTTGTTGAGCGGCTTAAAGCCCGTTTGATTGCTAAGGGATATACCCAGACTTATGGAGTTGATTATTTTGAGACTTTCTCTCCTGTGGCCAGATTGAACTCGATTCATCTCATTATTTTTATGGCTGTAAGTTTTGATCGGTCTTTTACCAGTTGGATATTAAAAATGCTATCCTTTATGGAGATTTACTTGAGGAGGTCTATATGGGGCAACCTCCAGGGTATGTTGCTCAGGGGGAGAATGATGGACGTGTGTGCAGGCTTCATAAATCCATTTATGGGCCTAAACAGTCTCCTCGGGCATGGTTCGAGAAGTTCAGCTCCATTGTGATTGGTTATGGTTTTTCGCGGTGCTTCTTAGACCATTCTGTGTTTGTCTGTCGCCAAGGAGAGAAACTGGTTGTTCTTGGCATCTATGTAGATGACATTATTGTGTCAGGAAATGATGAGGTTGGGATATAGGAAGTGAAAAATTACTTACAACAACACTTTCCAACTAAAGACTTGGGCCAACTTCACTACTTTCTTGGGATTGAGGTCATTAGAAGCAAAAAGGGAATTAGCCTGTCTCAAAGGAAGTATGTGTTAGATCTCTTGACCGAAACTGGTGTGCTTGCTACAAAACCAGTAGATATTCCTATGGATCCTAATAAAAAATTTGGCACTGATGATGGTGAGTGTCTCAAGGATGTTCATTCCTACAGAAGTTTAGTTGGAAAGCTGTTGTACCTGACTATCACTAGACCGGATATATCTTATGCCGTTGGAGCTTGTTGCCTACTCAGATGCGGATTGGGCAGGATCAACTTGTGATCGTAGGTCTACCACAGGGTATTGTACTTTTGTTGGAGGAAATCTGGTTACATGGCGAAGCAAGGAGCAGACCATTGTTGCCAGATCCAGTGCTGAAGCAGAATACAGAGCTATGGCCCATACTACTGCTGAATTAATGTGGGTTAGGTCTCTCCTACTTGAGATGGCTTTTTCAGTCCCAACTCCTATGAAGATGTTCTGTGACAACCAGGGCAACCATCTATATAGCAAATAATCCGGTCTTTCATGAGAGGACCAAGCACATTGAGGTGGATTGTCACTTTGTTCGTAGCGCCGTCTTGGATAAACTGGTTGAGACACTGTTTGTTGCCTCTTTTGATCAGCTTGCTGACGTGTTCACTAAGTCCTTGTTTGCTCCTAGTTTTCGATCTTGTTGTAACAAGCTGAGCATAGGTGATATATAAGCTCCAGCTAGAGGGGGAGTGTTGGAGTTTAAATCTAGGGGCAGATATGACTTTTTAGATAGTTTACTTATGTTTATTTCAGTCTTTAGTTCGGTCGGTTTAGTGTAAGGGCATTCTTGACTTCTTATCCTTTGTAATTATTTCATCTCTTATTAATATTAAAGGAGCAGACCTGCGTGTGAACATTCTGTTCTACCGCAGGTCTCCCTCTCTCTTGGGACTTGCGTGACTCTTCTTCTGATCTGATTAAGAAGTTCTTGGTATTAAAACATGTCCTTTTAGAGCCTTTGCAAATTCTGCCCTAATCTCAATCTAGGGTTGGTTTTCAGACCATGCACCAGGAGAATTATCCAAAGTGAGCATTTTTGTTAGGTTCCAACTCTTACTCCACAGATTTTGGTGAATCTTCTCTACATCATCTTCTTATTAAGAGTTTGCTTATCCTCCACAAACAGGCTGGTAATTAGTAGTAAAAAATATCACGTAAAAATAATTGCCATTCAATGAAACCAGTAACAATTATTGGGGTTAGATAAGAATAAAACAGAAAGAAGGTAACCAAACCTTAAGTCTCTGTTTACTGTCCTTGTCCCAAAAATTGAAAGCACCATCAGAACCTGATGTTGCAAAAGTATGGTGTACCTAGAATAAGGGATACCCACACAAGCTCTGAAAGTATATCAAGCAACAGATAAATCAAACCCCCTCATGAGTCAAAAGTTCAAAAGATATCTATCAGGGATATATTTTGAAGGGCAAAAAGAATATCTGAAACATATGGAACACTTTAATTGGTAATACTAACAATATATTTTTTTCAAGTAACATAAATTTTATTACAAGAAAGATAATATGGTATAACAGGCCTCCAAAAAAAAAATGGTATAACAGGCGTCCAAGGAGGCAAGAACACAGAAAATATACAACAACAAAGAACTAAACCCCCACCCCCTATAAAAGCCCACACCTCATAATGGAATGGTATTCCCATAAAAGAATCTCAAAAGTAAAACGCCTTGCTTGGCCAACTCATCAGCCATCTCATTGACCACTCTTGGCTGTCATTGAAAAGAGCAATGCAGGCTAGAGGCAAGATGAGGAATGCGTCCAACTAAATGCGCAAATCTCCAAGGTTTCCTGAGTATGATCAACCGTACAAGTAACAACATTTACACAATCTCCTTATACAGATCTTCTAACATACTATCTTAGAATAACCAGCTCCAAACCAGTTTTCAAGGACAACAGAGTGGAATCTCCTTCTCCAGTTGGTCCGGAATAGATTCCACCAACGGCCTACTAGCCAATCTAAGAGCCCCACCCACCCCCAAAAGGTCCTGGGTTATTAAGAAAGCATCCATCAAAGTTCAGCTGCACAATACCCAATGAGGGTGGCTGCCAAATCAGCCTCACCCTATCCATCCGTACCCTTGGGCTGAAATGCCTTTAAAGCACTCCTCCACTTCAGCCCAATGAGATACCTTGGTGGGTATTGGGTCAATTGCAGACTGGAAAATCACCATGACAATGATTGGTCGACAAGTTTAATAGTTTTCATACAAGAAAAAGAGGTTTCCCAAAAGAGATGCAATTTTCCATAAAAGTGAAGTGTGTGCAGACTATCCCTAACTTTCTTGTCTGGCCCTCTAGATAGATTCCTTCGAAGAAAAGGCAGGCCATAGAATGGATCCAGTTGATGAAAAAGTAATTGCATTCATCAGAATTCTGCTTCATTCTTGCTGTACAACCCATGAAATTGCACATAGGACCACCTTGCATGCTACCTTGCCCTTAGGACCATATTGAATCAACACTCAACAGTCAAGAATTAAAATCATCACTAGGCTCTTAAGGACACATCAATGTTTACCAAAGACAGCTTGCAAACATCCCCATTCTCATACTCAGAAAGGGTATGACTGCTATAATATCTCTCGGCAGCACTTTGCTAGAGCTAATATCAAGTTTTTTGAAAGTAATCCGTATTTGTCTGTTGAGGGCCATGTCCTGGAAACTGAATCTTTCAGTTCTCCTCACATTCTTCCATTGATTCCTCTTGCAGATCCTCCATCTACGTCTTGGTTAGTACTACTCCAAGTGTACAGACACCTACCCAAGCCATCTCCACCAGTTGCCATTATTCCTTCTCTATTGACCTCTACACAGTCTGACTCTTGTATAAGAATTTTTCTCCTCCACATCCGACCATTGACATACCCATTGCACTAAGGAAAGGTACTCACTCATGTACTCAGAAATCCCTTATTACTTACCCTATTGCTCAATTTGTGTTTAACATCTTGCTTCTTCCCTTCATACCTTTACCTGACCATATCTGTGCACTTTGCTCCTGATGCTTATCAAGAGGTGGTGTTTCATCCTAGGTAGAAATACAGACGTGGAAATGGATGCACTGCATTATCGCCAGACATGAACTCTGGTTGATTTACTTTCAAGTAACGGACTTGTGAAGTATCGTTGGGTGTTTACCATTAAGTATAACTTTGATGGCTCTGTTGAGCAGCTTAAAGCTCACTTGGTTGCTAAGGGATACACTCAGAAATATGAGGTTTGATACTTTGAGAGAGCCGATGAGAGTAAGGTTCCACAGAGTCAAGGGAGGGATTTGTCGAATTTGAATTATCCTTCTATAACGAGTAGGTTCTTCAATCGGCCACTCATTGGAAAGAGATTTATACCCAACAGCTATGTACCTTCTCCGCCTGTACAGCTTCCTTCATCCGGATAGCCGCATGGATTTTATGACCACTTAACACGCCATCCCTGCAGGCGGTCTTTGCCATGTGGGGCAATCTCGAAACAAAAACAAGAAAAGGAGTGGTATGAAGAAGATCTATTTCCCCTCACGTGTCAACAAGCCAGTAGGCTTGGTAGGACTCTGTTGCGACGGTATTTATCCAGATTTTGTTCTCTCAGTATCAATAGACAAGGTAGAGGCTATGTTATCTAATTACTTTTATGGATTAAAGATAGTTCTCATAAATAGGACAAAAAAAAATATATATAAAGTATTGGCATTTTTAAAAGTTGTAGAAAAAAAGTTTTTCTTTTTTGAAGTACAAAAACGTAAGTGATGAGCTTGAGGAGTCGGCACATGACCAAAGTACCTTCCCGTGTTCGAGGTCCAGAGGCTCAAGAACCAGCGTATTGTACCAGGGCAAGGATAGGAAGGGAAGGGAGAAGGCAAGGCACTAGTGAACACCAAAGTGAGGCAGTTGTCGGGTGTTGAGAGGTTCAAAGCCCTGCACGCTCTACGTCTGGAGGATCTGCGAATCCCTTCCGCTTATGCTAAAACTTTCCAAGGCCCGCCTCATGGTATCCAAGTTGAGAGGGATAAATTGAACAAATATGGTTGACTCCTATTGGGATGTATAATTAAACGAAAGTTGGGGTTATCTGCTAAGAACTATGTTAAAGCGGGTTATGAATGTTCAGGCGTGTGATCTCTTATCTGCCAACCCCAACCCACCAAACCAAAGACAACTAAGACCGCCAACATACCCAAGCGGATAATTCTTGTTCTGCTTCTTCGACCGAGCCCTTCCATTCTGAAGGCTTCTCGATGTCTTTCAGAGCTGTAACTGATCCTTCTCGACAACGAAAGCACTTTTTCACTCTTTCATATACTAGAGGATTTCACTTGTAAAAGAAAATGTACCATACTAATGGATTCGGGTCCATAACCATGGGTTCCAATGCACGAGATCTTGTAGAATTTACCAATGAGGCCCTATCTATTAGTATTACACAGAAGAAATCAATTATAGACACTAATATAATTAGATCCGCTCTTCATAGACAAACTTGGGATTTGTGATCCCAGGTAAGATCGATTCAGGATCATGGGACTTTCCTCCTTTAAGTAAGGTCATTAAGGAGGATTCAGACTTGCAAAAATGGGGTCCCATTTTCTATCTAAAAAAGGCAATCGCCAATCGCTCCCCTTGTCTTCTTGGTGGAAGGGTTCAGGTTCGGCTTTAGGGGAAGAGCGAGAGCTGTTTAAGAAAGAGGTGGAACATCGCTCTCCGTGGCAACAAAGGGAAAACGAGGATTCAGTCGGAGGTAGACTTTCAATGAGGGGAAGTAGATGCACAAGAGAATGGATAACTTGATTTCCATTGATCAGCGGGGGGTGCACAGGTTTAGCTCTGGTGGTGAAGGTTAAGGTTTGTGTTTCATGTGGGGTTAGGTCATGGCGACTCCTCCTTCTCGGGAGGAGCGCCCCCCCTGATCCAAGTGGGGCTGGGGGTGGTAGGCCCTCTTTTGCTTCTGTCATGGCCAATTTGCTGTGTGCTGCTCCTGCCACGATCGATATCAAGAAGCCTGTGTCACACTTTGGAGAGCCTGCTGTCTTCTTCACGAGAGAAGAAGTGTCGCTATCGAAAGCTGGTTTTGCAACTTCGCTGATCGCAAAGTGCAGTCACGGCCTTCCTTCTTTATTTGCGATCAAGGAGAATCTTCGAAAGGGCTTTTTCCTGCAGGCGGATGTCATCGCCTCCTCCTTGGATTCCAGACATGCCCTCCTTTGTTTCGCTGCAGCAGAGGACTACGTCAAGATCTGGATAAAGGGACAAGTTTACATCCAAGGTTTTCTCCTGAGGTTCATGAAGTGAACTTCGAGCTTTGTCCCTGGTTGGGAATCCCCGTTTGCCCCGGTGAGGGTAGCGCTTCCCGGCCTGCCAGTGAATTTCTACCAGGGTAATTTCTTTATTTCAATTGTAGGGACGATTGGTAAATTTTTGAAAGTCAACAGTGCCACGGCTAATTGTACTCGAACTGTTGAAGCTCGGTTCTGTGTGGAGGTGGATTTGTGAGCTGCGTTGCCTTCGAAGGTGTGAATAGGCTGCGACTCTGAGGGATTTTTCCAAAAGATAATTTATGAAGGACTTCCCTCGTATTGTGCTGTATGTTTGAAGTTGGGTCACTCCAGCGGGAGTTGCAGGAAATTGCAGAAAAAGCTTGTCCCATCCCCTGATGCAGGGAAGGGGATTTTTGGCTTGGGTGATGCTGGGGTTGCTGGATTGGAAGTTTTGGGTGCAGAGGAAGTAAAGGATGGCCAACTTGGACTTGTCTCGGGGACAGCCAACAGAAATAGTCAAGGTGTTTATATACCCGGAGGAGAGGGACCCTCTAGGGGTGCTCGTGAGGGGTTGCGGCAACAGAGTGGTCTGGAAAGGTGTTTGGGCAATGGTGAAAAGGGGGGCAGATGGAGACCTGCGGCACAGACTGAGGGGGTGATAGAGGCTGCGCCTCTTATTCCGGCAACATCAAGGCCTCTGGGGGCGGGGGGAAGGTGACACTGTTCACTCGCTGGAGGAAGGGGAGATCTGTTGTATGGAGAGGGAAGATCTGTCTGTGAAGTTTTCCCTACGCAGTAGGGGAAAGTTGGGATACATTACTGGGTCTATCACAGCTCCTGCTGCAACTGATCCAGGTTATCTAAAGTGGGAGACTGAGAACTCCACTGTTATGACTTGGCTGATATTCTCCATGAAACCTGAGATAGGTAGGAGGTTTATGAGTAAGGAGAGTGCGAAAGATATCTGGGACAGTGTCTCCAAAGTTTTTGACAGAGTTGGAGATACAACAAATGTGTATCAAATCCTCCAAAAGATCATCCATATAAAGCAGGGTGATAGGAGTATCTCAGAGTACTACAACTCTGTTGTTATTAGCTTGTGGGAGGAATATGATCACTATAACAACCTTCAGTTGTCCAATTCTGATGATTAGGCAAAGGTCTACAGGAGCCAAAAAAAAAAGGAAAGGATCCTTATTTTGCTTGGTGGTCTTAACCCATAGTATGAGCCACTTCGCTTGCAAATCTTAGGCAGATCTCCCTTTCCATCTTTGGATGAAGTATGCAGCTACTTGCAAAGTGAGGAAACGAGGAGAACCACTATGGATAATGCACCATCCACAGAGAGATCTGCTCTTGTTTCTAGTTCCCACAGAGACTGGAAAAGTGAGGGGAAAGGCCAAGGGCCTCCTTGTGGAGATCACCGTGAGCGATTCAAATGTGATCATTGTGGCAAGCTTGGACACACCAAGGACAGGTGCTGGGAACTACATGGACAGCCCCCTGGTATGCGTGGTGGTTCATCTAGTGCCCGTGGAGGCGAGCAAGGGGGAGCTCGGGCTCACTCTGTGACATTTGAGTCTGATCCACCTAGACCCCAGCCGGCTCCTGATTCCCTCTCACAGGATGATATTGCAGCCTTTCGTCGGCTGATGTCTCACCTTGGAGGGTTATTGGCAGTGGGACTGAGACAGGAGGACTCTACCTTCTTGAGCCACAATTACCTGCTCAATCTACTACTGCAGCCTGTGTTTGTGGTCAGAGTGACTGTAGTACTTTGGAGTCTGTTATGCTTTGGCATCACCGTTTGGGTCATTCCTCTTTTGTTGTTATGAGGAGACAGTTACTCCACTTGCTTACTTCTTTCCCTTCATCTTATGTTTTTCAGTGTGAATCTTGTATTTTTGCTAAACATTGTCGTACTTCTTACCCTTATCGTGGTTGTAGATCTACTGCACCTTTTGCTCTTGCTCATACTGATGTTTGGGGGCCTTCCCCTACTACTTTTTTGTCTGAATTTCGTTACTTTGTTTCATTTGTAGATGACTATTCTCGGTCTACTTGGACTGTTTTGTTGAAACAAAAGAGTGATGTTTGTGATGTTTTTAAGGATTTTTATCAACTTATCCGTACTCAATTTGCTACTCGAATCCAACTTGTTAAGTCTAATAAGGGGGGTGAGTACATGTATGGGGGGCTCCAACAGATCTTTACCGATAATGGCATCATCCATCAACTAGCTTGTGTTGACACCCCGAACAAAATGGGGTGGCTGAGCGCAAAAACCGCCATTTGGTGGAAGTTACCAGGGGTCTTCTCTTTTTTATGGATGTGCCTAAGACCTTCTGGTCTGATGCACATCTTACCGCTGCCTTTCTTATTAATCGGATGCCCACTAAACTCCTTGGCTCCAAGTCCACCCTGGCTCTTCTTTCTCCTCAATCCTCCTTTTTCTCCTTGACTCCACGAGTCTTTGGTTGTGTTTGTTATGTTCATGTCAACAAATCAGCCCATACCAAGTTTGATCCCAAAGCTCTCAAGTGCATCTTCTTGGGTTACTCTGATTCAACCAAAGGATATAAGTGCTACCATCCTCCTTCCCGAAGGCAACTTCTCTCCAAAGATATCACCTTCTTTGAGGCCATCCCTTATTTTTCTTCCCCTCAACATTCTGTTCAGGGGGAGAGTACTAGCAGTGAACAGAATGTTGAAGTCATTCCCTTTCTATCTCCCTTGCCTACCTCCACTCCCCCATTCCTATTTGATATTGGAAAGTACAAAGAAGTGGATGGTGTTGATGATGCTGATGCTGATGGTGCTGATGGGGTTATTGATATTGATGCTAGCAGGAAAAAAGAATACAAGGGAATAAGATTCAAAGAAGATGGTGTATTCACAAAGGGTGAATGCTTGTTAAAGGGAAAAGGGAAGCAACCATGGTATAAGCAACCCTGCCAAAACCCGTCTTTGGATCCATATCCTCAGTCTCATCCTCCTCAGTCAGGTAATTCCCCTTCTTCTGAATTAGATCTTCCCATTGCTGTGAGAAAAGGGAAGAGAGCCTGTACTAACCCCATAGCCCAGTTTGTTTCCTATGACTCCATTTCTCCTACAGGTATTGCCTTTTCTACTGCTCTAGAGTCTTCTTCCATTCCCAAAAATGTCACAGAGGCCTTATCCGATCCAAAATGGATGCAAGCAATGACTGAGGAAATGGTGGCTCTAGAGAAGAACAATACTTGGACACTAGTTGATCTTCCCAGGGGGAGAACTCCAGGTGGATGCAGATGGGTCTATACAGTCAAGTACAGATCCGATGGTATAGTGGAAAGGTACAAAGCTAGGCTGGTTGAAACGGGTATAGTCAAGTGTATGGCATTGACTACCAGGAGACTTTTGCCCCTGTAGCCAAGCATAACTCAATCAGGGTTCTTCTTTCAATGGCAGCCAATAAAGATTGGCCAATGTACCAATTAGATGTGAAGAATGCATTTCTTCATAGAGACTTAGCAGAAGAAGTGTACATGCAGCCTCCACCTAGTCTTAAGTGTCCCTCAGCTGAAGGGAAAGTGTCACTTGAAGAAAGCTCTCTATTGCCTCAAGCGGTCCCCTAACGCCATGTTTGAGAGATTTAGACAAGCCATTCTAAAGAATGGGTATTATCATAGTCAAGCTGACCACACCTTGTTTATCAGGAGGAGCAATGGTACAGTTACAGCTCTCATTGTCTATATTGATGACATCGTGGTAACTGGGAATGATGTTGCTAAGATAAACGGGTTGAAGTCTTATCTGCCTAAACAGTTTGAGATCAAAGACCTTGGACTCTTGAAATACTTCTTGGGGATTGAAGTATCTAAATCAAGGAAAGGAATCAACATTTGCTAAAGGAAATTTGTCTTGGATCTTCTGAAAGAGACAGGGATGATGGGGTGCAAACCAGCCACTTCCCCCATTGATTCGAATCATAAACTTGGTGATGAATGTGGCTCTTCTCTTATAGATGCAAGTAAGTACCAAAGATTAGTTGTGAAACTAATCTATCTCTCCTTGACTTAACCAGACATCTCCTATGCAGTTGGGGTAGTGAGTCAGTTCATACATGCTCCCAGGAGTAGACATCTGGATGCAGTGTATCGCATCATTAGATATTTGAAATCCTGTCCAGGAAAAGGTCTTCTATTTGCCAGGCATGACCGTTTGTAGATTGAAGGCTACACAGATGCTGATTGGGCTGGTTCAGTATCTAATAGGAGATCCACTTCTGGATACTGTACCTTTGTGGGTGGTAATCTAGTTACCTGGAGGAGCAAGAAACAACCAGTTGTAGCTAGATCCAGTGCAGAGGCCGAGTTTAGAGCCATGGCTCATGGAGTGTGTGAGCTTATGTGGCTAAAGACGCTTCTTCAAGACTTGAGCTTTACAACTGAAGGGCCAATGAGACTTTATTATGACAACAAAGCTGCCATAAGCATTGCCCCTAATCCGGTTCAACATGATCGAACCTAGCATATTGAGGTTGATCGTCACTTCATCAAAGAGAAGCTGGATTCTGGGTGCATTTGTACTCCCTTTGTGAAGACAGGTGATCAAGTAGCAAATATCTTCACCAAGGGTCTCACTCCTAGTCTATTTAGTACCCTATTGTGTAAGCTGGGAATGTATGACATTTATTCTCCAGCTTGAGGGGGAGTGTTAGGGTTGTTAGAATATCTTGTATAAGGGTAGTTCTGTCATTATCCTATTAGAAGACATGACTAAGTTGTATTTTTCTTGTTCTTGTTTTATTTCCTTTTACCTCCCTAGGGAGGCCTGTGTGATTTAGAAGAGTTTATTAATGAAGTAATATGTGTGTTGAGAATCTCTCAACAAACAACCAATTCTCTCCTAACTCTTCTTCCCTTCTTCTTCCTCCTTGCTGTTAACTCCTTAATCTTCCATTAGAATCTATCCATTGAAGCTTTAACTCCATGTTCCCTCTTTCCTTCTTTGTTAGTGAATTCTTTTATTCACCCAAAAAAAAAAGTTTCACATACATAATGAAATGCGTAAAGATTAGATTACGATCTTCACTTCAAAATAGCGCAAATTAGAATGTGCACTGCGAGAGAACGACTAAAAAATAAATAAGGGAAAAGAGGAAGAAGGAAGAAATTCAATTGTGGAGGCTATCAAAAAACCTGGTTGTCCCACCCACCAAAGGGGGGGGGGAGAACAAAACTGCAAACCCGATTGGAAGTGGTGCCAATACCTGTAAATCCAAACCAAAAGTCCTCAATTAGAACGTTTTCCATGTGGGTTAACAAGAGAATTGAGAATGATTTCAATATCGTTTCTAATAATACTCTATTTACAAAGTAAAACAGGTGAACTTACAGGGACATGGGAGTCTCTGGCACTTCTCTTGGGACCATAGCAGAGAAAACAATGTACACAAGGACAAAGGTGCCAATAATTTGAGCTGCCAAACCCACACCATTTCTGTAGCCATCGGCAATCTCATTCGCCCCATCACCATACTGAACATAGTAAGACTTTTGGAAGGCCTTTACTAGCCCTACACCACACATTGCACCCAAGTGTTCTGTCACGATGTACATCACAGCACGGATTAGTGACACTTTACGGGCTAAGAAAAGCCCAAACGTCACTGCTGAGTTAATATGCCCTCCTGTAAACACAAACACACACAACTGTTTATAATCAAATTGTAAACAACAGAAAACAGAGAAAGAAACAAAAAACTGGATTATCCACCAGAGATGGCGGTGCAGTAAAGGAGGAAGAAGATCATGAAACAAAACAAGATATCATAGTTATGTCCTGGATGATAAGAGAAAATTTGAGCAACGGTCATGAGGTGCCGAGCGTCGAGAAGAAAATAAAAAGAATGCCAAAAAATTAAAAACAAATAAGAAAATAGTGATGAGTTTGAGTGACAGTGAAGCAGTCTTGAATGAAATGAAAATGGCGGTGGCTAGTGATGTAGGTCCGAGTGAAGTAGAGAACCTCAACAAAAAAACCTCAGTGTTTTGACGACGACGATGATGGCTTCTCCGTCTGAATTTTTTTGGAGTGCAGGGCTGCAGGTTTGAGCTTCGATTGGTTAATAAGGTGAAGTGCACCAGGTGGAGCTGGACCTTTAGGATTAGGCTTGGGTCTATTAAAAATTTAACAAAAAAGATTAGAAAACAACCTAAACGGGTAAGCAAAGAAGAGAAAAGAGGAAGAACGAAGAAATTTAATTGAGGCAGCAACCAAAATACCCAGTTGTCCCAAAAAGTAGCAACGAAGTAATTTCCCTCGGGACTGAAACAAGAACTTTGAACTCTGCACCATAGGAAAAAACAGAGAGATTATTAAATTGCAAGTAATTAAACATAGAAGAAACAACTGTGATGGCTGCTATAGAAAGGGAGGGATTAGGGGTAGAAGAAGATGCGTAGGACAGGCCTGTTTTCCTTAATCAACTTCGGTTCTGGTGTTTACGAAATTGCACGGAACTTCTTTCTTCTTCTGTGGTTGGATTAACATGGTCTCGGAAACAGGAGGAGGGCTTTCATTGGTGGATGAGAAGAACTACCTCCTCAACTTCGAAGGAGGAGTTGAAGTGATATTGATGATTGAAGCAGAAAAAGGGTTTGGTCTTCTGCAATTCGGAGTGGAGAGCAGGTTGCGGTGAGTATAGAGGGAAGCGAATCTTAACAAAGTTTATTTCATGACTCAAGGATTTTTTTTCCGGTCAAGGTTTTAACAGTTCAGAAAATTTTACAGGCGCGGAGTGCTTACCTGCGAGTGAGAGAGGGAAAATAGAAAGTATTTAGAGTTGATTCGAAAGAGAGGGAACAAAATAACGGTAGAGACTGGCGCGTATCTTTGACGCCACACCTTCTTTATTTAATAATAAATATCTCCCCTCGAGACATGCGTGCTTTTGTGTCAATTAGCGTAAGCAGTAAGGCGGTTAATAATATGCTGCTAATCACCATGCAGATTTTAACTTTTTTTTTTGGATGAATGAGAAATATATTAAAAAACAGAGAAACTTTCTCCCTCCATAAAAAAGGGACAGAACAAGAAGAAAACAAGGAGAAAACTCCACAACAAAAACAAGGGACAACCTACAGCCAAATCAAGCTGATGGGAGACCACTCATAGAAGAACAAAAGACATAGTCAAACCCCAACAACCAATCACCTATATATAAAGGTGACCTTCTTCCCATTAGGGTTATAGGGAGGAATGGGAGGGATCACCCAACTCTTACTTTGATTAGAATCTAGAGAAGGACTCTCCCGATCCAAAAAGGCATCATTAACCCTACCAGTAACGCCAATATCTTCTGCAATGGGAGATGATGCTCCCCCCAAATCAACAATTAATTCCAACCCAACTTGGGAGCTTGCTTCAATTTCCAACTGATGAAGGGGGGCCCCACCTTGGTCCTCCTCAATGGTTACTTGATGTTTTTTTCCTTTCTTACCTTTTCTTTTCTTTCCCTTAGAAGAAGGTTGGCCATTGACAGCCACAATGCCACTTGGGTCCATCACTTCTTCAGTGCTGGCTGGGTTGTTGACAACACTTTCATGTTGCACCACTGAAGGATGGCAGCTCTTCTCACTCTCAATCGGTGGGTGAATAATAGATAAAGTTCCTCCCCTCTGGTCCGAGATACTCTCTCCACCGAAGTTTCCCTCACGCTGGCCCTCAAACGCTTCACCTATAGGGGTAGCTACCTTCTCTCCTCTCCTTCTAACAATTTATGAGTCCCTAGCATTGCTGGCCGCCACATCAGTAGCCTTAGGGTCCCACTTAAGTTGAGCAGGTTGAAGCATTCTAGAACTTCTCCTGCACCCCACAGCCTCTCCACCTTGCTGACTCGGCTCACCATCTTGGTTATAAGGAAGCACCACAGAAGCTTGCAGAATTTGCACATTGCATGAAAGAGGCAATGTAGGAGACGGAGGATTCAGATCCAACGAGTGGACCAAGGCAGGAGTAGCTAGCCTGTTAACATCCTCTACCTCCTTTAGTTGACTACCCATGTGGACCAGCCCAGCAGTCAAGAAATCAACTCCTTCAGTAGTCTCTGCTGACACACCAGCCACTTCAAAAACTTCACCTAACGCACCAGCTTCCAAGACACCCAATATAGAAAATCTGTTTGGTTCCCTATTCTTACATCTGCTTTGATTAACATTAGAGTGGAAAGCTTCCACCTGTTGAACACTGCCCACCAAACCTTTACTTGCAATATGTGATCTGTCACCATCAACACTTTTCCTGGGCACCTCCACCGGGCAAGAAACAGCAGCTACAAGCTCGCCACCGGACGGTGAGGTAGCCTGAGCAACCTCAAGGGTACCATTCCCTCCATTGTTCCGAGTCGGAAAATCCACCTCCCTCTCTGAAGCCGGCTGGAAGCTTTTATCACGAGATAAATGTCTTTGAACCCCCTCAGATTGCACACCATTGCTGGGAACAAGAGGACTGAGAGCACACTGGTTATCTCCATGGCCAAAAAGTTGGCATCTTCAGGAGGTGGCGAGCTTGTAGCTGCTCAAAATAATTAGTTATTACCCCTCAAAATAATTAGTTATAACATAAAGGAGGTGGCGCCAGCTGTATTTCCGTACGATTTACTTGCCATTTTTTGTAGCATGATGGCCTATTATTCATGATAATATTTGGCACCATGCTTCTGCTACTCTTCCCCTTATCTTTTCTTTTTTTTTTGGGGTAAATCCATATCTTTTCTCTTCTCCTCTTATGTTATCTAGTCTTTTTATCAACTTCCTATCATCAAAACAATCATAAAAACAATCAAACTAGCAAATTGGGGACAGAACCAAGGATAAAGAACTCGGTGCCGACACTGGTTTCGACCATATCTCGGTCGAAACCTGGTATTTTCTCCATACTAACTCGAACCTTGGTTTTGAGACCCAGAAGTTGTTTTTTTTTTGCCCTGATTCTTGTTGTGCTGCCTATTTTTAATATTTTGAACCTATTCCATGCATTAGTTTCACATAGAAAACACTCAAAATAATACTTTTGGTTTTGACCCAAGTTCGATAGTGTAAATTGTTCTTGGACATGGTATCGAACATAACTCCTTTAATATAAATCAGATTTCCAACAAATTCAAGATTGTTTATTCGTAACTGTTCAATAACTGTCTCATGGAACATCTTTAAGGAAGTCTGACGCCTAGGTAAAATCTCATGTGGATGATTTAGCCAAACAAAGTTATCCATAGCCTGTATAGTGGTCCTCACCCCTTGATTTAATGGGTATACTTGCATGGTTTTACTGTGGCCAACATGCCCCTAAACACATCTTTTACATTTTGCTATACTAGTACTTTTTTGGCTTCAACTAATAAAATCCTTCAATTCCCAATGAGAAAATTTTACATTAGGTGTATAAGGAATGTGTTACATCATGCTGTTAGAGTTGTTAGAATATCTTGTATAAGGGTAGTTCTGTCATTGTCCTGTTAGAAGGCATGACTAAGTTGTATTTTTCTTGTTCTTGTTTGATTTCCTTTTACCTCCCTAGGGAGGCCTGTGTAATTTAGAAGAGTTTATTAATGAAGTAATATGTGTGTTGAGAATCTCTCAACACACAACCGATTCTCTACCAACTCTTCTTCTCTTCTCTTCTTCCCTTCTTCTTCCTCCTTGCTGTTAACTCCTTAATCTTCCATTAGAATCGATCCATTGAAGCTTTAACTTGGTATCAGAGCTAGCATCTCTGGTTTGAGAGTTGGCTCAGCTCAGGGGTTGTCTTCTCCTCTCTTTGGAACCCTATAAATGTAAAGGGGGTCCCATTAGAGGCTGTATATGTGAGATACTATACTTCCTACAGTGTTGGGAGTAGTATTCTTCAAACCAAGTCCATGTGGAGGGAGTTTTAAGAGCTGCTGAAGTGTTTTGAAGCTTTCGAAGATGCCTGCCTAGCTACCGCCAGCCTGTGAAGCATTTCCCTTGGTTCTCCTTCTTCCCTCCATCTCTTGGAGTGAGACCTAGTGCTTTGAATTGCCTAGGGAAGCTGTTTCAGACCCCTGACCTCTTGGTTGTTGAGAGGAAGGGTATTTAGCTCCCAACTGTTGTGAAGCATTGGAAGCAAACTCTGTTTTTCCACCAGCAGTGGGCTATTTTAAGTTTGATTCTGCCTTTGGCAGATTGGTTTGCCTTGGAACTTGACTCATTCAAGTCGTATGGGAGTGTTGTTTTGAAGCCCTAAGAGCTTGATCTTGAAGGTGGAAGATTGGAAGACTGCTGCTGCCTTTTTTGCTCTTTATGCAGGTATTACCAGCTCATTTACGCTTCTTGTTTGCCTTTTTTGAAGCTTGCTTGCATCGGGTGCTTGTTTGTTTCTGAGAATGGAATGTGTGCATCATGGTACACTTGTTGGATGTTATGAACTGAAGTTCCTTGGCTGTTAGAAGGATTTGGTCTGAGTTATGCTTGCTTTTTGCTCTCTGTATGCCTGCTGTTTTCTAGGCTTGGTCTCAGCCTAGTGATTTGGTTGATTTAGCACTATTTGTGTATTGGTTTGCCTTCTTTGTTTGGGTTGAGTATACTCCCCACTTGAGAAAAAACACTGTGTTGATTGTTGAAGTGTTTGCCTATTATGTCTACTGTGTCTGGACAAGATTCTGAAGTCAGTGGACCTACTACAGCTGGCAACTTGAGTAGTGGGTTCCCATCCATGGCTTCCTTTGATAATCCCAACACCCAAATCTCTGTTGTGAAGTTGGATAATACCAACTACTTGGATTGGTCCCGGTCTGTGAAGTTGTCCCCACGCAGGAGGGGAAAGTTGGGATACATTACTGGATCTATTACAGCTCCTGCTACAACTGATCCAGGTTATCTAAAGTGGGAGACTGAGAACTCCACTGTTATGACTTGGCTGATATTCTCCATGCAACCTGAGATAGGTAGGAGGTTTATGAGTAAGGAGACGGCGAAAGATATCTAGGACAATGTCTCCAAAGTTTTTGACAGAGTTGGAGATGTAACAAATGTGTATCAAATCCTCCAAAAGATCATCCATATGAAGCAGGGTGATAGGAGTATCTCAGAGTACTACAACTCTGTTATTAGCTTGTGGGAGGAATATGATCACTATAACAACCTTCAGTTGTCCAATTCTGATGATCAAGCAAAAGTCTACAGGAGCCAAGAAAAGGAAAGGATCCTTATTTTGCTTGGTGGTCTTAACCCAGAGGTATGAGCCTCTTCGCCTGCAAATCTTAGGCAGATCTCCCTTTCCATCTTTGGATGAAGTGTGCAGATACTGGCAAAGTGAGGAAACCAGGAGAACTACTATGGATGTTGCACCATCCATAGAGAGATCTGCTCTTGGTTCTAGTTCCCACAGAGACTGGAAAAGTGGGGGGAAAGGCCAAGGGCCACCTCGTGGAGATCACCATAAGCGATTCAAATGTGATCATTGTGGCAAGCTTGGACACACCAAGGACAGGTGCTAGGATCTACATGGACAGCCCCCTGGTATGCGTGGTGGTTCATCTAGTGCCCGTGGAGGCAAGCGAGGGGGAGCTCGGGCTCACTCTGTGACATCTGAGTCTGACCCACCTGGACCCCAGCTGGCTCCTGATTCCCTCTCACAGGACTATATTGCAGCCTTCCATCGGCTGATGTCTCACCTTGGAGGGTCCGCTACTGGTTCTACCTCTGGAGGCTCTACTACTTCTGCCTCAGCTCTGCAAGTCTCATCTGCTCCTCCTACTACACCTACCTGGATCATTGACTCTGGAGCCTCTGATCACATGACAAGTATGTCACAGTACTTTGATTCCTACTCCATTTGCTCTGGCCGGGACAAGGTAAGGGTTACTGATGGTTCCCTTTCTTCTGTCCCTGGTAAGGGTAATGTGCGAGTTACTCCTTCTATTTCCCTTGAGTTTGTCCTTCATGTTCCTGATTTTGCTACTAACCTATTATCTGTTAGTCATCTCACCAAATCCTTACATTGTTGTATCACTTTCTTTCCTTCCTATTGTGTACTTCAGGATTTGGAGACAAAGAGGGTTATTAGCAGTGGGACTGAGAAAGGAGGACTCTACCTTCTTGAGCCACCGTTACCTGCTCAATCTACTGCTGCAGCCTATGTTTGTGGCCGGAGTGATTGTAGTACTTTGGAGTCTGTTATGCTTTGGCATTACTATTTGGTTCATCCCTCTTTTATTGTTATGAGGAGACAGTTACCCCACTTGCTTACTTCTTTCCCTTCATCTTATGTTTTTCAGTGTGAATCTTGTATTTTTGCTAAACATTGTCGTACTTCTTACCCTTACCGTGGTAATAGATCTACTGCACCTTTTGCTCTTGTTCATATTGATGTTTGGGGGCCTTCCCCTACTACTTTTTTGTCTGGATTTCGTTACTTTGTTTCATTTGTAGATGACTATTCTCGGTCTACTTGGACTATTTTGTTGAAACAAAAGAGTAATGTTTGTGATGCTTTTAAGGATTTTTATCAACTTATCTGTACTCAGTTTGGTACTCGAATCCAATATGTTAGGTCTAATAAGGGGGGGTGAGTACATGTATGGTGGGCTCCAACAGTTCTTTACCGATAATGGCATCATCCATCAACTGGCTTGTGTTGACACCCTGTAGCAAAATGGGGTGGCTGAGCGCAAAAACCGCCATTTGGTGGAAGTTACCAGGGGTCTTCTCTTTCGTATGGATGTGCCTAAGACCTTCTGGTTTGATGCACTTCTTACCGCTGCCTTTCTTATTAATCGGATGCCCAATCCACTCCTTGGCTCCAAGTCCCCCTAGCTCTTCTTTCTCCTCAATCCTTAGTTTTCTCCTTGACTCCACGAGTCTTTGGTTGTGTTTGTTATGTTCATGTCAACAAATCAGCCTATACCAAGCTTGATCCCAAAGCCCTCAAGTGCATCTTCTTGGGTTACTCTGATTCAACCAAAGGGTATAAGTGCTACCATCCTCCTTCCCAAAGGCAACTTCTCTCCAAAGATGTCACCCTCTTTGAGTCCATCCCTTATTTTTCTTCCCCTTAACATTTTGTTCAGGGGGGGAGTACTAGCATTGAACAGAATGCTGATGTCATTCCTTTTCTATCTCCCTTGCCTACCTCCACTTCCCCATTCCTATTTGATATTGGAAAGTACAAAGAAGTGGATGTTGTTGATGATGTTGATGCTGATGGGGTTGTTGATATTGATGCTAGTAGTGATGGTGATGCTAGCAGAAAAAAAGAATACAAGGGAATAAGATTCAAAGAAGATGGTGTATTTACAAGGGGTGAATGCTTGTTGAAGGGAAAAGGGAGGCAACCATGGTATAAGCAACCCTGCCAAAACCCCTCTTTGGATCCATATCCTCAGTCTCATCCTCCTCAGTCAGGTAATTCCCCTCCTTCTGAATTAGATCTTCCCATTGCTGTGAGAAAAGGGAAGAGAGTCTGTACTAACCCCATAGCTCAGTTTGTTTCCTATGACTCCATTTCTCCTACAGGTATTGCTTTTTCCACTGCTCTAGAGTCTTCTTCCATTCCCAAAAATGTCACAGAGGCGTTATCCAATCCAAAATGGATGCAAGCAATGACTGAGGAAATGGTGGCTTTAGAGAAGAACAATACTTGGATACTAGTTGATCTTCTCAGGGGGAGAACTCTAGTTGGATGCAAATGGGTCTATACAATCAAGTATAGATCCGATGGTACAGTGGAAAGGTACAAAGCTAGGCTGGTTGCAAAAGGGTATAGTCAGGTGTATGGCATTGACTCATAGGAGACTTTTGCCCCTGTAGCCAAGCATAACTCAATCGGGGTTCTTCTTTCAGTGGCAGCCAATAAAGATTGGCCAATGTACCAATTAGATGTGAAGAATGCATTTCTTCATGGAGACTTAGCAGAAGAAGTGTACATGCAGCCTCCACCTGGTCTTAAGTGTCCCTCAGCTGAAGGGAAAGTCTGTCTCTTGAAGAAAGCTCTCTATGGCCTCAAGCAGTCCACTAAGGCCTGGTTTGAGAGATTTAGACAAGCCATTCTAAAGAATGGGTATTATCAGAGTTAAGTTGACCACACCTTGTTTATCAAGAGGAGTAATGGTACAGTTACAGCTCTCATTGTCTATGTTGATGACATCGTGGTAACTAGGAATGATGTTGCTGAGATAAACAGATTGAAATCTTATATGGCTAAACAGTTTGAGATCAAAGACCTTGGACTCTTGAAATACTTCTTGGGGATTGAAATATCTAGATCAAGGAAAGGAATCAACATTTGCTAAAGGAAATTTGTCTTGGATCTTCTGAAACAGACAGGGATGATGGGGTGCAAACCAGCCGCTTCCCCCATTGATCCAAATCATAAACTTGGTGATGAATGTGACTCTTCTCTTATAGATGCAAGTAAGTACCAAAGATTAATTGAGAAACTAATCTATCTCTCCTTGACTTGACCAGACATCTCCTATGCAGTTGGGGTGGTGAGTCAGTTCATGCATGCTCCCAGGAGTGGACATCTGGATGCAGTGTATCGCATCATTAGATATTTGAAATCCTGTCCAGGAAAAGGTCTTCTATTTGCCAGGCATGACCATTTGCAGATTGAAGGCTACACAGATGCTAATTGAGCTGGTTCAGTCTCTGGAAGGAGATCCACTTCTGGATACTATATTTTTGTGGGTGGTAATCTAGTTACCTGGAGGAGCAAGAAACAACCAGTTGTAGCTAGATCCAGTGCAGAGGCCCAGTTTAGAGCCATGGCTCATGGAGTATGTGAGCTTATATGGCTGAAGAGGCTTCTTCAAGACTTGAGCTTTACAACTGAAGGGCCAATGAGACTTTATTGTGACAACAAAGTTGGCATAAGCATTGCCCATAATCCTGTTCAACATGATCGAACCAAGCATATTGAGGTTGATCGTCACTTCATCAAAGAGAAGCTGGATTCTAGGTGCATTTGTACTCCCTTTGTGAAAACAGGTGATCAAGTAGCAGATATCTTCACCAAGGGTCTCACTCCTAGTCTATTTAGTACCCTATTGTGCAAGTTGGGAATGTATAACCAGAATAAGGGGGAGTGTTAGAGTTGTTAGAATATCTTGTATAAGGGTAGTTACGTCGTTGTCTGTTAGAAGATATGACTAAGTTGTATTTTCTTGTTCTTGTTTTATTTCCTTTTACCTCCCTAGGGGAGGCTGTGTTAATTTAAAAGAGTTTATTAATGAAGTAATATGTGTGTTGAGAATCTCTCAACACAACCAATTCTCTCCCAACTCTTCTTCTCTTCTCTTCTTTTCTTCTCTTCTTCCCTTCTTCTTCCTCCTTGCTGTTAACTCCTTAATCTTCCATTAGAATCGATCCATTGAAGCTTTAACTATGCTCCCTGTTAAGTTATATTTATAGTAAAGCCAACCAGGACAAGAAAACTTACATGATTAGAAACCACAGACATAAGCAAATCATTAGGATCCGGAACATTATACATCTTTACTGCAAACATCAACATTGCCGTTGCTATCACAAAAAGTGACCTCTGGCATGATGGCAGCAACGTTCCTGTCAATTAGATCACAAAAAGAAGTCAAAGAACATGTAAATCCAACTCTTTTAAGTTCAAGAGGTCATGCTTTCGTGTTTTATAGATTTATCAATTACAATACCATTAAAAGGATCTAGAGATATATTTCTGAGAGAAATTCAAAGCTGAAAGAATCCAACAATATTTTGATTGGTGTTCTGCAACATCACAAGTTTAAGTAAGAAAACCTGGTATAGAGGAAAGTGCTCAGTTGTAGATACTTAGAAAACATTAGAATGCAATGCAATGGTTTTCATTACAGTAATGAGTACTAAGAACTGGCACCCTAAAGGAATATTACTCCACCTTGTCACCCCAAGGGTTATCTATGCTTCGGGTCTTCATAGGAAGGCTCGGGTGGCTAATATTCTCCATCTTGATGATTGGGCTCCCCCCCCCAACCTCCTCTCTGCAGTTAGCTCTTATCTGGAGTGAGCTTCAGTCTATCAGCAGAAGGTTGCCATCTAGGGGAGATAGTGTCTCTTGGAATGCTAATAACTCTCCTACATTCTCCTCTAAAGGAGCTTGGAACCTTATCCGGCAGAAAGGTCCGATGGCTATTTGGAGGAAGCTTCTGTGGTTCAGGCATCACATCCCTAGGCACTGCTTCACTGCTTGGAGGGTCTTCACTTGTAATGTCTTCCTACGCAAGCCTTCCTTCACAGGCGGCACATCCAGGTGTCCAGTTCTTGCTGCCTTTGTTGGAGCAACTCGGAAGGCTTGGCTCATCTGTTCTTTGATTGTCCTGTCTCCAAGGCCATATGGAAAGGCATCCTCTCCAAATGCTGGCCTGCCCAAAGAAGGATTCTCAGTTTCTCTAGAGAATGGATTTAGGTTGACATGACCTATGGAGGAACTTCTTTGTGTGATTCTGTGGGAAAGATGGCTTTCTGTGTTGCTCTTAGTCACATTTGGATGCAGAGGAATATTAGGAAATGGACCTCCAAATCGCGTACCTTTCAACAAATATGGGATTCCATTTCCTTTGAAATCTCCTCAAAGCTGTTGTCTGCCCCTCCCTCTTTTTGTAAGTACACCCCAAGGAACAGGCTTATTGTTGTCTCCTGGGGTCTCTCTAATGTTTCTCTCTCTTCTAGCTCCTGTTAGCTATTGCTCTCCTAGCCTTGGGCTCTTGTATTTCTCCTTTGGGGGCCCTTGTCTTTTTCTGTAGCAATTATATTCTTTATTCACCCAAAAAAAATGAGTACTGAGAAAATGAATTAATCTTGTTAAATACTTCAAGACAGAATTCAGCACACATGTCGCACTTCTACATTCTAGTGAGCTCTCACCATAAAGCATGAAGCAATAAGAATTAAGCTGGAAGAAACGAGATGCTCTGGCAGCCTGAGTTGCATCCCCGATAATGCCTCCCCCCCTCCAATAGCCCTGTCTTCCGCCCCCCCTCGCCCTGCAAACACTGATACCCTCTCCACTGCAATCTCCCCCCCTCTCAGCAGTACCCCTCCTCTAAGTACTTCACCAAACTCTGCCGCTCCATCCTCTGCTTCACCCACTGCAAAAACCATTAACCCTGCTTCAAATCCCCCTTCCTGGAGTTCTCTTTTATGCAGCAGTTCTTCCAACCCCATTGACAGGTACTCCCTCCATTTTGTCCCTCCCTCCATCGTCGACAACTCCAAAATTGGCTTCTGTCCTAAGGGCCTGCTCGATGTCGAAATCACCAAATGGGAAAGCTGTCTTGTTGGTCACTTCCTTGGCGCACGACCACCTTTCCATGTTGTTAAAGCCTCCCTACTTAAGCAGCAGCGAGCTGCTGGGGCTGTATTCACTTATCTCCTCGCCAGTGGCATTTTCATATTTAGGTTCTCCGACGATGCCGACAAATCTCATGCCATGGAGGGTGGTCCTTGGTTGATTGGCAAGAAGCCGATATTCCTTCGACAATGGGACCATCGCTCTTCCCTTTGCAAGATCGACCTCAAGTCCATCCCCATCTGGGTTAACTTGCCAGGCCTCCCTCTCTACTACTGGTGCGCTTCAGGCCTTAGTATTGTGGGTTCAACAATCGGCAATCCTCTCTTCTCAGATGAGCGAACCAAGAAGATGGAGCGACTTTCATTTGTAAGCATTTGCGTTGAAGTCTCTGCTGAAGTGCCCCCACCGGAGTTCGTCACCATCCAGGAAGAAGATGGTCATGCTTTCACACAGAGAGTCTCATATGAATGGCTGCCACATTACTGCTCTGTGTGCAAATCCTTCGGCCATCCTTCAAAGCAGTGCCTGCCTCTCAATACCCCTGCTCCATCTCCTTCTTCAAACGCTGCTGGCCCTCTCACTGAAACAGTAATAGTGGATCACTGCCAACTTCTTCAGGCTTCTACTGTCATTACTGCTTCCTCGCAGCCAGTGCCGGAGATGAAAGAGTGTATGACTGAAGATGCTGAAGCCTCGACTACAACCCCAACTGGAGGCGAGGATGTCGCCTTGTCTCTGACCTCACTTCAAGCGCTCACGAAGCCTGTCCAGCAGACCGAATCGACTCTGCATCCTTCTCGTGGCCGAAAAAAGATCAGGAACCGTCGCTGGAGAAGATGCCCTGAATCTGACGAGGTTCCCAACCCTGGTGTTGTTTTCAATGTCCACCAACCTCGCGATTTAACAGGGGTTGACTATAACAGGTTTGCCGTACTACTGTCCCTGGATCCCGACGCTGAAGGTGACGTTGCAGTCTCGACTACTCCTCCTGAGCTCTGCTAGTCCGGCTTGCAGCTTTCCCCTGCAGCCCCTCTTTTACCTTCACCCAGCTCTCCTCCCTCTTTTGGCAACCCAAACAAAGCTTTTCCCACTACCACCCTCTGCCTTTCACCATTTCTCTCTAATCCTCCTGTCCCCTTTAAAGGCCACCTTTCCACCAAACCACCACCACGTGACCACTTCCCTTTAGCCCCTCTTAACCTCCATATTCCACCTTTTATCCCTACTAAAGAGAACACCCTTTTTGTCCCTTCTGGGCAGACCCACCAACCCGTCCCCTCAACCCATCGACCTCAAACCTCTCACCCAGCCCATATACCCATATACCAAGCCCATTCACCCATACACCTAGCCCATGCTCCCATACACCCAGTCCATTCACCCGTACACCTAACTAAAGACCCCAGGCCGAAACATTTTAGCACTGCACCTGATCCAAATCTTTTCAGATCCGAACCCATAGTTGGATCCTCCCTTACTCCTGGTTTCCCACCCACTTTGATCCCTCCCCCCACTTTGATCCCTTAGTTTGCTTCCCCCCTCTGGGTGAGTACCGCTTGAGGCCCCACAGTGTCCCCCTGGGTTCTCGGGTCAGTTCCACCAATGGTTGGTTGCCCCCTCCCCACCTTTGCTCATGATCCCTTGGACCATTTGGAATGTCTATGGCATTAATGCCCCGGCTAAAGAGGCTAAAATTCGTGCCCGCATCAAATCCTCCAAATCCTCTCTTTGCTCATTCTATAGCCCCCTCCTGGTCCCTCCTTTCCAACTACACCTACTCTCTAAATGGCCATATCTGGGTTCTCTGGGACCCCTCCAAATTCCACCTACTGGTTTCCTCTGCCTCCCCACAATATCTCCACCTCAGCATCTCCGATCACCTTCACAACCATCTCTTCTTTTTAACCTTCGTGTATGCTTTCAACAGGCCTCCGGATCTGCTCCCACTCTGAGACGACATCCATACCATCTCCCAGTCCGTTGGTTCTGCCCCTTGGGGCATGGGAGGTGACTTCAATGTCGTTCGTTATAGCCATGAAAAGCTAGGTGGTTCCCCTATTGACCACCAAGCGGTTGATGCCTTCAATTCTTATCTTGAGGATGTCGGTCTTAACGACCTCCATTGGTCGGGTGCTGAATTTTCTTGGCACAATAAGCGCTCTGGCGCTGACAGAGTAGCTTGCAAGCTTGACCGTGTTCTCGTCAACGACTCTTGGCTCTCATCCCTTCCATCTTCTTACGCTGTTTTTGACCTTCTAGGCCTCTCTGACCACTCCCCCATCTCCCTCTTTGTCCTTCCTTACCTCTCCTTTGGTCCTAAGCCCTTTAAGTTCTTCGACATGTGGTCTTCCCATGCTGATTTCCTTCCACTGGTTCAGACTGCTTGGGATATCCCAGTTCAATCCTTCTCCTCCCCTCTCTTTGCCTTCTCAAAAAAGCTAAAAAATGTCAAATCTGCCCTCAAATCTTGGAACTCTTCCACCTTTGGAAATATCGCTTCTCGTGTCTCCTCCTGTCGTGACACCCTTTCCTCCATCCAGTACCATCTTCAGGCGGATCCCCTTAACCCCCCTCTCGCTGAGGAGGAGTCCCTTGCTGCCTCCGAGCTCGCCTCCTCTTTCTCTCTGGAGGAGAGCTTCCTGAAACAAAAATCCCGGATAAAATGGCTTGAACTTGGTGACTCTAACTCTGCTTTCTTTCACCATTCCCTCAAAGGTAGATCCAACTCCAATTCCATTCTTTCCCTCACCTCCTCCGATGGCTCGGTTCTCTCCTCTGTCGATGCCATCAAATCTGGAGCTGCGTCCTACTTCACTGGTATCTTTTGCCCTCCCCCCTCCTCCCAACCCATCATTCCTGAGGGCCTGATCAACAAATTCGTTCCTGCCAACCTCTTCAACTCCCTCTGTTCTATCCCCTCTGACTCTAAGATTGTCTCTGCTGTTCATTCCCACAAGGCCAGCAAAGCCCCCGGCCCTGATGGTTTCAGTATGGGATTTTTCTCCATATGTTGGGACATCATAGGAACTGATCTTATCTGTGCCCTCAAGAGCTTCTTCTTCAACCCCCATCAGATCCTTAACATCAACCACACCTTTCTTTGCCTCATCCCAAAATCCTCTAGTGCCTCCTCCATGGCTGACTTCAGACCCATCTCCCTTCGCAACCTTCTCTATAAGTTCATTGCCAAAATTCTTGCCAACCACCTTCAACTTGTCATTGACTCCCTTGTCAGTCCCAACCAGTCCGCCTTTATCTCTGGGAGAAGCATCTCGGACAACATCATCCTATGTCAGGAAATTGTTCGAGGCTTTCACCGAAAATCCACTTCCCCTTCTGCCCTGTTGAAGATTGACATTCACAAGGCCTTCAACTCCATTCGTTGGGACTTCATCACCCAAGTCCTTCTTAAGATGTCCTTTCCCCCCTCCTTTGTCAGATGGATCCACTTCTGCATTTCCACCCCTCGTTTCTCTGTTCTCCTCAACGGCAGCCCTGCGGGTTACTTCCCCTCCTCTACTAGCATCCATCCGCCAGGGATGCCCCCTCTCCCTCTTCCTCTTCTGTCTTTCCCTTGAGGTCCTCTCTCGTAGTCTTTAGTCCAAAACAGATCTCCACCTCATCTCCCCCATCCCTAAGTGCAAACCCACCAACCTGACCCATCTTGCTTTTGCGGATGACCTAATAATCTTCTCCAAGGCCATTCCCTCCTCCATCGAGCACATTATGTCCTCCCTACACCTTTTTCAGGATCTCTCTGGTCTTCGCATTAACCTTCTCAAATCCCAAATCTTCTTTGCTGGGGTTTCTGACCCGACCAAAGCAGCCCTCTCCTCCATCACTGGCTTCCCCATTGCCACCTTACCTGTCTGTTACCTTGGCCTGCCCCTCATACCAGCCAGACTTACTGCCCATCACTGTAACCCCATCCTTGACCTTCTCTGCAAGAGACTTCAGCTTTGGAAAGCCAAGCTTTTATCCTATGCAGGTCGCCTCGAGCTCATCAGATCGGTTCTCCAGTCTTGCTATATCTATTGGAGCGGTGTTTTTGGCCTCCCCAAGGCCACCATCAAGGCTGCCGAGTCCATTATGCGTGCTTTCCTTTGGAAAGGGGTGGACTCTACCAGGTTCCTCTACCCTAAGAGCGGTCCTCTATTTGTCTTCCCAGAGCCGAAGGAGGTCTGGGTCTCAGAAGGATTAAAGATGTCAATCTAGCTGGTTCCATCAAGTTGGTTTGGAAGCTTCTCTCCAACAAGTCTAGTATTTGGACTTCCTAGGTGTATGCAGGGCCCCTTCGTAGAGACTCTATTTGGACTGTCAGCTCTAGCCCTGATTCTTCCTGGATTTGGCGTAGAATTCTTCAAGTGAGGCACATTGCCAAGGCTGCTATTTCTTGCAAGATTGACGATGGGCTGCAGACCTATCTTTGGCTTAACAATTGGCATCCTTTAGGTGTCCTGGCATCTATAGTCAGCCCCCGTGCCATCTATGATTCCGTCTTGGACAGACTCCCCCGTGTGGCCTCCATCATCACCAATGGCTCTTGGTCCCCTCCCACCTCTCCCCCCCCCTTGCCGACCTCTGGAGTTCCCTCCCCCCTATTCCCCCTGGTCATAGAGGCAGAGGGGACACCATCTTATGGCTTCCCTCTACCACGAGCACATTCAGCTCCCACTCCGCTTGGGATATGGTTAGACATAGAGGGACCCCTTGTCCTTGGCAAAAAGTGGTTTGGTACAAAAGCCACATCCCTAGGCAGAGCTTCACTGCTTGGCGAGCCCTGGCAAACTGTCTCCCAACTCAGGCCTTCCTCATCCACCGCCACATGCAAGTCCCTCCTAGATGCTGTCTTTGTTGGAATGGCCATGAAGACATAGATCATCTTTTCTTCACTTGCCCCTTTGCTGCCTCCATCTGGAATCGGGTTCTCCGCCATTGCTGGCCTGCTCGTAGAAGACCATTTTCGCTTTCTCGGGAATGGGTTTGGATTCATATGACTTTTGGCGGAAACTCGATTTGTGACACGGTTGGAAAGCTTGCCTTTTGTGCTACTATTTCCCACATTTGGATGGAGCGTAACCTTAGAAGATGGACGTCCAACTCCCGCTCTCTAGACAAGATTTGGAAGGCCATCTTCTTTGATGTTTCATCTAAAGCTAACTCCCTCCCCCTGACTAGTGTGATAGATACCCCAAGGAACAGACTTATTGTTATCTCCTGGGGTCTCCCTTCCACTATTTTGCGCCCTACTTAGCTTCGGGCTTCTTGGCCTTCGGGCTTGTATTTCCCTTCCCCCCTTTTTCCTTGCAATTAAATTTTTATTCATCCAAAAAAAAAAAAAGAATTAAGCTGAAAGAATGAGCTATAGCTTCAAAATTTGAAGGCAAGTTATCAGGAATATTGGCCTGTATCCATAAAGCAGAAAGCAACTGGGATGTTTGGTCCTCACTTAGTTTAGTAATTTTTGGCTCCTACATATTAGAAAAGTGGAAACAGATAATGGTTATTGCTTGATATGCAAGAAAACAAGTGCGCTACATCCCAATTATCACTATGCACTCCTTGAAATTATAATTAGAAAATGCATGAATTCCAGCACTTACTGCCTCTGTTAAGCATGCTGGTCCAGTTGTCCTGTCAATTATATAACAACTTATTTTGTAAAAGTTAGGAGAGTATCTCATCATCAGATTCTCTATCTTCGGAATCATCTTCAGTATTATTCCCATGCTTTTCTACTATTGCATTGCCCTTCTCCCTGCAACGCTTTTCGAGTAGAGCAGCAGTGGAGGCAAACGCTGATTCAGTTTTGGCTTTCAACTTTCTTGGTTGATACAGACTCCCAGATCGTGAAGATACCAAGTCATGTCAAGGATTGTTAGACTATGGAACAAGGATAATAGCAAATATCTGGTGTGCTCCAATACGAGCTTCGACATCTGGAAAAGTTAGTGTTTCTATCACAAAATCATGTGGTACCTTTCAATTCAGAAGAACTCAAAAGGAACCTTCCTCAACCACTTACCTGCAGATATTTCAACCTTGCCTCAGCTACCTCATTAGTAAGAATAATCATCCTACATCAAAGGAAAAGGAAAGTAAAAACATAAGAGGAAACAAAGATTCCTTTTTCTTTTGTAAAAGGATGTCAGAATCACTTTTATGTCTTGTATTAGTTCAGATTCCTGTTCCATTTGGCCAAGCAAACACGAAGTCCTACAGAATGTTCAACCCAGTTCTTGATTCACAATATGATCTACCTGGCTTCAAGCTCTGAAATTTTCACAAGCAATAACTGCACCCTTTCAGACGCAGCTGTTTCAACCTGTCAACTGAGAAAATATAGAACAATTTGCACATAATTTGACCTCAAATGAGACATACATAAAGAGACCAATAACACAGAATTAATATTAGAAAGAAAGAATTGAACAGTTCCATCATGCTTCAGAGTTTATAGAGAGCATTGAAAAATAAAATTTCACATAGAGCTGCTATTGAGACCTAATATAATAGGCAAACATATGGCATATAATTCTTTTAATAAGAAAAAGAACAGAGTAAAACAGTGATCGGCTGTTGCTTTAAAGTACTAGTGAGTTTATTAAAGAATAAGAAATAGGCTGATAACAGCAGTTTTTCTGATAGGAATAACAATGAAAACTTGGATTATAACAATAATAATAAAAAAAAATTCCATCCTTGCCTAGGGTGTCCACCGAATCATTAGTGGAAGTTGGGAAACCCAAGAATGATGCACTTGATGCAGCCATCTACCCCCCTGGTTTCTCTAAAATGTCACATATTGTCAAGGAATCTCTTACCCATGACTTCCAGCCTAAACATTGTTAGAATCACCCTAGTTTACCACATGAAAAGAATTAAGCTTCTTCATTATTCTAGCTAAATAGATGTTAATCATTGTTACACGGACACAACTCCAGCCTTATTTTGGTCAAATTTGCCTTCGAAAAGAGAAATGGCTATAAATAACTCCCATCTTTTTTCAGTACTTTCTACACCTTCAAAAATGATATTACAAAATCTGATCCTTCCTATGTTGCTTCTGATGAACAAAGAACAAGAGGGAGAATAGAAAATAGAGTTGATTTGAAAGGGAGTGCAGAAAACCTAGGACCTGTAACCAGTAACTTGAGAGAGAAGAGAAGATGGAAGAAGAATTGATTGTAATGCTTGAGTGGTTTAATTGATAGGTAAGCCCCTCTATTTATAATAGAGGGGAAATTACAAAGAGACTAAACTAGGCGATGTGGGACTAAAAACCACATACCCACTTACACTTAATAACTTAAGAAGAATAAAACTACCCCAAAAAGACCAGAATACCCCCACGGTATTCTGGATTACATATTCCAACAGGGAGCAAATCAAAAACGGTGAATGGAAAATATTTGTATATAGGAGACATCAGAGATACATGCCAATTGTAGTTTCGTACGACTCGTGTACGTAAGCTGCATAATCACCACGCACAATTTTACATACATCTTGCCAGGCCGACTAAGGATTTTAATCTTGAATTGGTTCTAAAAACCCTATCAAGTTTCACACATATAACGAAATGCGTAAAGATTAGATTACGATCTTCACTTTAAAATAGCTCAAATTAGAATGTGCACTGCGAGGGAATGATTAAAAAATAAAAAAGAGAAAAGAGGAAGGAAGAAATTCAATTGGGGAGGCGATCAAAAAACCTGGTTGTCCCACCCACCAAAGGGGTGGGGGGAACAAAACTGCAAACCCAATTGGAAGTGGTGCCAATACCTGTAAATCCAAAGCAAAAGTTCTCAATTAGAACATTTTCCATGTCGGTTAATAAAAGAATTGAGATTGATTTCTATATCGCTTCTAATAATACTCTGTTTTCCAAATAAAATAGGTGAACTTACAAGGACATGGGAGTCTCTGGCACTTCTCTTGGGATCAGTAGCAGAGAAAACAGTGTAGACAAGGACGAAGGTGCCAATAATTTGAGCTGCCAAACCCACACCTTTTCGGTAGCCATCGGCGATCTTGTTTGCCCCACCACCATACTGCACATGGTAAGACTTTTGGAAGGCCTTTACTAGCCCTACATCACACATTGCACCCAAGCATTCTGCACAATGTACATCACAGCATGGATTAGTAACACTTTACGGGCTACGAAAAGCCCAAACACCACTGCTGGGTTAATATGCCCTCCTGTAAACACAAACACACACAACTGTTTATAACCAAATTGTAAACAACGGAAAACAGAGAAAGAAGCAAAAAAATGGACTACCCACCGGAGATGGCGGTGCAGTAAACGAGGATGAGGATCATGAAACAAAACCAGTTATCATAGTTATGTCCTGTATGATAAGAGAAAATATGAGCAGCGGTCATGAGGTGCCATGCGCCGAGAAGGAAATAAAAAGAACACCAAAAAATTAAAACAAATAATAAAATAGTGAAGAGTTCGAGTTACAGTGAAGCAGTCTTGAATGAAATGAAAATGGTGGTGGCTGGTGATGCAGGTCCGAGTGAAGTACAGAACCTCAAAGAGAAAACCCCAGCGTTTCGATGACAACGATGATGGCTTCTTCGTCTCAAAATTTTTATGCAGTGCATGGCTGCAGGTTTGAGCTTTGATTGGTTGAATAAGGTGAAGTACACCAGCTGGAGCCGGACCTTTAGGGTTGGGATTGGGCCTGTTAAAAATTCAACAAAAAAAAACATCAGAAAACAACCCAAACGAGTAAGCAACGAAGAGAAAAGAAGAAGAAGGAAGAAATTCAATTGAGGGGGCGATCAAAAAACCCGGTTGTCCCAAGAAGTAGCTACGAAGTAATTTCCCTCAGGACTGAAACAAGAGCTTTGAACTCTGCGCCATAGGAAAGAACAAAGATTATTAAATTGCAAGCAGTTAAACATAGAAGAAACCACTGTGATGGCTGCCATAGTAAGGGAGGGAATGGGGGTAGAAGAAGATGCGCAGGACAGGCCTGTTTTCCTGAATCAATTTCTTCTACCTTCGGTTCTGATGTTTTCGAAATTGAGCGGAACTTCTTTCTTCTTCTGTAGTTGGGTTAAACTGGTCTCGGAAACAGGAGGAGGGCTTTCGTTGGTGGATGAGAAGAACCACCTCCGCAGCTTCGAAGAAGGAGTTGAAGTGACATTGATGATGGAAGCAGAAAAAGGGTTTGGTCTTCTGCAATTCGGAGGGGAGAACAGGTTGCGGCGAGTATAGAGGGAAGTGAATATTAACAGAGTTTGTCTCATGACTCTAGGATTTTTTCCGGTCAAGGGTTTAGCAGTTCAGAATTTGTACAGGCGCGGAGTGCCTACCTGCGAGTGAGAGAGGGAAAATAGAAAGCATTTAGAATTAATTTGAAAGAGAGGGAACAAAACAACGGTAGAGACTGGTGCATATCTTTGGCGCCACACCTTTTCTATTTAATAATAATTATCTCCCATAAATATCTTCCTTGGAATATCCATTTTCTCCACTATTTTGTGTCACTATTCAAGAAAAAGAAGGTTAGGCCGATGCAATGAACAAAAGAATGCCAAATTAACATACTAAAAAAAAATACTTGTTATGCCCTTCTAACCAGTACAAGACAATCGAGAAAGGGATAAGGGATGATGCAAGCATGCCCCCCCCCCCAACAAATGCAGAAATTCTCTCTTCTAGCATAAATTTTAGAAGAAAATCCTTAAAATTTGATGAGTTATAGAATATAATAATTTATTGGTTGCAAAAGATGCAACCAACTTGGTTCCTCAAAATATCATTAGATCTAAGAGATAATTTGCTTATAAAATATTGCTCATTAGGACTCTTGTATGTAGCAAAATTCTAGCCCTCCTTAAATGACCAAGACTGCAAAGTACCAGAACAAAATGGTCCTGCACCCAGTTCAATTTAAAAAAATATTGTTATCAAAGAGAAATTCATTTTGAATCAGCAGAAATGAAGCTCACCAAATTAAGATGAAAATAAAAAAGGTGATCAAATTCATACCTGCTGTGAATGCAAGGTGACAGATGCTAAAGAAATTACATGAGCCAGAATCAACAATGACCCAACAGTTGCCTTCGCAACAGAACCCATAGATGGAAGCTTCTCCAGTGTCATTGCCATCAAATCAAACAATGGTGGAGCATCACCAATCTAGAAGAAGCCAACTCTTTTGAGCACCTTTGTTCAAGATACTTGGCAATCTACATTAAAGAAAAGGAAATCAAAATAACCTCCAAGTAGAAGCCATTGATACACAAATAACGAAAGAAGGTTAAATTATGTCGAAAGAAGGGAGTACCTTCGGAATTAGGAGGGGGTTCTTGGCAGCATATTCACACAATTTAATAATTTTCTGTTCATTTGAAGCACCCTTCTACAAAATTACACAGCAAGACATCATTATCCCGGATGTTACAAAGATAAGTAGGACTACTCTGATTTTATAAGATCATGTAACAAGAAGATAGATGCGTCTATCTCAAACAAGGATACAAGACATCTAACATGACAACCCAACAAACTAGATAGGAAAACCCATCTGTATATGTACTCTCTCTCTCTCTCTCTCTCCCTATTATCAGGTAAAGTCAGTGTTTCTATCACAAAATCATGTGGTACCTTTCAATTCAGAAGATCTTAGAACGAACCTTCCTCAGCCACTTACCTGCAGATATTTCAACCTCGCCTCAGCTACCTCATCAATTGGATTAATTATCCTACATCAAAGGAAAAGGAAAGTAAAAATATAAAAGGAAACAGAGATTCCTTTTTCTTTTGTAAACGGACGTCAGAATCACTTTTATGTCTTGTATTAATTCAGATTCTTGGTCCATTTGGCCAAGCAAACACGAAGTCCTATAGAAGGTTCAACCCAGTTACTTGATTCACAAAATGATCTACCTGGCTTCAAGCTCTGAAATTTTCACAAGCAATAACTGCTCCCTTTCAGACGCAGCTGTTTCAACCTGTCAAATGAGAAAATATAGAACAATTTGCACTTAACTTGCCCTCAAATGAGACATACATAAAGAGAACTATAACATAGAATTAATATTAGAAAGGAAGAATTGAACAGTTCCATCATGCTTCAGAGCTTATAGAGAGCATTGGAAAATAAAATTTCACATAAAGCTGCTACTGAGACCTAATATAATAGGCAAACATATGGCATATAATTCTTTTAATAAGAAAAAGAATACTGAGTAACCCAGTAATCGGCTGTTGCTTTAAAGCACTAGTGAGTTTATTAAAGAAGAGGAAATAGACTGAAAACAGCAATTTTTCTGATAGGAATAACGATGAAAACTCGGATCATAATAATAATAATAATAATAAAATCCATCCTTGCCTAGGGAGTCCACCGAATCATTAGTGGAAGTTGGGAAACCCAAGAGTGATGCACTTGATGCAGCCGTCTACCCCCCTGGTTTCTCTAAAATGTCACATATTGTCAAAGAATCTCTTACCCATGACCTCCAGCCTAAAACATTGTTAGAAGCACCCTACCTTACCACATTAATAGAATTAAGGTTCTTCATTATTCTAGCTAAATAGGTGTTAATCATTGTTATACGGACACAGCTTCAGCCTTATTTTGGTCACATTTGCCTTGGAAAAGAGTAATGGCTACAAAGAACTCTCAATCTTTTTTCAGCCCTTTCTACATCTTCAAAAATGATAATTAAAAAAATCTGATCATTCCTATATTGCTTCTGATAAACAAAGAAAGAGAGGGAGAAGATAAAATAGAGTTGATTTGAAATGGAGCAAACCAAAAAAGGTCAATGGAAAACATTGATATAGAGGAGGTGACATCCGAAATACATGCCAACTGTAGTTTCGTAAGACTCGTGTACGTAAGCTGCATAATCACCACGCACAATTTTACATACATCTTGGCGGGCCAACTAAGGATTTTAATCTCAAATTGGTTCTAAAAACCCTATCAAATTTCACATACATAACGAAATGCATAAAGATTAGATTACGATCTTTACTTTAAAACAGAGCAAATTAGAATGTGCACTGCAAGGGAATGATTAAAAAATAAAGAAGAGAAAAGAGGAAGAAGGAACAAATTTTATTTATCATAGTAATGTTGTTAACAGCCCTAGGAATTGACGCTTGAATGACCTAAATCGATCATGCAGCCCCTTATTTATAATAATCTCAAATCACAATCAAAGTATGAATGCCCCCTAGTCCTATTCCTATTAGGAATTCCCACTACAATTAGGAATCCCAAATAGAGATCGGATAGAAGGGAAAAAATAGAAAAGAAGTAAAAAATAAAATATAAAATAACTAAAATAATAAGCACAAAATTACCCCTATCGGGTAAAGTAGCCCATCTCAACACTCCCCCTCAAGTTGGAGCAAAGATGTCGATCTTGCCCAACTTGACTAGATTGGGATGAAATAATTTCCCAGACAATCCCTTGGTGAAGATATCAGCAAGTTGATCAGCAGATGTCACAAAGGGAATACAAATCAGCCCATTTTCCAACTTCTCTTTGATGAAATGCCTATCCACCTCAACATGCTTGGTACGATCATGCTGTATTGGGTTGTGTGCTATGCTGATTGCAGCCTTGTTGTCGCAGTACAACATCATAGGAAGACGAATAGGAACACCAAGATTTTGTAGCAAACCTTTAAGCCAGAGTAACTCACAAATACCTTGTGCCACAGCTCAAAACTCAGCTTCGGCACTCGAACGAGTAACTACATTTTGCTTCTCTCTACGCCATGTAACAAGATTTCCACCTACAAAGGAGCAATACACAGAAATAGACTTGCGATCCACAGAACCAGCCCAATCAGCATCAGTGTATACTTCTATCCGTAGGTGACCATGTGCAGACAGAAGAATTCCTTTTCCAGGAGCTGACTTCAAATAGTGCAAGATACGAAGTACAGCCTCCATATGAGAAGAGTAGGGATCATGCATAAACTGGCTCACAGTACTCACGGCGACAGCAATATCAAGACGAGTGTGTGAGAGATAAATCAGCTTCCCTACAAGTCTTTGGTACCGGCCTTTATAAACAGGCTCACCCTCTTTTTCCTTGAGTCGAACAGTAGAATCCAGAGGAGTATCTGAAGGATGGCAGCCTAACAACCTGGTTTCAGCTAATAAGTCTAGGACATACTTCCTTTGGGAGAGAAAAATGCGTTTAGCAGATCTGGCCACTTCAATCCCAAGAAAGTATCGTAGTTTCCCTAGATCTTTAATCTCAAATTCTTGTCCAAGGAAGGTCTTCAACCGTCTGATCTCATCACCATCATTGCCAGTAACCACTATGTCATCAACGTAGACTATAAGAATAGTGAGTTTTTCACCAGCCCTCTTTATAAAGAGTGTGTGATCAGCATTACTCTGCTTATAGCCCACAGAAATCATGGCCTTGTGGAACCGGCCAAACCATGCTCGCGGTAATTGCTTCAGCCCATATAGTGCACGCTTCAGCCTACACACTTTTCCTTCGTTTCTGTCGTAAGAGAACCCTGGTGGAATGTCCACCTCCTCATCCAGTGCTCCATTTAGGAAGGCATTTTTTACATCTAGCTGCTGCAAATCCCATCCAAGGTTGACTGCACAAGATAATAACACACGAACAGTATTTAACTTTGCAACAGGCGCAAAATTTTCCTGGTAATCAATGTTGTATGTCTGAGTGAACCCCTTGGCCACGAGTCGTGCCTTATACCTATCCACAGTGCCATCCACCTTCTGTTTCACCACAAACACCCATTTACATCCAACAGTGTTAGAAGTCATGTAATAGGGGTAGTTTAGGAACTAGTCCCATTACTAGTTGCCTTATTATGTAATTATGTTTTTTCTTCTTTCTTTCCCTTGTACCTCCCTAGGGAGGTGGTTGTAATTTCCTATTTGTTATGATTGAATTAATATAGATGTATGGAGAAGCCTCTCCAACACAATCAATTACAACCCAAATATTCTCTTCTCTCTTCTCTTGCTACCTTCTTCCTCCTCCAACTTCTTCCTTCTCTCTTCTTACCTCATAAACCTAAAATCTAACTTGGTATCAGAGCAGGCTCAATGTTTGAGAGTCGTGTTCAGTCCCTGTTTTCATTCTTTCTCTTCTCTTTGAAATCCTTTGTGTCTAAGGATTCCAAAGAGGAGATTCTTGTGTACAGCTTTGCTTAAAGAGTATGGAATAGGCTTATTCTACCCTCTTTTGATGATCGAAGGATATATCTGAGCTATTTTGAAGCTCTCTTGAAGGTTTAGATCTCACACAACTGCTGGCTACAAGTTCTGCCAGGTTTAGGTTCAGGTTGCAGCTACTGCTATTCTCGGGTTGCTTTTGTGTCTTGGTCAAGCTCATTTGCATCGCCCTAGGACACTTATGAGGATGGCTATGATCTTCCTTGCTGATTGAAGAAGCCATATGAGCAGATTTGCTTCTTATGTGGGATCCTCTGTTCTGCTCAAGTAAACCCAAGAGTGTTTACCCTTTTTTTCTTGCTTTGAGCTACAGTTTGATGCTCTATTGGTTGAGGGATGTGTATGCACAGCCTTTGTGAGGCCTTTCCTCTTGTTTGGAGTTTATACTACTACTTGCAAGCTTTGTGGTACAGTATTATAAGGGACTGCTTGCTGGACTGATGTTGGAATGCACTAGAAGTGCTTCATTTAAGTACTCTTAGAGATTTGCTGCTAGGACTACTTCGGCAGTGTGCTATCCTAGGCTGCTTATTGGACTTTTTGCTTGTTTGGGTTGAGTGTGTACTCCCCACTTGTCTTTGGTGTTCTTGTTTATTGTCAAATCCCTCTTCCATCATGGCTGCTTCAGATGCATCTGTGCTTGGTATTGCTGATTCACAGCCTCCTACTGTTGTCCCTCAGTTAACTTATGAGAGTACTCACCAACAGATTTCTTTTGTGAAGCTTGATGGTACTAATTACCTAGATTGGTTACATTCTGTGAGACTTTCTCTTAGGAGTAGGGGAAAACTTGGATATATCACAGGTGCTATCAAGTCTCCCACAGTTGGTTCACCTACTTTTGATAAATGGGAGACTGAAAATTCTACAGTTATGACATGGTTGATCTTCTCCATGAAGCCCGAGATTGGGAGAAGGTTTATAAGGAAGGAAACAGCCAAAGCTATTTGGGATAGTATCTCTATGGCCTTTGATAGAGTAGGTGACACTGCCAAGGTCTATCAGCTCCATTAAAAAATTCACTCAATGAAACAAGGTAATAACACTATTTCTGAGTACTACAGTGCGTTCCTTAATCTTGTGGAGGAGTATGATCACTATAGGGACCTTCATTTGACCAACCCAGAGGATGAAGCAAAAGTGTATCTGACTCTTGAAAAGGAGCATGTCTTCTCTTTACTTGGTGGTCTGAACCCTAACTATGAGCCAGTTAGACTCCAGCTATTAGGCCGGTCTCCCATTCCCTCTCTTAGTGAAGTTTGTAGTTACTTACAGAGTGAAGAGACCAGGCGGCTTACTATGGCACCACCACCAGCATCATCTGAGAGGTCAGCCCTCAATTCTAGTTCTGTTCGAGACACCCGTGGAGGTGGTAGAGGCCCAGGGCCTAACCGTGAGGAAGCCAGTACTGTAGAGACTGTTGGTGCCAGTGGAGTTAGGCGAGACAGATTTAAATGTGATCATTGTGAAAGCACTGGACATACCAAGGATAGGTGTTGGTCTCTCCATGGCCATCCTCCTGGTATGCGTGGTCGTGGTGGCTGTAGAGGGGGGAGCTCGACCTCATTCCGCGGTGGCAACTGATGTTGATGCCCCACAGGATGACTCCACCTTCATGGACGCAGTGGTTCGCAGGGTTGTATCACAGTTGAGCACATCTTCTACATCTAGTATGGCTGGATCCTCATCATCCTCAGCTATGCAGGTCTCCACCTCAGCTTCTACTGCCGCCCAGTCTTGGGTCATTGACTCGGGTGCCACAAACCACATGACTGGTACGTCTCATTATTATGATTCCTATACCATTTACTCTGGTAAGGACAAGGTTAGGGTAGCTCTCCCTTTCCTCCATATTTGGTAAGGGTAATATCCCTGTGACATCATCTATTTCCCTCTCCTCTGTTCTTCATGTCCCTAACCTTACACTGAATCTTTTATCTGTGAGTCATCTGACTAAATCTCTCAACTGTTGTGTCACATTTTTTCCTTCTCACTGTCTTTTTCAGGATTTGGTGACGAAGAGGATTATTGGTAGTGCATGTGAGGAGCAAGGCCTCTACTTTTTTGATCCGTTTTTGCCCACAGCACATTCCTATATGTGTGGACGTAATGATAGTAGTTCTGTGGATTCTGTTATGTTATGGCATCATCGTCTTGGCCATCCATCTTTTGTTGTAATGAGGAAACAATTGTCTCACTTATTTTCTTATATTGCCTCTTCTCATGTTTTTCAATGTGAACCATGTATGTTTGCCAAACATTGTCGGTCTTCATATCCTTATCATGGTAATACAACTGTTGTTCCTTTTCATATTGTGCATACTGATGTTTGGGGTCCTTCCCCTACTACTTCTTTATTTGGCTTTTGTTACTTTGTGTCATTTGTTGATGATTTTTCCCGTGCCACATGGACTATACTTTTGAAGCATAAGAGTGAATGTTTGTGATGCCTTTCAGAATTTTTACCAAATGATCCTTACTCAATTTGAGACCCGCATCAAAATTGAGCGATCAAATAAAGGGGGAGAGTACATGTTTGGTGGCCTTCAAACCTTCTTTACTACTCATGGCATTATCCATCAGCTAGCGTGTGTTGACACGCCCCAACAAAATGGGGTTGCTGAGAGGTCACCCGTAGTCTATTGTTTAGCATACATGTCCCCAAGACCTTCTGCTCCGCAGCTCTTCTCAGTGCCTCCTTTCTCATCAATCGTATGCCTACCAAGCTTCTTAATTTCAAATCTCCCTTAGACATCTTATCTCCCAAGGCCTCTGCTTTTTCTCTTCCCCCTAGAGTCTTTGGCTGTGTTTGTTATGTGCATGTTAACAAATCTGCCCGCACTAAACTTCACCCCAAAGCTCTCAAGTGTCTCTTCCTTGGGTACTCTTCTACTACCAAGGGGTACAAGTGTTATCATCCTTTTTCCAGCCGATGTAACATTTCCAAGGATGTTACCTTTCTTGAGTCCGTCCCTTTCTTTGTCCCTTCTCAGCATCCTCTTTAGGGGGAGAATTGTGGGAGCGAACAGGCTACTAATAATTTCTTTCTTTCTCCTCTACCTACATCTCCATTTATGCTTGACATTGGGAAACACAGGACTGTAGATGTGGTTGAGGTTGATGACTATTAGCTATATGGCCAGAATACCGTGGGGGTACTCTGGTCCTCTTTCTTTTGTTATTTTATTTATTTCGTACATGTGGTTTAGTCCCACATTGCTAATGTACAATTGTTTCATTCTTCATTATGATTATAAATAAAGATGTGCTTAGGATGACTAAATCATCCAAGCATTCATTCTCTAATCCTATTCTGTTAACATGGTATCAGAGCAGAATTCGAATTAGGGACCCCCCCTTCTCTTCCTTTCTCGATTTCAGCCTCCTCCCCTCTCATTCGCAAGTTTTTTTTTCTTCTCCTTTCCCCTTGTTCTTCATTCACCCCTATTAGGGCAGCACTGATGAGGTGATCAATAGATCCAGTGGCTGCCCTCCATTACCTCATTCTATGATCAAGTTATTTGAACAATAGAGACAATTTCAGCTCCAGTTGCTGCCTGCGATATTTGAAGATTCTGTTTTTTTGTGGACTGCTCTCACTTCCTTCCAAGGAAGCAATCTACATCATTGAAGACTCAAGAACTGCAGCAGTATTTACTATTCTGGATTAGTTCCTATCTCCACCAAGTTTGAAGACATTCTAGATCGTTTATTCTTCCACCAAATCAGGGTTTTTTTCAAAACCCTGAGCATTATCGATCTAGGGTTTGCAGGTTCTTGTTGCGGCTGATATTTGGCAGAGTGATTCAGCATTACTAGAGCACCACTCGATCCTAGTTTCAGCTCCATCTGCTGAGATTTTGCTTTTCTTCTTCCCTACGTCGATTTCATCAATTTCAGGGTTTTTTCCAAAACCCTGTAAAAATCGATCTAAGGGATTTACTTGGCTACTGTTGCTGATTTTTGGAGACCATTGTTCTACCACTATCAGCAGGCTCTCCTCCAAGTTTCAGCCCTTAACTTGGAGGATTTCTTGGGTTTTTCTTCACAACAGCCCCCTTCTGCGATTTGGCCTTCTCTACTGTCTTAATGGGTGACTCTATAGATTCGACTGCTACTTCTGTTGGTGATGGAACCAGCAAGCCAAATTATCACACTTTTTCTCCAAATCCAATCAAGTTGGATGGCAGTAATTATTTGCTTTGGTCTAGGTCTGCATCCTTTGCCATTGCTGGCTGTGGCCTTACGAGTCATATTAGGGGCACTACTGTTATGCCCACTGAGGTTGGAGCTGCTCAAGACAAGTGGCTTGCCAACAATGGAGTACTTATGTCCTACCTAATTGGTTCTATGACTACAGATCTGCAGTACAATTTTCTTCACCTTGACACAGCCTCGGAAATTTGGGTTGCTTGCAAGGAAACTTACGGACAGCTTGGCAATGATGCCCAGGTTTATGAACTCAGGAAGAAGGTCCTTCATACTACTCAGGGAGAGTTGTCAGTCTCCAAGTACTATGCTATTTTGCGCAGCCTTTGGCAGCAACTGGACCACTTTTCTGACTTTCACCTAAGTACAGCTGCTGATATTACTTCTTACAAACAACATATGGACAAGATCAGAGTTTATGATTTTTTAGCAGGTTTGAATGTCGAGTATGATCAGATTCGGGTTCAGGTGTTGGGTCATAAGCCGTTTCCCACACTTGAACAGTCCTATGCCCTAGTCTCCTCTGAAGAAAACCGTAGGGCTGCCATGTTGCACCCTCCTATTACTGACAGATCGGCACTCCAGGCTGCTGCCCCTGCCACTCCTGCACCTAGTGGCACTGCTTCTCTTGGTGATTCTACTACTGGGTCTGTTGTTTGTGAGTACCGTCACAAACCTTACCACACCAAGGAGAAGTGCTGGAAACTTCATGGGAAACCGGCTGACTTTGAAGCTAAAAGGGCTGCCAAGACCAAGACAAAGACTAAGACCAAGGCCCATCAGACTGAGACTGTTACTGCGGCCCCTGCTACTGACCCTGGTCTATCCCAGGATGATCTACAGGCATTCCTTCGTATGCTGAGGTCTTCCGCTGCTACTGCCTCTACTACATCAGCTACTGCCAATTCTTCTGCTACTTCAAGTTCCCACTTTGCCCGGTCAGGTATTCCATTTGGGGGTCATTGTGCTTCTGTAGCTTCACATCCTGGGATTATAGATTCTGGGGCTACAGATCATATGACCGGTTCCTCCGGTTTGTTTCATAGATATTCTCCCATGCAGGGAAAGACAAGGTCAAGGTAGGCGATGGTTCCCTTTCTTCTATATCTGGAAAAGGAATCATCAACTGCACTTCCTCTCTTCCATTAACTTCTGTTTTACATATTCCTAATTTTACTACTAACCTTCTTTCCATTAGTAGTATTACTCGTGATCTTAACTGCAAAGTCACTTTCTTTCCTTCTTATTGTGTGTTTCAGGATCTGGACTCTGGGAGGACGATTGGATTGGGTAAAGTGCACAGTGGGTTGTACCTGCTTGATGATGGTCGCTTCTGTGAAACCCGGTCAAATTTCATAATAAATTTGAACTTTTGGAATCTGTGTGATTTCAAGTTCTGGTTCAACTTTGCCCATACTAGCCTCCAAGTTGTGGGTCGTCTTGATTAAGAAATTCAGACCTATCTCATGATTCGTCTGTAAAGGCATTCCGATCAGCCAACTACTGTGGCCTTAAATGAGTCTAAGGTGTCTAGCGGAAGACAACACATAAGCTTGGCATGCTGGGTTGATGGCCTGCGAAGCCTCTCTTTGTCTTAGGCCGAATCCCAGGTAAGAATCCCATTTTATATGTATATATGTTGTATTTTTAATTAATTAGTGTATTAGGGGCAGAATAGTAATTTTTACCTTGTGGGACCCCGCACCAGAGCTACCTGTGTCGGGTCTGCTAGCTGGACAGGCTGCAGGACCTCCCCTTTAATTAAACTCAATGTAAGTATAATTTAAAATATATTTATATAACGTTTTGTACAACCAAATAGAGTTAGAAGGGTATTTTAGTAAAATTGACTCTGTGGGACCCAGTTCCCCAGTGGGGAATGTAATTTCGGACAGTTACCCGTATCCGGATCATCCCTGATGTCGCGTGACATCATTCATAGCTGGAATAAGGTAATAAATACAAAAGAATCAATTTTAGAAATAATTTATAACCAAATGACCATTCTGCCCCTTAGTGGTTAAGTATCCTATATAAATATAACTTCTCTTATACTATTTACAAAACACATTACAAGTTAGAGAAGCTGAAAAATTCGTTCCAGCTTGGAGAAGGAAGAAAGAAAAGGGAAAAGAGAAGAGAAGAAGAGAGAACAAGGGCTGCTCTTGAAGGCTTACTTCCCACAACCGAAACTGAACTTGAATCTCCATTAGAAGTGCTTCCAGCACCTGTTCTGCCTCTAATTTCTGGTAAGCCCTGAGAACCCTTGTTGTATCCTTTTCCTTCTCCTCTAAGTTTAGTTTATTTTTAGTCTAAATACACCTAAGATGGCTGGACTCCATTAAAGCTTCAAAGTTAAGCTTGAATAATTAGATTTTGTTGTGAGATTGGGTCTGCATTCTAACTATTTCCAGCCCAATCGGACCTGAAATCGAGTGTTAAACTCTAATCAAACCTTCAATGTTGAAGCTATTACTTGTATAGTAAACCCTAACCTAGCTAATTTAGGTTTAATTGAAGAAATTCCTAAATTAACTAACTATTTATGAAATTGAACACCCAAAATAGATTGACCCACCTTGAATTAATGTTAAAACTCCTAATTTGGGCCATACATGCAAAGATCTGGCCAATTGAAGCAAAACCCCCAAATTCGAACACTGACCCGGATGCTGTTGCAGGCCCAGGGGCGGTTGACCGGCTCCCTAGACGTCTGCATCCGGCTCTCTTATTTTTGTGCCCTTATGACCTATACCCCTTAGGACTTGACCTTGGACCATCCCAGAACCTATTGCATGGTGTTTGGTATGTTGTTTAGGGCTGTTTCTACTGTTTTCTAGTCGGTTTGTTAGATTGTTGGTGGGTAACTGACCTAGGATTCCTTCTATAACTAATATATAATATTCTTGTCTCATATTTAGGACTGTCTTGGTGTGTTCTTGCCTGCCTATTGGAGTTTATTCACCTAGGCTAGCTACAATTACAGGTAAGGGGATTCGACCTTAATTTCCTGCGTGTTTATCACATTAATTTCAACTTTATGCTGAATGCCATGCTCATGCATCATTACCTCTATACCTGGAGCATGTAGTTTTCTAGCTTTTATTTAATGCATTAGATTGCATGTAAAATAGGTTGCACAAATACATACTGCATTGCATTTGCATTGATTATTTATATGATGTGAATTTATGATGATGGAATTTGGTAAATTATAACTCAGATCATGCTTGCCTCATCATGTTTAGAGTGCACTGAAGCTAGGTTGATATTCATTACCCGATGATCTGCGCCCCACAGGGGGGAAAGGTGTTGACAACCCGTGGCGAGACCGATGTGTTAGTTCAGGGATGCCATCTTACGTCCCGTGTTAGCGGGTCCCTAATTCGTGGGAATAAACAGGCGGGGTTGGTCATTTGGGGGTCTGTCGGGGTCCGATGTGTTAGTTCCGAACTGGCGGGTCCTCACCGTGGTAGAATGGTTTCGCTCGGGTGACCGAAGGGTTAGTTCGGGACCGAGGTTAGCATCTACCACTAGTAGTAGTACTTATACCCCATGAGACTTAGTATCCATCTTTAGGAACATGTTAGTTTAGCACACGCATCGTGGATTTATTGTGTTTGTATGCTTATACCCCCTTACTGGGCTCGGTTGAGAGCTCACCCCATGGATATCCTTATTTTTCGTGTGATTTAGTTACTTAATGTTGGATTTGCGGCGTTGGAGTTTGAAGTGCCTAATACTTCGTGCGCACGTGATGATTGGGCAACCTCCTGATCTTGGCCTGATAATCCAGGCTATCTCCCCACTCTTTTATGCTTTATAAATGCTTTATATATTTATAGAATAGTTTTTTGTATACTTTTGCTCTGTGCTACCTTTGAGAACTATATAGTTGTATCACAAGCCTTATCATTTATATAAATGAAATATCATTTAGACTTCTCTTACTAATGATGTTATCTCTATTAATTAAATTGTTTTCGCTGCCTCTGATTACTGTATCTGTGAGCAATGATTGTGAATAGGGTACTGCACTTGTGATCCTTGGGGATTGGTTGGATGTCAGAGACATCCCGCCACACTTGGCCCTTAATAACCGGGCCGGGGTGTGACAGCTTCTCTCCACCACCATTGCCTTCTCTACTACACCAGAACTCCATGGTCTCTTCTGAACTCTACGAGTGGCACTCTAGGTTTGGTCACCCCCCTTTAGGAATTTTAGCACATTTATTTCCTAGTTTGGTCACCCTTCGTACTAAGGATGACTTTTTTTGTGAGGCGTGTGTTCTGGCCAAACAGACACGTTCAAATTATCCTATTTTAAATAAAAGGAGTTCTTCTTGCTTTCAATTAGTGCACTCTGATGTTTGGGGCCCTAATCGTAAACCCTCTATTTCTGGTCATCGATGGTTTGTCTCTTTCATTGATTGTCATTCTAGGAACACATGGGTGTATCTTTTGCACACAAAAAATCAGGTTTTTTAATGTTTTCAGCACTTTCATAAAATGGTCCAAACTCAGTTCCAGGCTACTCTCAAAATATTGAGAAGTGATAATGGGACAGAGTATAAAGAATCACAATTTCAAAAATATTTGGCTGACCATGGAATCATTCATCAAACTAGTTGTGTTGATACCCCTGCCAGAATGGTGTGGCAGAAAGAAAAAACCGCCACTTGTTAGAAATGGCCAGAGCTTTGATGTTTGCTAAAAATGTCCCGTCTCAATATTGGGGGGATGCGGTTCTTACGGTGGCCTATCTCATCAATAGGCTGCCCTCTAGGGTACTTAACTCCCGTAGCCCCTTTGATATTTTGATTGGTAATTCCTCCTTTATTGTGCCTCCCAAGGTGTTTGGTTGTGTGTGTTATGCTAGAGATACCAAATCTCCAGGCAAACTTGAACCTCAGGGGATCCGTTGTATTTTCTTGGGTTATTCTCCAACCCAGAAAGGCTATAAATGCTACCATCCCCCTTCCCGCCGTACCGTGGTTAGTATGGATGTTATTTTCCATGAGTCCATTTCTTATTATTCTATGCCACCTCTTCAGGGGGAGAGTGCTGGTGAAGATGTGGCTTTAGAAATTCCTTTACCTGAGGTGCCTCTGGCTACTGCCCAGCCATCTTTACCACCCTCTGCTGCTGTCCAGCCCCCTTTACCACCCACGGCTGCTGCCCAGCCCTTTTTGGATGCTTCCCATCCAACTTTGGATGCTGCCCATCCTACTTTGGAGACTGCCCAACAACCTCTGGCTTTTCCTCCCTCACCTAATGGGAATCCTTTACAGGGGGAGACCATAGAAAATAGTGTTGTTAATATTCCTATTCAGGGGGAGCTGACTCCAGTCCAGAGAACTATTGGTGAATTTCAGAAGAGAATTGACAACTCCAACACGATCACCTATATAAGGGGCAGATCCACCAGAGGGAAGTTGCATCCCACTGTAGCACCAATACCCATCCAATTGCCGGCTCCAGACACAGATCCTACATCTCCTTCCGACCTACCTATTGCCCTTCGCAAAGGTACTAGGACTTGTACTTACATCCCATATCTCATTTTGTTTCTTATAACTCTCTTTCTCCCTCTTTACGTGCATTTGTATCTTCTCTTTCCTTTATCTCGATTCCTAGAAATTGGCAGGAAGCATCTACAGATGGAAAGTGGAAGGCAGCAATGTTGGAAGAAATGAGAGCACTACACAAAAATAATATGTGGGATCTTGTGGCTCTTCCTCCAGGGAAAAAACCAGTGGGATGTAGATGGGTCTTCGTGGCTAAACAAAAAGCTGATGGCTCGATGGATAGGTATAAGGCATGTCTGGTTGCAAAGGGGTTCACTCAGACTTATGGAGTTGACTATCGGAGACCTTTACCAGTGTGGCTCAACACCGTCAGTGTTATTATCTTGTCTTCGCAAATCTTGGGTGGGATCTTGGCAGTTAAATGTAAAAAATGCCTTCATCCATGGAGAGCTTGAGGAGGAGGTATATATAGACATTCCACCAGGTTTTTCTAATGACAGGACTAAGGGCAGGGTTTGAAAATTGAAGCGTGCCCTTTATGGTTTGAAGCTGTCACCTAGGGCCTGGTTTGGCAGATTTCATAAGGCTATGATTTTAGCAGGTTACAAGCAGAGCAATGCTGATCACACTTTGTTTATTAGACGGCTTGGTAACAAGGTTACTCTTCTCATAGTCTATATGGATGATATTGTGGTCACGGGTAATGATGATGCTGTAATCAGGGATTTGAAAATTCTTCTTGGTCATGAGTTTGAGGTCAAAGATCTTGGTCCCCTAAAATATTTTCTAGGGATAGAAGTTGCTCGATCTTCAAAGGGCATCTTTCTTTCTCAAAGAAAATATGTCCTTGATCTATTGACTGAGACAAGGCTACTTGGCTGTCATCCTTCAGATACTCCTATGGAAGCTACTACAAAACTTAGGAAGAAAGAGGGTGAGCCTGTTGACAAAGGTGCTTATCAACGGTTAGTGGGCAAACTAATCTACCTTTCTCACACACGCCCTGATATTGCAGTTGCTGTAAGTTTGGTGAGTCAGTTCATGCATGATCCCTATTCCTCTCATATGGATGCAGTCCGTCGTATTTTGAGGTATTTGAACTGTGCTCCGGGAAAGGGAATCCTTCTATCTCCCAATGGTCACTTGAAGATTGAAGCCTATACTGATGCTGATTGGGCTGGTTCTCCTGACAGGAAATCTATCTCTGGCTACTGTTCCTTTGTGGGTGGGAACCTTGTCACATGGCGTAGCAAAAAGCAGAATGTGGCAAGGTCTAGTGCTGAAGCCGAGTTCCGCGCAATGGCACAAGGAATTTGTGAACTTCTGTGGCTTAGGGGATTATTGCAAGATATTGGTGTTGTTGTCCATCTTCCTATGATGCTTTATTGTGAAAATAAAGCCGCCATTAGCATTGCTCATAACCCTGTCCAGCATGATCGTACTAAACACGTGGAGGTTGACCGTCATTTCATCAAGGAGAAGCTTGAAGCCGGCCTCATTTGTGTTCCCTTTGTGAAGTCCACTGATCAACTGGCTGATGTGTTCACTGAGGGGCTGAGTAGCAAGCTGTTTCATCCTATCTTAGTCAAGTTGGGCATGATATATATACGCACCAACTTGAGGCGGAATGCTAACTATATGGCCAGAATACCGTGGGGGTATTCTGGTCCTCTTTCTTTTGTTATTTTATTTATTTCGTACATGTGGTTTAGTCCCACATTGCTAATGTACAATTGTTTCATTCTTCAATATGATTATAAATAAAGATGTGCTGGGGATGACTAAATCATCCAAGCATTCATACTCTAATCCTATTCTGTTAACAATGACCAACCACCAGGGGGGAATACAGATTTGGTTGTTGAAAGTGGTTCTGGTAAGGAGAAGGATTACCACATTACATACAAAAAAGGTGAAGGCTTGCATAATACAAGAAAGAAGACCTACTAAGAGTCCTCTTCAGATCCAGATCTACATCCTGAGATTCATTCTTCTCAATCAGGTGACATTTCTTCTCCTCCATCTGATTTGGACCTTCCAATTGCTATTTGGAAAGGGAAAAGAACTTGTAGTAATCCTATATCCCAGTTTGTTTCTTATGATGAAATTTCTCCTACAGGCCTTGCCTTTATTACTGCTCTCTCTACTGTTTCCATTCCCAAGAATGTCATTGATGCTATGTCTGACCCAAAGTGGAGACAAGCCATGTCTGAGGAGATGATGGCACTTGAGAAGAATGGTACTTGGCAACTTGTTGGCCTTCCCAAGGGACGTGTCCCAGTTGGATGCAGATGGGTCTACACAATCAAGTACAAATCTGATGGCAGTATTGAGAGATACAAAGCAAGGTTGGTGGCCAAGGGGTACAGTTAAGTCTATGGAATTGGCTACCAGGAGACATTTGCCCTTGTAGCCAAGTATAACTCAATAAGAGTTCTTTTATCTTTGGCTGCCAATAAAGATTGGCCTTTATATCAGTTGGATGTGAAGAATGCCTTCCTTCATTGTGATTTGGAAGAGGAAGTGCACATGCAAACTCCTCCAGGCTTCAAGATGCCTTCAGCTGAAGGGAAAGTGTGCCTCCTTAAGAAGGCTCTATATGGTCTCAAATAGTTACCAAAGGCATGGTTTGAGCGCTTCCGACAGGCTATTCTGAAGAATGGATATTCCCAGAGCCAAGCTGATCACACTCTCTTTACCAAGTAGAGTAATGGTACTATCACAGCTCTCATTGTCTATGTTGATGATATCGTGGTCACAGAAGATGATACAACTAAGATAGGTAAATTAAAGAGCTACTTGGCACAGCAATTTGAGATCAAAGATCTGGGTCCCTTGAAGTACTTCTTAAGAATAGAAGTATCAAGAACCAAGAAAGGAATCAACATATGTCAGAGGAGGTTTATCCTTGACTTGTTGACAGAGACAGGGATGTTAGGCTGCAAACCAGCAAACTCTCCTATTGAGCAGAATCACAAACTAGGAGAGGACTGTGGTCCTTCTCTTGTTGATGCGGGAAAGTATCAAAGGCTAGTGGGGAAGCTTATCTATCTCTCTATGACTCGGGCAGATATCTCTTATGCAGTGAGAGTTGTCAGCCAATTCATGCATGCTCCCAAGAATGGCCATTTGGATGCTGTGTATCGCATTCTAAGGTATTTGAAGTCCTCTCCAAGGAAAGGACTGTTGTATGCAAGGCACAACCACTTGAGAGTGGAAGGTTTCACAGATGCCAATTGGGCTGGTTCTATTACAGACAGGAGATCTACCTCCGGTTGTTGTACCTTTGTGGGATGCAACTTAGTCACCTGAAGGAGTAAGAAACAGCATGTTGTAGCTAGATCTAGTGCCGAGGCAGAATTTAGAGCTATGGCATATGGAGTGTGTGAGCTCATTTGGCTTAAAAAGACTTGTTCAGGAACTGGGATTCGACACTGAAGGACCCATGAGAGTGTACTGTGACAACAAGGCTGCCATGGTATTGCTCACAACCCTGTTCAACATGACCGGACTAAGCACATTGAGGTTGATAGGCATTTCATCAAGGAGAAGATAGACTCTGGCTGTATTTATACTCCTTTTATGAAGACTGGTGATCAGTTGGCAGGTATCTTTACCAAGGCTCTTGGCTCTCCTCAGTTTATTTCTTTCCTAAGCAAGCTAGGAATGCATAATATATTCTCCAGCTTGAGGGGGAGTGTTAGAAGTCATGTAATAAGAGTAGTTTAGGAACTAGTCCCATTACTAGTTGCCTTATTATGTAATTATGTTTTTTCTTCTTTATTTCTCTTGTACCTCCCTAGGGAGGTGGTTGTAATTTCCAATTTGTTATGATTGAATTAATATAGGTGAATGGAGAAGCCTCTCCAACACAATCGATTATAACCCAAATATTCTCTTCTCTCTTCTCTCTCTTCTCTTGCTATCTTCTTCCTCCTCCAACTTCTTCCTTCTCTCTTCTTACCTTATAAACCTAAAATCCAACTAACGGTTTTCTTCCCAGGTGGAAGAACCACAAGCTCCCATGTGTTTTTTTTTTGGGTGAATAAGAATTTCATTACCAAAAAGGAAGAGAAAACAAGGGCCCTGAGGGGAAGAAAGAAAAATAAAGAGCCTGGCACTAGCTTAGCTAGGGACCGGCTGTAGCAGCAAAAGAAACATTTGAGAGACCCCAGGAATCAACAATGAGCCTGTTTCTTAGGGAGTCATTACATCTAGAAGGAGGAGCTATCGATAACTTTGCTTTAATTTCAAAGGAAATGGAATCCCAAATCTTCTGATAAGAGCGAGAGCTGGAGGTCCATTTCCTGATATTGCGCTCCATCCAAAAGTGGTTGAGAGTTGCACAAAAAGCTAATTTGCCGACAGAGTCGCAAATAGAATGGCCAGCGAAGGTCATGTCAATCCAGATCCATTCCTTTGAGAAAGGGAGTATCCTTCTGTGGGCAGGCCAGCACTTGGACAAGATTCCTTTCCAGATGGCAGCAGCAGTAGGGCAATCAAAGAAGAGATGATCCAAATCTTCAGTACCATTCCAACAGAGACAGCAAGTTGTAGAGACTGGGATCTGCTTGGACCGAAGAAAAGACTGAGTAAGCAAGCAGTTGTTAAAAATCCTCCAGGCTGTGAAGCAGTGACGAGGGATGTGATGCTTGAACCAAAGAAGCTTGCGCTATGGGACCAACTGTCCGTGCAGCCGAATAAGATTCCAGACAGCCTTGGAAGAGAATGAGCAAGAATTGTTTGTCTTCCAAGTAACACAGTCGCCTCTAGGAGCAGGCCTTCTGGGAATAGTATGGAGCTCATTCCAGATAAGGCCAAGGGAGGTAGAGGAAGAAGGTGGAGGAGCCCAGCCAGCTTGGTCAATGATATCAGCCACTAAGGAAAGCCTGTTGAGACCTGAAGCATGAGGTCACCAAGTGTAAGAGAATTCCCATGGGGTGCCAGTGGTCGAACCACAAGTAAGAAGAAAGCTCCCATGTGTTATTTTTCTTCAAGGCTTCCATTTCTTCCATCATAGCTGCCTTCCAGTTTCCATCTGATAGAGCTTCCTGCCAATTGTTAGGAATATGAACAGAAGAAAGAGAGGAAACAAGCGCATGAAAGGATGGGGAAAGGGAGTCATAAGAAACAACATGAGATATGGGATGCTGAGTGCAAGTCCTGACACCTTTGCGAAGAGCAATAGGTAATTCAGGAGAAGGAACATTACCAAATGGAGAGGCAGGTTCTGGATTCGAGTTTGGCAATTGGATGGGTACTGGAGCAACGGTTGATTGAACCTGCTTATGTTTCCTTGCATAGGTCTTCACAGTACTGGCATCAATCCTTCTCTGAAATTCACTAATAGTCCTCTGCATAGGAGTCTGGACCGGGGTAGATTGCTCCCTCTGAATAGAGATAGTCTCCCCCTGTATAGGAACCTCTCCCCCTGACTCAGGGGGAGTACTAGGGGCAGGCCGAACTGGTTCAAACTCGTGGTAAGCAAACTGAAGTGGAGGTGGAGAGTCAATAGTCAACACATCTTCACTAACACTCTCCCCCTGAAGAGGTGTGGACACATAATATAGAACACTTTCATGAAAGACAACATCCATGCAGACAAAAGTCCGGCGGGATGGATGGTAATAACATTTGTACCCCTTCTATGTAGCAGAGTAACCAAAGAAAATGCAGCGGAGACTACGGGGTTCAAGTTTACCAGGGGACCTTGTATCCCTGGCATAACAAACGCAACCAAATACCTTAGGTGGGACTATAAAGGAAGAAGAGCCAAGTAATAGCTCAATAGGGGCTTTGGAATTAAGAACCCGACTGGGCAGCCTATTAATTAAATAGGCTACAATAAGGACAGCATCCCCCCAATAAAGGGGAGAGACATTGCGAGCAAACAGAAGAGGCGGTTTTTTCTCTCAGCCACACCATTTTAGGCTGGAGTGTCGACACAGATGGTCTGATGGAGGATTCCATGGGCAGCAAAGTATTTTTGGAACTGGCCTTCCATATACTCTGTCCCATTGTCACTCCTCAAAATTTGAAGAGTGTCATTAAATTGGGTCTTAACCAACTGATGAAAGTGCTGAAAACATGGAAAAACTTCATTTTTTGTGTGCATAAGGTAGACCCGAGTGAACCTAGAATAACAGTAAATAAAAGTGACATACCACCGATGTCCAGAAAGGGAAGCTTTCCTACTAGGACCCCACACATCAGTATGAACAACATGAAATAAGGAAGAGGATCTTTAATTAGAAATAGGATAATTTGAACTGTTAAGAGTACTTAGTTTCAGGGGTATATTTGTACTTAGACACTTACTTATGTATTTTATGTGCTATTTGTATTAGGTTAAGGGCCTGAGTGTAATTAGATATTCTTCTCAATATAAGTCTGTTTGTCTCAAGTTGAGAGACATAACAGATTACACCAAATCGTGTTTGAACTTTGCCTCCCTTGGAGCTTTTCTTCTCTCTTCTCTTTCTCCTCTAAAACCTAACATGGTATCAGAGCACTTTCTTCCTGGAGTTCGAAGGTTGTGTGGAAGTGTCACACCCTGGCCCGGTTAATAAGGGCCAAGTGTGGCGGGATGTCTCTGACATCCAACCAATCCCCAAGGATCACAAGTGCAGTACCCTATTCACAATCATTGCTCACAGATACAGTAATCAGAGGCAGCGGAAACAATTTAATTAATAGAGATATCATCATTAGTAAGAGAAGTCTAAGTGATATTTCATTTATACAAAGGATAAGGCTTGTGATACAATTATACAGTTCTCAAAGATACCACAGAGTAAAAGTATACAAGAAACTATGCTATAACTATATAGCATAAAAGAGTGGGGAGGTAGCCTGGACTGTCAAGCCAAGATCAGGAGGTTGGGCAATCATCACATGCGAAAGAAGTATCGTGCACTTCAACTCCAGCGCCGCAAATCCAACATTAGAAGTAACTAAATCACCTGAAAAATAAGGATATCCACATGGGTGAGCTCTCCACTGAGCCCAGTAAGGGGGAGGGGAAGCACACAAACACAGTAAATCATGATGCATGTCCTAACTAGTATGCTCCTAGCACAGTTCTAAGTCTCATGAGGTTTAAGTACTACGAGTAGTAGATGCTAGCCTCGAAGAGAACCCGCCAGGAAAGCATGACACAAGGCAGCTAACCCGACAAACCCCCAATGACCAACCGGAAAGCATGACACAAGGCAGCTCCAACCCTGTCTGTTTATTCCCACAGCGGAGCGAAACCATTCTACTACGGTGAGGACCCGCCAGATCGGCATGACACCAGGCAGCAGACCCGACAAACCCTCAATGACCAACCCTGTCTGTTTATTCCCACAGCGGAGCGAACATGCTAATATGGGACAGAAGATGGTACCCCGGCATGTCCCTTCGGCTATACCACGGGTTGTCCAACACCTTTCCCCCTGTTGGTAAGGGGCGTAGTACTGGGTTATAAATAACAACCTAACCCAGTGCAATCTAATTATGATGTTACAATTATGGATTGAGTTATAGAGTACTGATTTCCATCATCAATAATTTCACATAAATAATATATCAGTGCAATGCAATGCAGCATGCTCATATGCAGCCTAGTTTACAATGCATTCTAATGCATTAAAAATAAGCTAGGAAACTATAAGTCTCAGATACAGTTATAATGATGCATGGCATGACAATCAGCACAACATAGAAATTAAGATGATAAACACACAGAAATTAAGGTCAAGATCCCCTTACCTGTAGTTGTAGCTAGTCTAGGTGAATAAACTCCAATAGGCAGGCAAGAACAGACCAAGATAGTCCTAAATATGAGACAATAAAATTATAGATTAGTTATAGAAGGAATCCTAGGTCAATTACCCACCAACAATCCAACAAACCGACTAGAAATAGTAGAAACCCTAAACAACATACTAAACACCATGCAATAGGTTCTGGGATGGTCCAAGGTCAAGTCCCAAGGGGTCTAGGTCATAAGGGCACAAAAATGGGGGAGCCGGATGCAGACTTCCAGGGAGCCGGTCAACCGCCCCTGGGCTTGCAACAGCATCCAGGTCAGTGTCCGAATTTGGGGGTTTTGCTTCAATTGGCCAGATCGTTACATGTATGGCCCAAATTAGGAGTTTTAACATTAATTCAAGGTGGGTCAATCTATTTTGGGTTCCAATTTCATAATTAGTTAGTTAATTTAGGAATTTCTTCAATTGAACCTAAATTTCTTAGCTAGGGTTCATGGACTAGTTACTGGGAGCAGAAATTGGGCTTATTAGAGGTACTGCCATGGAGATTCAGGCATAACTGAACCTAGATGGCAGCAGGACAGCATTATAAATAGTAAAATCTATAAAAGTCAAGCTCAAATTAGAGCTTTAATGGCAGGTATTTACTTGGATAGCACTTAGGCTATACTAGGATGAACTTAGGGTAGATTTAGAGCAGTTTTAGAAGAAATTTAGAGGAAAAGAAGGTAATTACAGCAAGGGATTCACCAAGGCTTACCCGAAACTGTAATTGCAGCCTTCTAATGGAAGCTTTAAGCCCAAAATTAGGTGCAAGAGATAAGCCTCCAAGAACAGCCTCTAATCCCTCTTCTCCTCTTCCCTTTTTCCTTTTCTTTCTTCTTTCTCCAAGCTGGAACGAATTTTTCAGCTTCTGTAACTTGTAAAGTGTTTTGTAAATAGTATAAGAGAAGTTATATATATATAGGCTACTTAACCACTAAGGGGCAGAATGGTCATTTGGTTATAAATTATTTCTAAAATTGATTCTTTTGTATTTATTACCTTATTCCAGCTACAGATCGATGTCATGCGACATCAGGGATGATCCGGATACGGGTAACTGTCCGGAACCACATTCCCCATTGGGGAACTGGGTCCCACAGCGACAATTTTACTAAAATACCCTTCTAACCCTATTTGGTCGTACAAAACGTTATATAAATATATTTTAAATTTTACTTACATTGAGTTTAATTAAGGGGGAGGTCCTGCAGCCTGTCCAGCCAACAGACCCGACACAGGTAGCTCTGGTGCGGGGTCCCACAAGATAAAAATTATTATTCAGCCCCTAATACACGAATTAATTAAAACAACAACATATATACATATCAAATGGGATTCTTACCTGGGATTCGGCCTAAGACAGAGAGAGGCTTCGCAGGCCATCAAACCAGAATGCCAAGCACAGGAAAAAGATGTGATGCTGCCCATAACTTGAGGTTAACATGGGAAATATTGAACCAAAATCTGAAATCACTCGGGTTCCAAAAGTTAAATTTTTTTTTTTTTTTTTTGCGGGTTTTCACATTCTCCCATCCTTATAAAAATTTCGTCCTCGAAATTGATGCACCTAGCAATCCGAACAGTTGAGGTTACTTCAACAGCCTCATGACTTACATCCTTAAGTCGTTTCCTGTTTTAGGTATCGTACAATCTACAGGTCGATGGCTTTTGTTGACCTGTTTCGGGTCAGACAGTATTCTAAACCGACCAAAGACATTATCCTCTTTTCCAAAACTCTCCTATTCTTTCCCTAAACACACAAGAATATACAAGAGCAGGGGTCCTAGAGTATCTAAGGTAGCTTGGGAACAATTCATTACAAGGCTCAGTCACCATATCGACAAAGTACAAAACGAGTTAGCAAAGCATCGAAGTACTGGTGGCAGTAGATAAGCTTCAAGATCGATATTCAAGAAAGGGAAAAAGTTAGACAAAAATGGAGCGATCCTCTGCAAATGCAATATTAGACATTGTTGTTCAAATGAAAACCTCAGATTATACTACTCAAATATAAAACGAAACGATAATTGCTGACAAGTATGATTTTGAAACTACCGTATCAGTACGGAAAAAAGAGGTAAATTATTAAAATAAAAAATAAAAAAACCTTTTTTTTTACTATTTTACCCACTTCTCAACAGCAGTGCACAAATACTGCACGACTTTATTTTTATTGTTGAGAAGCATGATTTTGAAACTACCGTGTCTGCCTCTGCTGCTCTCCACAGGTGCTGCTAATGAACAATAGCCACAAGTAAATAGAAAGAAATGTTTCTGTAAGAAAAAGTTTGATAGGAATGTACTATGTTACCTGAGTACAAGAAACTTTCTCTCTTTTTTTACAATTCTGGTTTTTCCTTTTTTTAAGCTGTCCCTTTCCCCTACTGTGCTCCTTTCTTCTTCCCGGCCATATGCAACATTTAGCTGCTGTTGCAACTGGAAGTAGTGTATACAAATCATCCATAAAAGTATGGGTAAATTACATGTAAGGTGCCTCAAGTCTTAAAAGGGATGTTTGGGGTTCTTTGCCTGAATTGAATATTTTCCCAAATTTGCTCTTTTAACATTTCACCCACTCCCATCTCTACCCTCTACGCTCCCACCCCTCTGTTACGAATTGATCTCACTGTCTTCCTTTCCCTCTCTCACTCTTGCAACTTGGAACGGTGGTGCATATCAGGACTGCAACCAACACACTAACCCCTCTCTTCTCCATGACATGTTGAGAATAAAGGAAGGCCATAGAGATCTTCGAATGGAGATATAGTAACAACAAAACAGTAAGCAGAACATCCCTATAACGTTTATTTGACAGAAAAACCAGAGGTGCATGCTTTGGCTTGATATCACAGACGATGGCATGGTACTTTGTTGATGACCAAGACGCCTAACTCCAACACGTACTTAATTCTGCATTCTCCCCCTACATAATAAGTCAGTAAAATACGAAGTATAACTACTTAAAATCCTGAAAATCGGAAAGCGGAGAGAAGATGTGATCATATTAAAGCCCTCTGCTCAAATACCTCAGGAAAACAAAAGCATACCCTGCAACCAATCTCTTAGAAGTGACAAACGTACTCCATCCTGTTCTAAGCTGTTAGAAGTCGATATGTGTAAGGGAGGAGGGAATCGTGAATTAGTATTTAGCGCTAATTCACGATTCCCCCTTGAGGGGTGTTTTTGTCTTTTCGGTGTTGGCACTGTTTACCCTATTGGGTAAACTTATAAAGATGAATGGATTGGGGCAGTCGTGGGTAAGACTGTGACTCCCACTTTGCAGCACTCTTGTTTCTCTTCTCTTCTCTTCTCCTCTCCTCTCTTCTTTCTTCCTCTTTCTCTTTGTTGAATTTACATGGTATCAGAGCAGGATCGATAGAGACTGATTCACGCTTCCAAGGATCGATTGTGCTCTTGTATGAAGGTTTACATCGACTGAGTTCTTCTTCTAAAAAAAACTCACGTTGTAGACTCTCCAATTTTTCGGTTAAAGGGGAGCAGCACCCTAATGCTGTGTTTGATCTTTGATTAAGACTAGTTCATGATTACATGAAGAACTAGGTCTGTTGTTGGTATTGATGATTGATTTTGGAGGCGATGATTGATCCATTGAGATCAGTTTTTTATTTTTTCAGAAGTCAGCGATATTAATTGTGCCTCTTTATGTTGGTTTTGTTTGTGTGGTGATTCACGATTTGTGTGTAATCATGATTGTTTGGTGGAAATTTTTTTATTGGGGCTGCTTCTGATTTTCTTTGACTGTTTAGAATGGGTGATAACAAGACTACAGTGACTGAAATCTCATCATCTTCTGATCGCATTACTGAAAGGAAGTTAGAAGGAATTTCGAATTTTCAGCAATGGAAGAAGGTTGTCAGGTTGGCTTTGATTGGTCGTGATCAACAGGATCACTTGACGAAAGCAAAACCTGAGGCTGATACGACATGGGACACTGTGTATGCAAGGATATTGAGTCAGATGCTGAATTCGATGGATCATCAGATTGCCGACTTGGTGACTCATATTGACACAGTTAAAGACTTATGGGAATATTTGAATGTCTTGTATTCAGGAAAGGACAACTTGTCTCGCATTTATGATCTATCCCAGGCTTTCTATAAGGTGGATCAGAAAACCCTTAATGTCACCCAATATTTTGCTGAGTTCAAGAGGTTGTATGAGGAGCTCAATTCTGTCCTTCCTATTTCTTCTAATGTACAAGACATGCAAAAACAGCGAGAACAGCTTGCTGTTATGGTATTTTTGGGTGGACTTCGTAAGGAATTTGAGTCTGTGCGATCCCAGATTCTTGGTGGTGATAAGATCACCACGCTTTCTGAACCCTTTTCTCGGGTTTTACAAGTTTCTCGTGAGAACAGCCAAGATTCTACTCCTCTAGAAAATTCGGCTTTGGCATCTTTTACACCAAACCGTGGGCCCAATGGTGGGACAGGTAATGGTGGTGGTGGTGGTGGTCGTAGTCGTGGGACAGGTACTGGTAAAACTCCCACGTCTGGTGCTTCAGAGACTTTAGGACAGGTGAGAACTTGTCACCATTGTGGTAGATCTGGCCACATTCAGCGTTTTTGCTGGAAGCTTCATGGTAAACCACCTCAGTTTGCAAACTCAGCGAGTAGTGATTCGGTGGTTCCTTCTTCTTCCAAGACTGAGGGTAAAACAGTAACCATGTCTGATGAAGAGTATGAGTGCTTTACTCAGTTTCAGAATTCCCAGTCATCTCAGTTCTCCACTGCTACACTTGTTCAACCAGGTAATGCTATTGCGTGTCTTTCATCCACTTCTCGTCCCTGGATCATTGATTCAGGTGCTTCGGATCATATGACTGGGGTTTCAAGTAATTTTTCTTCGTTTCGTGAGTCTTCTTCAAATGTTATGTTAGCCGATGGGTCTTTAGCTAAAGTTCGGGGTACAGGCACTGTGCATGCTACCCCTTCTTTGTCATTATCTTCTGTTTCTTATTTGCCTAAATTTCCTTTTAATTTATTGTCTGTTCGAAAATTCACTAAGGCTTACAACTGTTCTATCACCTTTTTTTCTGATCATTGTGTGTTTCAGGATCTCAAGTCGAAGAAGACGATTGGTAGAGGCCGTGAATCTGGGGGGTTGTATGTCCTTGAAGACACATCAGCTGTGGCATGTTCAAGTGTGGCGCTTCCCCATCAAATTCATTGTCGTTTGGGTCATCCTTCCTTGGAAAGTTTGAAGATTTTAGATAGTCGGTTTCGGTCTTGTCTAGTTTGCATTGTGAGTCTTGTCAGTTTAGGAAACTTCACCGTGTAAGTTATCCCCCTCAAGTCAATAAACGGGCTGCCCAACCTTTTTCTTTAGTTCATTCTGATGTATGGGGTCCGTGTCCAGTTATTTCTAAGTTGGGTTTTCGTTACTTTGTTACTTTTGTAGATGACTATTCCAGAGTTACCTGGATTTATCTAATGAAAAATCGTTCAGAGTTGTTCTCCATTTTCTGTGCCTTTGTTCTTGAAATTCAGAATCAATTTAATACTTCATTGAAAGTTCTTCGTAGTGATAATGCTAAAGAGTATTTTTCTGCTTCTTTCAATGACTTTATGGTTAAGCATGGAATCATTCATCAGTCCTCTTGTGCGGATACACCTCAACAAAATGGTGTTGCCGAAAGGAAAAACAGACATTTGATGGAAGTCACTCGATCTCTTCTGTTTGAGATGAAAGTGGCTAACATTTTTTGGGCTGATGCTGTTCTTACTGCATGTTATCTCATTAACCGTATGCCTTCTTCGGTTTTAGGTGGTGGTATTCCATATTCTTTGTTGTTTCCTTCTAATCCTTTGTTTGTGTTACCACCACGTGTTTTTGAGAGTGTTTGTTTTATTCGGGATCATCGTCCTCATCGTCATCATCGCTCTAAGTTGGATCCTAGAGCCCTTAAATGTCTTTTTGTTGGGTACTCTAAAACTCAAAAGGGGTATCGCTGTTATTCTTTTGATTTAAATAAATACTTTGTTACGGCTGATGTTTCTTTCTTTGAGTCCACTCCCTTTATTGAGTCTTCGGTGCCTAATTCAGCCTTGGATGATGATCTGCCCATATATGTTGTTGAGTCTTCTCCTTTGCAGGTTTAGTTGCCTTCCGCGCATAGTACTATATCTCGCGATATATCGGTATCTCGGGCCTTCCGAGATATCCGAAATTTGGCAAAATTTCGCCGAAATATTGCATTTTTTCTGCAATATTTCGGGAGTCCATCTCGGTGGGTATTTGGCCATATCTAGGCCTGATACTTCATGGACACCCTTATTTAAGCTAAATAAACACATTTAAACCTTCATATTGCAAAAAAAATGAACTCAAAGTGGTGTTTTGGGTTTGTTCCCTTGATTGACTGTATACGGTCGGACCCTGTTGTATAAAATAGTTAAATACATATTGTTTAAGTACTAAAAGACATAATAAGAAATTTAAACAAAGTAATGAAACAAAAATAAAGTCAAATGTAGCCTTTAGTTTAAACTTTAAAGTTTAAACTCATAAAGTCATAAGTGCATAAGTCGTAACTCATAAACTTCATAATAGTCAATAGTTTAATACTTACACAAAGTATTTTTACGAAATTTACCAAAATATACCGAAATGTACCAAAATTTACCGAAATATACTGCTCAATACACAGCATTTCTACAAAATATACCGAAATATACCGAGATATACCGAAATATACCGAAATTTCGCCGAAATTTGAACTTTTTTCATTTCGGAAGCCCATCTCGTCTCGGTAGTGTCGAAATTACCGAAATTTACCAAAATTTCGGCGAAATTTCGTAAAATTTTGTACCATGCTTCCGCGCCACCTCCTACGAATCCACTTGTTGTGCTGCACCTTCGCTCATCCGTCGAGGCAGCGACACCCCGGATTGCACCTTTGGATCACTACACCAGCAGGTTAAATGCTTCTACCTCGTCTTCTTTGCCTTCGGATCCACCAATAGGTACTTCCTCTTCTTCCACTGTTCCTGTTATTTCTGATTTGGATTTACCAATTGCGTATCGTAAGGGTGTTCGGAGTTGTACCGAGCATCCTATCTCTAATTTCGTATCCTATTCTGGTTTGTCCTCTACTTTTGTTGCTTGTTTATCTACTGTTGACCGTCATCCTATTCCTAAGTCTGTTACCAAAGCCTTGTCTAATCCTGGGTGGAAGGCTACTATGACTGAGGAATTCTCTGCGTTGGAGGAAAATCAGACATGGGAACTTGTTTCGTTACCTCCTGGGAAGTCTGCCATTGGCTGTAGGTGCATATTTATGGTGAAGGTCAACTCTGATGGGTATGTGGCTCGTTTGAAGGCCCGTCTTGTTGCGAAAGGATATGCCCAGGTATATGGGGTCGATTACCTGGATACTTTTTCTCCTGTTGCAAAGCTTACATCTGTTCGTATTTTGATTTCTTTGGCTGCTACACATCATTGGCCTTTATTTCAGCTACACGTGAAAAATGCATTTTTGCATGGTGATCTCCATGAGGAGGTGTACATGGAGCAACCTCCTGGGTTTGTTGCTCAGGGAGAGTCTGGGAAGGTGTGCAGGCTAAAGAAATCGTTGTATGGACTAAAACAGTCGCCACAGGCATGGTTTGGTCATTTTACTGATGTTGTATTGGAGTTTGGGCTGAAACGGTCTGAGAGTGATCACTCAGTGTTTTGTTGGGTTTCTGATGCGGGGAGGATCTTTTTGGTAGTTTATGTGGATGATATTGTTATCATAGGAGATGATTCTTCAGGTATTGAGAGTTTGAAGATACATTTGGGACAGCAGTTTCAGACTAAAGACTTGGGACGACTGAAATATTTTTTGGGTATTGAGGTTGCTCAATCACAGAAAGGGATTTCGCTCTCTCAGCGAAAATATGTTCTTGACTTGTTATCAAAGATAGGAATGTTGGGTTCTAAACCTTTGGACACACCTATGGATTCTAGCGTGAAACTTATGTCAAATGATGGTGATATTCTTGATGACCCTGAGAAGTATCGGAGGCTTGTGGGGAAACTCAACTATTTGACTGTGACTAGACCTGACATTTCCTTTCCTGTCAGTGTGCTTAGTCAATTTATGTCCGCCCCTCGGACGTCTCTTTGGGATGCAATTATAAGAGTTTAACGCTATATCAAAAAGGAACCGGGACGAGGTCTCCTATATTCTGATCATGGTCATGGGAGGATTGCTGGATTTTCCGATTCTGATTGGGCAGGGTCTCCAGTTGATAGAAGGTCTACTTCAGGTTATTGTGTGTTTGTTGGAGGGAACCTTTTGTCGTGGAAGAGCAAGAAACAAATTGTTGTAGCCCGATCCAGTGCAGAGTCAGAGTATCGGGCTATGGCACACAGGACTTGTGAGTTGATGTGGGTTAAACAATTGATGACTGAACTTGGGTTTGGTGACCATTCTCCTATGTTGCTATGGTGTGACAATCAGGCTGCTATCATATTTCTGAGAATCCTGTGTTTCATGAGAGAACAAAACATATTGAGATCGATTGTCATTTTGTTCGTGAGCAGCTGCAACAAGGGGTTATTTCTCCTCGTCATGTTCGAACGGGGGAGCAACTTGCTGACTTGTTTACAAAGTCTTTAGGGAGTGCAAGAGTAGATTATATTTGTAACAAGCTGGGCATGATTAACATCTATGCTCCAGCTTGAAGGGGGGTTTTAGAAGTCGATATGTGTAAGGGAGGAGGGAATCGTGAATTAGTATTTAGCGCTAATTCACGATTCCCCCTTGAGGGGTGTTTTTGTCTTTTTGGTGTTGGCACTGTTTACCCTATTGGGTAAACTTATAAAGATGAATGGATTGGGGCAGTCGTGGGTAAGACTGTGACTCCCACTTTGCAGCACTCTTGTTTCTCTTCTCTTCGCTTCTCCTCTCTTCTTTCTTCCTCTTTCTCTTTCTTCCTCTTTCTCTTTGTTGAATTTACATAAGCAAATGCCTGCGGGGTTGACCTGGTACATTCAATTTGAAAGAGGTAGGACTCCTCAGTCATTTACATGTCCCATACCACCATGTTTAATACTACTTGGACTGGAAAGTTTAGCTTTGATTTGTTTGACAATGTATCTGAAATAACTTGGACATCAATAACTACAACCAACCAAAATGTAATTTTGCCATAAAAGAAAACAGAAAAATGCAACCGCAGGTACCTCTGAAGGTGTGCTTAAATCGCCACTCGTAACCTTGAAGATACTTTGCAGTAAATTCCTGGGTTGGAGTTGACTGGTTCATATCCTTCAAGAAAGAAAACCACTAAAGGAAGTGAAGTACAAAGAAACAACAAAATAGAATGACAAATACCAATGGAGGAACGCATATGTTTCAACCTTGCCTCAGCTACTACCTCATCAGTTAGATTAATTTTCCTACATCAAAGGAAAAGGAAAGATTATTTTTTCATTTGTAAAAGGATGTCAGAATCACTATTCTGTCTTGTTTGTAATTCAGATTCTTGGTTCATTTGGCCAAGCAATCACGAAGTCCTGCAGAAAGAGATAATGTGCACATATGAAGGTTCAACCCAGTTACTTGACTCACAATATGATCTACCTGGCTTCAAGCTCTGAAATTTTCACAAGCAATAAATGCTCCCTTTCAGACGCAGCTGTTTCAACCTGTCAATTGAGAAAACATAGAATAATTTGCACTTAACTTGCCCTCAAATGAGACATACATAAAGAGAACTATAACACAATTAATATCTGAAAGGAAGAATTGAACAGTTCCATCATGCTTCAGAGCTAATAGAGAGCATTGGAAAATTATTTTTCACATAGAGCTGCTATTGAGACCTAATAGAATAGGCAAACATATGGCATACAATTCTTTTAATAAGAAAAAGAATACTGAGTAAACCAGTAATCGGCTGTTCCTTTAAAGTACTAGTGAGTTTATTAAAGAAGAGGGAACAGGCTGAGAACAGCAGTTTTTCTGATAGGAATAACGATGAAAACTCGGATCATGACAAAAATAATAATAAAAAACCCCATCCTTTCCTAGGGAGTCTACCGAATCAATAGTAAAAGTTGGGAAACCCAAGAATGATGCACGAGAAAACCTCAGAGTTTCGACGGCGAAGATGATGGCTTCTCCATCTGAAATTTTTTTCCAATGCAGGGCATCAGATTTGAGCTTTGATTGCTTGAATAAGGTGAAGTGCACCAGGTGGAGCCGAACCTTAGGATGGGCTTGGGCCTATTAAAAATTCAACAAAAACCCTTGGGACTGAAACTAAAGCTCGTAACCGAATTTGTTGGAGGTTGAACAACCTGTGTCAAGCAAAACATCAGAAAACAATCTAAACGAGTAAGCCAAGCATAGAATATTGGTGGCAGTAGACAAGCTTCAAGATAACCCCGAAATGGCAAACCATACAACTTTGTGGTGTGAAGATTCCATTTCTTGTGTTGTCATTAGCTAACATGAAAGTGACAGACAAAGTATGGCTCATAATTTGAAGCGTTCACTTAACCATACTGATGTTGTATACCAAAATATGTTTGTTCTTCTCCCTCACAGTTATACAACAGAGATCAAGAACATGGCATCTAAAATCATTAAGGTAGCTTTACTGAATACTTAGTCTCATTGATACTGTGATCAGAAAAAAACACTGCATACAAAATATACAATCACAGCTTTCTTAGGCCTCTATGATTTCGTAGATGCATCATTATCTGTGTAATTTCAGTCTCTTTTCCTAATTTGTTTCACTTTATTTGATAAACTCCTCTTAGAAGTCATATCCCATTCAAAAAAAAATCATTAAAAGAGATCGTGAAATTCAAAATAACTTCAGTGGCTGGTGATGGTATATGACTCATAGTCTAGATACCAATATCTTCTCCAATAAAAAGACAATGCTTAAGCACCATAAAACAGTGCAAGTCCTGCATTCAGAGGTGCCTGGATGGGTGGACTGGAGTCGATCATATCCTTTGGCAATTTTGCTCGAAGTGGCTAAAATGCTTAGTTAAACTAGAAACAACGTCGAGTTAACTAGTCCTACCTTCTCTTTAAAGCACCACTCTTCAGTATCCCTTCGATTTCCTCTATAGAAGACGGTTCTGCCACGGCTGGAGGAGACATTGAAACCCCTTTCAGCATCCAACAAGTTGCTGCTATCATTTTGCACACAGGTGTGTTACCTACAAGGAACAACAAACAGAGTAAGCCCAAACAGAAAAAGCAACCATTACTTCCAAAAGATAAACTTGGGGAAGAAAAGTGACACAAATATTTGGAGGGAAAAAGAGAGAGACGAGAATTATTAATCATTACTTGAAAAAATTTCCTTTCAATTCAATAGCTATCTTTCTTTTTTAAAATATAAGAAAGAAGGGGGATCCAGAGAATAACATAAGCATAGCAGTTGGAACAAAAAACAAAATAAGGAAAATAAATGAACCCAATAGAACAAAGTGAAGCAAGGCATTGATATTGAACAACAATCACCAATGAAAACACCAACAGATAATAGTGGGCCTCGCGGTATTGGACTAGGAGTTTTGTTGAGGTTTGGTCTGATGAAGCACCATGCCCTTCTGTTGTTGTTGTATCATAGGTTTCTTCTCTTTCCTAAAGGAATAAGGTTATCATTCACCCACTGTGAATTTGGAGGAGCTAAATGATTATACAACAAACAAAGGTTCGTACATTTGGGCCAGAAGATGCAAAAATCCACGGTAAATTTCAACAGAATTTCTGGACTGGCATACAATTATGTTCAAGGAACAGCTAGGAAAAAAATAGTACTGAAAAGAGGAGGAACTATTAGGAAGAAAAATAATTCACCCACCAAATTCAATAAAATCTCAAAATATAGACCAAGACCACATAAATAAGATACCAACCAGGTATGACAAGTACCATAAGTAAAGGAAAATAAGTACTTGCTATCAGCTAGATAAGATATACCACAACTCAAAACTAGCACCCTTTCTTTTTTGTTGGTAAAAATCCATAAATGGGTTCTGAATTGAAGCCATACAAACACACGAACAGCATCAAACTCAACTATATAGTTCTTCGAAGGACAATTTATCATAGTTATGTCCTTGATGATAAGAGAAAATTTGAGCGGTGGTCATGAGGTGCCAATGGTCGAGAAGGATATAAAAAGAATACCAAAAAATTAAAAGAAATAAGAAAATAGTGATGAGTTCGAGTTACAATGAAGCAGTCTTGAATGAAAAGAAAACGGCGGTAGCAAGAGATGCAGGTCCGAGTGAAGTAGAGAACCTCAACGAGAAAACCTCAGCGTTTCGACGACGATGATGGCTTCTCCGTCTGAAATTTTTTTGCAGTGCAAGGCTGCAGGTTTGAGCTTTGACTGCTTGAATAAGGTGAAGTGTACCAGGTGGAGCCGGACCTTTAGTGTTGGGCTTGGGCCTGTTAAAATTTAAAAAAAACCCTCGGGACTGAAACCGAATTTGTAGGAGGTTGAACCACCTGTACCAAGCAAAACATCAGAAAACAATCTAAACCAGTAACCAAACCATAGAAATACTAGTGGCAGTAGATTACGATATTCACTTCAAAATAGCGCAAATTAGAATGAGCATTGTGAGGGAATGACTAAAAAATAAAGAAGAGAAAAGAGGAAGAAGGAATAAATTCAATTGCCCACCGATCAAGGGGAGGGGGGAACAAAACTGCAAACCCAATTGGAAGTGGTGCCTATACCAGTAAATCCCAAGCAAAAGCTCTCAATTAGAACGTTTTCCATGTGGGTTAACAAGAGAATTGAGAATGATTTCTATATCACTTCTAATAATACTCCGTTTTCCAAGTAAAACAAGTGAACTTACGTGGACAAGGGAGTCACTGGCACTTTTTTTGCAATCTTTGCTCAACTTGAATATTTTCAAAAATTTGCCTTTTTAACAATTCACCCACTCCCATCTCTACCCTCCGCACTCCCACCCCTCTGTCACGAATAGATATCACTGTCTTTCTTCCTTTCCCTCTCTCACTCTGCAACTTGGAATGGTGGTGCATATCAGGACTGCAACCAACACACTAACCCTTCTCTTCTCCATGACATGTTGAGAGTAAAGGAAGGCCATAGAGATCTTCGAATGGGGATATAGTAACAACAAAACAGTAAGCAGAACATCCCTCTGACATTTATTTGACAGAAAAACCGGAGGTGCATGCTTTGGCTTGATATCACAGACGATGGCATGGCACTTTGTTGACGACCAAGATGCCTAACTACAACACGTACTTAATTCTGCATTCTCCCCCTACACAATCAATCAGTAAAATACAAAGAATAACTACTCAAAATCCTGAAAATCGGAAAGCGGAGAGAAGATGTGATCATATTAAAGCCCTCTGCTCAAATACCTCAGGAAAACAAAAGCATCCCCCGCAACCAATCTGTTGGAAGTGACAAACGTACTCCATTACATTGTAAGCAAATGCCTGCGGGGTTGACCTGGTACATTCAATTTGAAAGGGGTAGGACTCCTCAGTCATTTACATGTCCGCATATCACCATGTTTAATACTCTTCGGAATGGAAAATTTAGCTTTGATTTGTTTGACAACGCATCTGAAATAGCTTGGACATCAATAACTACAACCAACCAAAATGTAATTTTTCCATAAAAGAAAACAAAAAACGCAACTGCAGGTACCTCTGAAGATGTGCTTAAATCAACACTCGTAACCATGAAGATCCTTTGCAGTCAATTCCTGGGTTGGAGTTGACTGGTTCATATCCTTCAAGAAAGAAAACCAGTAAAGGAAGTGAAGTACAAAGAAACAACAAAAAATAATAAGAAATACCAATGGAGGAAGGCATTCGTTAGCATGTTTCCGAAGAACAGAGAAGCCGCCATGAGTACTTGTCTCAGATGCAGTTAAAATCTAGCAGAAAGAGTGAACGGTAGGTCGCGGAGGTTCAGGAGTGATTGGATCAGGACTCCTGGGCTCACTTTGCTGTACAAATTATATCAGAAAACTTTAAATTAAATGTTCTCCACTTGCAACTTCACAATTGAACGGGTTGAAATTTGAAAAGTAAGTCTTACATCTGCTTCAGGTTGTAAGGTAATTTGCGCATAAACCTCATTTGTTTCTTGTTCAGCCTGGAAATAGTAGAAATCAACAAAAATACAAAACACCCAAAGAGAGAAAGAGAGGCGAATTTACAAAGAGGAATGCCAGCAACTCAATGTGAATAACACGACAAAGGATCTTCGAAGGAAGATTAAACATAGGAATTTGCTGATTCAATTCCTGGTTCGTTGATGCTTCTAGCTGTAAAATTTCAAACGGGAAAAAAAATTCGTGTCAGATAGGAAGAAAGATCGACAAAGAAAAAAAGAGTTTGATTCCAGAAACGAGAAACAGAACAAAAAGAGCTCACATATAAAAGAAATAGAGAATCATTCACTTGTTCCCACCATTACAATCTGTTTTTCTCCCTCAAAGTGGTCTTGGGATAACACCAGCTCCGATGTGAGTCAGCTCCGGGAGACAGCAATTCCCCACCGGAATCCGGTGACTTCTCCTATAAAGGAACTGAGGATGCTTCAGCTCAATGGATTGTGCCCTTCGTTTTCTCCTAACCGTGGCTTCATCGATTTCATCCATGGTAAAGCATGTTGAAGCATGTTGAAAATTATCTAATTCACATTCCCAATCATAATAATAGTATCTAACACAGGAACAACAGTTTGCACCTAACCTGAGTTGAGAATTTTCTAATTCACATTGCCAATCATAAGACAGAAAGGAAACTCCAATGTAAAACGTTGAAACTGCCAAATTTGAGACTTCCAGGTAAGCTTAAGCTTGGATTTAAGCTAAATAAAGAAGCACTATCATTCCCTATCTTGCCCAATCATCCATCTAAAGATCATTATCTCTGCTACACTCAATTATGCTCATGTTTTTTCATCTCCTAACATTGAGCTCCAAAACACAATGCTGGTCTTAAATCCATGAAAGTTCACCTTCGGCTTGAACGGAATACAGCCATCAAATAAGAATCCCCAAGTTCCTCCTCTGCATCTGCCCAGTTCAAATTCCAATTAAAACACCATCTCCATCTGATTTTTTTTTGCAGTGCAATGCTGCAGGTTTGAGCTTTGACTGCTTGAATAAGGTGAAGTGTACCAGGTGGAGCCGCACCTTTAGGGTTGGGCTTGGGCTTGTTAAAAATTTTTCAAAAAACCCTTGGGACTGAAACCGAATTTGTAGGAGGTTGAGCAACCTATATCAAGCAAAACATTAGAAAACATTCTAAACCAGTAAGCAAAGCATAGAAATACTAGTGGCAGTAGATTACGATCTTCATTTCAAAATAGAGCAAATTAGAATGAGCATTGTGAGGGAATGACTAAAAAATAAAGAAGAGAAAAGAGGAAGAAATTCAAAATTGTGGCGGCGATCAAAAAACCTGCTTGTCCCACCCACCAAGGGGAGGGAACAAAACTGCAAACCCAATTGGAAGTAGTGCCTATACCTGTAAATCCCAAGCAAAAATTCTCAATTAGAACGTTTTCCATGTGAGTTAACAAGAGAATTGAGAATGATTTCTATTTTACTTCTAATAATACTGTGTTTTCCAAGTAAAACAGGTGAACTTACGGGGTAATGGGAGTCTGGCACTTTTTTTGGGATCAGTAGCAGAGAAAACAATGTAGACAAGGACGAAGGTACCAATAATTTCAGCTGCCAAACCCACACCTTTGCTGTAGCCATTGGCGATCTCGTTCGCCCCACCACCATACTGCACATAGTAAGACTTTTGGAAGGCCTTTACTAGCCCTACTTCAAACATTGCACCAAAGCATTGTGCCACCATGCACATCACAGCGCGGATTAGTGACACTTTACGGGCTATGAAAAGCCCAAATGTCACTGCTGGGTAAATATGCTGTCCTGTACACACACAAACACAATTGTTCATAATCAAATTGTAAACAATAGAAAACAGAAAAAGAAGCAAAAAAATGGATTACCGACCAGAGACACCGGCGGTGCAGTAAACGAGGATGAAAATCCTGAAACCAAACTAGAGGCGGATTGTTCATGGCGGCGGCAATGGTAGTATAGGCGCTTCCCATGTGAGGAGGGGCATTAACGCAATAAAGAGGCGTTGTGAGAACAAAAGGCTCTGCAGAGGTGGATTGTTCTTGGCGGCTCTGGAATTGGCTTCTGCAACTGTAAAGCATAGATGAGTTCAACGACGGCAGAGAAAACGGATTTTGATGAATA